>NC_092873.1:128955210-129264138 GCF_028372415.1 Notamacropus eugenii | reverse complement strand
AGCAGAGGTAGAATAGCTGGAAAACAGATTCAAATTTTAAATCAATCATTTATGCATAAAACCAGGTCATTATTTTCGCATTTATATTTAGCCCAGGCTCTCAGCATAGGCCAAAGGATTTTGCAAGAAGTGGTGGCTAGAGTTAATTATACAATTGTTAGGAGAAACAAAGTTACTCTATAATTATTGACGTTTTCAAAGGAATTATGTCTAGTTACTATGAACAACACGTACTATTTAGTGGCAACTATGCAATTAACTTGTCCAACACTAATAAATTGAATGCCCCATAAACTCATGCACCAGCTGTTGGAGGGAGGGGCAGACAAGCAACAAAGTCTCAGGATTAATTTGAATTTGTTAGACTCCAAATTCAGTGTACATATAGGTGTGTCCTGCATTAAGAAAGCAAATACAAATATAGAAACAGACAAAATGGATAGATTAGGGATGATAGGATGTTGAAGGATGAGTATTTATGGAAGGAAAGGGGCCAGAGAGTTATTAATTTGGCAATCAGCACCTGCTTATTAGATTTCTATTATGTTCAAAATATGATGTTAAGCATTAGGACAGAAACAAAGTTTAGACTCTATTCATTCAACAGACAGATTTCACTTCATTTTCTTTTCCCTGATCATTTTCTCAACAGGCTCCCTTGTTACCTACTGTCTCAGACCAGTGATCATTCATACCCTGAAAGTTGTATTTTATTTTCAGAACTTCTGCCTTGGGTCCCTACTCTTCTGATTGGTGAGTACTTCACCAGAATCACTTTTTCAGACAGTCCCAGAAATGTTTTATTTCACTTCTATGTAGTCTTCTCCCCCATGTCTCCTGCTTTTCCTTCCCTCCCATTCCCATTCGGAATTAGGGTCAAATCAACTTTGCCATTGTTTCTGGAAGGCGTGCGCCAATTTACTGCCTTATGTCTCCACTGTTCATCACTGTAACTTTCTGGACTACTGTAAGTTTCTTGGCCACCAGTTTCCTTATGTTTATATTTCCCCCTCCTCCATTAAAATGTAAATTTCTTGAGGACAGGACTATCCTTAATTTTGTACTTGTGCCCCCAGCACTCAGTACTGTGTTTGGCACATATAAAACCTGGACTTTGATTTGTGTATGCCCAGATCACGTAAGATGAAGGCACTTTGCTTCTGGGAGAAGATATTCTGCATTCCTCTATCACATTGGTGGGAGTAGCTTCATTTCATTGGCTGCAAAGCTGGAACAGGCAGTATCTTGAAAATTTCCATACTGAAACATTCTCCCCTTTCCACCCTATGCAGTGTCTAGAGATAGTGAGGGTCTTATTCAGCCACTGCACAGGCAATGTGAACTGGTACCCTCCCCTCCACCCCAGTTTTCTTTCTGACCCTGAGACACAGCTTGGGTTTCGTTTTAGTTTCTTCTATTTCATTTGTCCTTTCAGTTCAATGCAGAGGTAGTGCAATTCCTAGTAGACCTGGGAGCTTTGAACTATAGATTGTGGAGACAAGATTTCCAAAGCAGATAGGCAGCGGATCTGTCAGTCAACCCAGAGGGAAGTCCTGAAAAGCCAGGAGCACAAGAGTGGAGCACAAGGACAGCTTTGGACTTAGGACTTGAGTCTGGGTTATATAGGAATGGAGTAAACTGTGAACTAATGCCCTTCTCTTTGAAGTAGTGGTGAGGTCAGGGAGGGGATTATGTCCCTAGTTATTGGGAGGATATTAGTTTAATCTTGCTATTCCTTTGAAATTAATATTCCTTTGTAAATGCTAACTGTTAAATGAAACTGAGATGTAAGGGACCCCTTATAATTGGGGGAATACCATTTTAGGGGTTGAAGCCAGTGGCAGAGAGCCTTGATGTCCTCAGGCTCTCTTTAAGAGTACCAGACAATGGTGGGGGAGGGGTGAAATGTAATACACTTGGCCTTCAGACCAGAGGGCTGAGGGAGTCACTATTACATATAGTAATTGCTTTTTCATTTCAAATATTTGTTTTCCCCCCATTCATTTATTCAGGATCTACTACATATAGAAGAGCAAGATGGCATATTAGATAGAGGTCTGGCCTCGGAATCAGGAAGACTTTTCTTTAATTTTTTTACTGATACCCGTTATTTGACTGAGGGAAAATCACTTAATCTCACAGTGATGCAGACAACCTCTCTAAAATTATGAACTGTAGAAGCAATTTCACTCTGCATAGGTGAGGGAATTTCAATACTGAGAGTTTGCCACATCCATGAAACCAAAGGTCTGATTTCTGCTTCCCCCTCCCTACCCTCCAAAAAAGAGAATAGAAAAACTATGAAAGAAAAATACCACCATGGGTTTGTCATCGTACAGTTGTGACCAACTCTTTGTGACCTCATTTGGGATTTTCTTTGCAAAGATTCTGGAGTGGTTTGCCATTTCCTTCTCCAACTCATTTTACAGAAGAAGAACAAACAGGATTAAGTGACTTTCCCCAGGTCACACAGTTAGGAAGTGTCTGAGGCCAGACTAGAGACACTGTACCATCCAGCTACCCACCACCATAGGTACAAAGATGAAAAAAAACAACCAACAACATAGTCAAACTCTTTGATGAGTTATAATCCATAAAGGCACATAAATAATGAGTGTAAAGACTTTGGAGGGTGGAAGAATGTGACAGAAGGAAGAAAGAAGGATCACTGGACTTTTGGAGCTAAGTAATAGACATGAGGCTTTTTCTATAAATGGGGGAGATGGATATTTAAGGACGCAACATCCTACGCTCAATGTTGGGGGTCCACAGATGACATCAAGTTATCTAGAAATAGTTAGAAGGCAAGAGTAACGGTGACTGGTAACTCCCTGTAGAGGGATACCTAAACAGCTATTGGCTGACCTGAAATAAATAATAGAAAAGTCTGCTGACTTCCTAGGGCATGTATCCAAGGCATAAAGAAAACACTCTAGAGTACTGTCAAACTTGACAACTACTACCTACTACTGGTGATTCATAAGAAGACAAATACTGCCAGAAGGAAGCTAGAAAACATTGCTAAGGATTATAAAATTCTGGACAAAAGACTGAAGCCATTAGGAAAATGAGTGTTGGTACCATTTACTATTCTTTGGAGCCTGAAGAGTTCAGCAGAGAAAGGCAAGGGAATAACTGTCTAAGAAGGTGCTGTTGAATATGGGATGTGGATTTCGGTGCCACAGTTTAAATTATAGCAATGATAGATTCTTGATCAAGGATAGAATATAGTTATCAAAAATTGATTAGAACAAAGCAAAACAAAACAAAATTGCCTGGAATTTTCTGAATCTGATCAAGAGTAGACAAGTTACTTGAAACTTGAGTTTTAACTCATTGCTAGGACCTGAATATGAATCAGGTGTTTTATAGGTATTTCTTTCCTATACATAAAAGGAATGCTAAAAGACAAAAGATTCATAATGGGAAACGACTGGACTTAAAAGAGAGTACAGTAATAACCTGTAAGTACCATTACAATATATCAAGAGGCTGAGACTTAAATTGCATCATAACATAAAGCAGTTTGTGGGGTTCAACTCAACTCTTCACTGTCCAAACAATTCTTGGTCATTCTCTCACTGATGGCTGTCCTTTCTGGTCAAAATAAAGAAAAACTAACTTTTATATAGCACTTCAAGGTTTGCAGAGCACTTTATAAATATTTCATTCTCACAACATCCCTGGGAGGTGGGTACTATTATTTTGCTCATTTTATAGGTAAGGAAATGGAGGCACAGGGAATTAACTTTCCCAGGGTACATAGCCACTTCTCCTTACCATCAGGCATTTGAACCTGATGAACCTTAGGACTTCTCAAATCTACAAAGTCATCACTAAGCCTGGACATGTCCATCACAAGATAGATTCATAGACACCTACTCAGGAAAGGAAATAAAAGGGAAAAGACAACTACTGTCTCAGGCAAAACTCAACTACAGGAATTTTCTAATGTCGTACACATACCAGAAGTTCTCATGACTCCTGGGTGGCAAAGGACTGGCTTACCCCCTAGTCCTTACTTGTCATGTGGCAAGAGCTAGAGATATTCATTATTTGTATGTTTCATTAGAACCTTTGTAATGTCAACAGAATGTGCAGAAGGGTGTAAGGGCAATCAAAGTAGGATCTTTTGCTGTTTTTGTTTTAGTATAATCAAGTACTTCTGATTGAATCTTGCCTTTATCAATCAAGAGTCTTTACTAGGAGTAAAGTACAGAAACAAGAGCTTCTTTAACCAGAAACAGTATATATATATATATTTTTGTATTGTTAATTATTTTAATGTGGTTAAAGATCTTCCCCATCCATTAATGGGCCTGCCCATTAAGGGGAATTTCATTAGGGAAGATTTGTGGGAAGGTCCAAGCCTTTTGTTAATGAGGCACTGGTTCTCAAGGGTTGGGCTGCCCTCTGGCTTTAAAAAAGTTATAAATACTGAGTTGAGATTTTACTTTGAGGACTTACTGACTGAAAATGTTTGTCCAGAAGAGGACTCTGCGAAGCTGCTAAGGAGAACTGTGGCTTTGAAAACCCAGATGTTTGTGCTTTCCTCTCTAGTAACTATGGTCAGACTGTAGGACCTGTCTGTTGAATTCAGACAGAGAAAGCCATATCTGTTGATCTTTGATTTCTCTGTATTTTCTTTGAAGTTCAGGGTACTAACTCCCCTGAATTAGGTGAATGATATATGTGCTTGCTTAAAGGAATGATTCATGTGCTTGATTAAAGTGATTGTTAACCCCTCAAAAGTTACCTTTCCTTTTATGAATGCAGATCTAAGAACCTGTGATAGCAGACTCCCTTGTGTATGTTGGGGTGCTACCTAATAAAAGGGCTTCAGCATTTTGATTGAACCTCACATGGTTAATTTATGTCAAGACATAGATGAGAGTCAAACAGAATGAGAAGACATGGAGGGGATATGACCTTTATTATTGGAAGAAATACCTACACCAATGAGATCTTTTTGAATATTGAGTATTTGAGCCTTAAGAAATATAGCCAGGATGGCCCTATATCCTTGAAATAGAATGCCCCCTTGAAACAGAATTTCAGTAACTCTGGTTATCTTAATGACAAAATCAGATTCTAATAAGGGGCATACAACAATATGCTCATATTAGAGAGATGTAATAGGCCCTTGTCATACACTGTTTATAGTTCAGCTAAAGGGTTAGTTAAATGACTGTTATGGATTCCTTCCTGGTCTACTTCACTTGTTATGAAATTCTGCAAGATTTTATACACAGTTGGAGAGCATGGTTGGTTACAGGCTGCAAATATGGTGGCATATTCTTTAGAGAAATAGCTACCATCTGTTATGGTGTATCTGTTGACCTCATGTATAAGTCGACTTAAATTTTTAATTAAAAAATAAATGTTAAAGCCAAGGCTTATCATTTAGTACCACCTGTTCTATAGCCCACTCTCCTAATCTCAAATTAGATTCAACATTATCGTCAACAAAGACTGACAAAACAACGATGAAGAATGCAAAGCTCTTGTCCAACTGGAAGTGAGTCAGACACAGTAGGCAACGTACTGTCATCAATGAGCCAGCATGCATAAAATGACAGCTGGGTAAAAATCTCACGCAGAAAGTTATATTTTTTGATTGAATCCTATGTGTGCATTTTGTTTTGTTTTTGTGAAGTAGGATTCAAATGTGTCATCTTTTAGTTTATGTACAATATAATCCAGACATCCACTTTAACATCAGTAAAAAACTTTATTTTAAAAATAAGTGTTTTATTGGCTCCCTTTTATACATATACATATAGATACATATACATGGATGACTACTGTTTTCCAATGACTTCCTCCAATAAGGCACTACTTTTGTAACAAAGATATATGGTTCAGCACTATGCTATGCCTAACGCCATGTAGGATTATAGATTTAGAGGTAGAAGGAATCTTAGAAGCCACCAAGTCTAATTCCTTCACTTTACAGATGAGGAAGCCAAGGTAAGTTAGGTAACTTGCTTAGGGACAACCAACTAGTAAGTATTGTGAAGCAAGTTTCAAATCATGGTCTTCCTGACACTAAGTCCAGTTTTATGTTTCTCGTGCTTCACTCTGTACCTATAAGGTCAACACTGCTATGGTACTGAATACTTCTGATAATCTCTCACTGTCACTCTTCTCAGGTGATGATTGGCTACTGAATTGAACAGGATTCTGATGTTTTTCAAGGTTTTTTCCCCCATTATATAATTATGTCATATAAATTGTTCTCCTGAGTTCTACCTACTTTTTTTTTTAATATCTGTGTATCAGTTCTTACAAATCTTCTTAAATTCCCCTAAGTTCTTCATATTTAGTTTTTTATGGTGAAGGAATATCCCATTGCATCCACAGATGACAATTCTTCAGCCAATCTCCAATGATGAAGGAAGGAAGGAAGGCAGAAGTGCCTGACACATTACTTTGTGTCAGGCACTATAATAAGCATTTTACAAATATTATCTTGTTTGATCCTTGCAAAAACCATAGGAGGTAAGTGCTATTATGATTCCCATTTTACAGCTGAGGAAACAGAGGCAGACAGAGGGTATGTGACTTGTTCAGGGTCACAGAGCTAGTAAGTAACTGAAGTAAGATTTAAACTGAGGCCTTCCTGACCCCCAAACCCAGCCTTCAATCCAGTGTACCACCTAGCTACTTCTAATTTTTTTAGTAGCAAAATTAATATAAATTGAATATTCTCAATCTTGCAGGTGCATTGTGGTTCTCATTCAAAGAAATCTTTGACTACTTGATGTACAACAGAAACAAGATAAAACCATCTGTTAGAGTGTGTGTATATGGTAAATACTCCTCTAAATCTTTCTGGTAGAATACATATACTGATTACATGAGTGAGGAATTGATTTTGTCAGGGAGGGTTGTAATTTTGTTTTGTTAAAATGTCCATTGCCTTGATTTTATTGTTATTCATTTGTTATTCCAGGAATGGTAACACTTCAAAATGGTACCAACATATTTATTCAAATGTGCTCTATCAGCCCTTGGTGAGCCATGCTTGAAAGCCTCAGGCATAAATTGGATTGAAGTATTGCTTCACCAATGCCAGCTTGTTAATATCTTCTAGACTTAATTTTTGCTCTCTGTAAGGCTGAGATAGCAATCACTTGGAGTCAGAAAATCTAGTTTCAAATTCTTGCTCGGTCACTAGAGGAGGGAACAAGCATTTATTAAGCGACATTTTAAGCCTTTACTATGTGCCAGTCACTGTGCTAAATGATTTAAAAATATTATCTCATTTGATCTGCATAACAACCCTAAGGAGTAGATTCTATTATGATCCCCATTTTACAGCTAAGGAAAACAAAGTTAAGTAACTCATCCACAGTTACACAACTAAGTAAATGTCTGAGGCTGGATTGGAACTGAGGGTTTCTGATTCTAAGCTGAGGATCTATCTGTTGCACCATTTAGTGGACTCCTTTACTATCTATGTGCACTGAATACATCTGCCACTCTAATGATGTAGACCTACAATGATTGTGTTAAAAAGTGGCAATGCATTGTAGCAATGTAGAGTAATGGGGGAAAAGTCATCGAGTTGAATTGTGAGTTCTAGATCCAGTTCTGCCACTCATTTAGCTAGGTGACCAGTAAATTATATTTTTAGAGAGAATTAATCATCTGTAAAATTAGGAATTTAGAGCACATAATCTTGAAGGTCCCTCCCCAGTTTTGTACTCTTATGCCTGAATAAAACTGGAACTGTTACTGCTACTCTGTCTCATTTTGTTGGCAACATAGAATTGATCAGATATGTTCATGGCACCACATTTGACAATACTTTCCTTTTAAGAAAACTAGCTTCCAAAAGGCACACATCCAGGGGCAGGTGCTCAGTGTTTCAAAATCTTTGGTCTGTTTTCAATTTGTCACCCCACTTGATTGGCATACACCTTCACCTCCTCTCACCTCTACATTTCTTGGCTCTTTTTGACTGTTTACAATTTTGCTTAGTCCTGGGTATATTTGTTTTACTGACCCAACACTCCTTATCTGTTACCTTCCTGGTTAAGGTGATCCTTGTAGTCTTTCCCCAAAAGTTAATCAGTGCTCTGTATTGCTTCCTTGGAAAATGGTTCTGTCTCATCCATTAAGTACCGTTGACAGCTACTCATCTTCCCATCTTAGACAAAATCCTGCTGTGTTCAAGTACTATAGCCCTGGGTGGCAAAGCCCACTTACTGATCCTTTCTGGCTAAGATATACTTTCACAGATTAGACCTGGAAGGAACCTTAGAGATCCTCTAGTTCATTCTTTCATTTTACAAATGGAGAAACTGAGGTTCAGAAAAGTGAAGGGATTTGCCCCAAATCACACGTGAGAAATAGTTGAGACAGGATTCATATCCTGATCTCCTGAAGTAAAAGCCAGCATTGTACCACTGCAACATAATGCTTCCCATGAAGAGGGAGGTGTCTGATAGTAAAATAAGAGCATGGTATAGTAAAGAACAGTGACTAGAATCAGAATTGTTGTTTATATCAATGTATATCTATCTATATACTTGTATGGTTTCTAAGTCAATATGCAGCTAATCAGGGATCCTCATACGTAGTTTAGTGGCCCCCATTTCTATCTGAATTTGGCACCACAATCAGTCTTGGTAAATTTGAGCAAAATCTTTGGTTTGGATAATACAAAATGGCTGTTAATCTGATACCTACACTTTCATTACCATTTTCCAGTATTCCTAACATTCTCTCCACCCTTTCTGACACCATCTGTACTGTTCTCCCATCACTACTGCCCAGCAGCATTTTTATTTATTCTATCAGAAGTGGTAGGAGCAGTAGAGCAAATTTTCTGAGTGAAGATGATGGTCTTAGCAGCCCATTGAATACAAGGGAAGCCAATGGGTGGGAAACTGTGACTTTGTAATTGGAAAGTTAGGGAAATTGGACACTGTTTCTGATCTCTGTTGGTCTGATAGTTTGTTAATTCAAGTCTCCCCCTTTTCTCTGCCTACATTTAGTTTTATGCAATTTACTTAATCTTTATCTATCTTATCTATAAAATAGAATAACAATAACACCTACCTCTCAGGGTCATCATGATGATAAAATAAAATAATATTTTTAAAGTGCTTTGCAAATCTTAAACTGTTATACAAATTCTAGCTGTAAGTAAGTAGCCAAATCCGTAAAGTATCTGTTTGCTTAAAAAAACAAAATCATCTTGTAGGGAAAGCGATTGAACCTGCGAGTTCATTGACATGGAATACTATCAACCAATAGAACACTGGCACCTTCTCTGCAAATTATAGTCTTAGTTGGTTTCTTAGAGCACTTAGAGAATAAATGACTTGTCGAGGGTCACAAAGTCAGTATTGATCAACAATTAGATCTGCAATCAAGTATTCTTGGATTTGAGGTTCTCCACGCACTATACCATGTTGCTTGGAAATTTTATTCTTTTATTAAATTCAACTCAAAGGCCAAGGGAACTAAAAAAGGAAAAATAATAAGAATAGTATTTATATAGTATTTTATTATCCCTATTTTACAAATGAGGAAAAATGAGGTTCAGAGAAGTTTGCTAGTCAGTATCTGAGGCAATTTTGGAATTCAATTCTTCCTAACTCCAAGTTCCATGCTCTATCCACTAAACTACCTAGATTGATAGAAGGAAAGAGACCGAGACAATGGTGCAGAAGGTCAATTTGACAGAGAAGAGAAAAAACTGGAAGAGACCACTTCCCCTATCTGTCATCCCAAAGGAATAACAGAAAGAGATTTCAATGATGAGAAACTTTCCTGAGCTTCACAGAATTATTATCAAAAGCTAGAAGGGAGAGAGGAGTGGGGAGAGAGAGTGAATACATTTGAATGCAGGTCACAATTTAAATCGCAGGATTTATAATACCTTAAAGCAAAGCCAGATTAGTACTAGTATAGTAGCTAGCATTTATGTAGCTCTTGAAGATTTGCAAAGCACTTTATGTATGTTATTCCATTGGATTCTCATAGCCTGTAATCCAGTATAACCTATGAGATAGGATCTATTATATCCTCATTTTACAGATGAGGAAATTGAGGCTGAGAGGTTAAATGACTTGCCCAGTATCACAAAGCTAGTTGGTGTCAAGGGCAGGTTTTGAACTCAGGTGTCATGTGGCTGTTCTTCAGTTGTTTCAGTCTTGTTTGATACTTAGAGACCCCATTTGGGGGTTTTCTTGGTGAAGGTACTGGAGTGGTTTGCCATTTCCTTCTCTGGCTCATTTAGAGTTAAAATGTTCTGCTTAGCTTGATCAACAACCACAAAAAACCCCCAAACCCAACCACCACTCTGCATATGTAAACCCATAAAAACAGTCTTTTAGTCATTCAGGAGATAAACAGAACTTCTTTCTTTTCAGAAACAGTAAGATAGCAGAGGCAGCATGAAAGAATAAGAATTTTTTAAAGTTAGGAGTTTTGACTGTGTAAAGGCAATTTGAGAATAACCAGGAACAAAATACATAAAGACCAAGTGTACTGGAACAGCATGTACTAAGAGATAGGACAATGTTACCTGTGTCTCCTGGTTTCTGAGCTTGACTGACTTTGCTGTTTCTATTAACCTTTCAAGGAAGTTCTATTCATCAGAAACAACATAATAGCTCATACAAAACAGGTGTGGTGGTATTCTCCACTACTGGGGAGGGTGAGGCTAGCGGACTGCTTGAGCTCAGGAGTTCTGAGTTGGCTAAGAGGGCTAAGCTAATCAGGTATCCTCACTACTTTTGGCAATAGTGTAGTGAGCCTCTGCTTGGGTGGGTGGGTGGGGGAGCACCAGGTTGCTAAGGAGAGGTTAGGGGGTCCAGGTTGGAAAAGCAAAGTTAACTGATCAGGCCATGAGCACTTCCAGTGTGGATGAGATAGAGATACTCAGTCTGCTAAAAACAAACAAACAGATCACAAAACAATATTTAGTAATCAATTAAGCAGTGACCCAATGCAAAGAAGGAAACTTGAGACTGGGAAATGCTATCTCTTTATTGCAAATGAGAAATTCTGCTTTGGTTGGGGGAAACATAAATAGAAACAAAGTTGACAGTTTACATATTGCAAAATATTTAAACATAGTTGTGGAAATGAAAATGATTGAGTTCCAAAGTGCTAAGTCCAAATTGTTGATACAGGTCATTTAACTGTCAGAGTTCCTTGGTAAAGGACTGTATTATTGAGAACTGGAGAGAAAAGCAAAGGCATAAGGAAATAGGAGAGCCAAGACAAAAGATTTGAATGAAGCACAATGGTTATGCAAGCATAAAGGAAGAAGAGGTATCTCAGAAACTCTTGTCATGCTACTACATGGAGGTGGACCTAACACCTGTGCTACACACATGACTCCTCTGTTGGATACTTAAAGCCCTTCACAACTTTCTCCTGATCTGGGCTCTCTACCCTTATTACACATTATTCTTTAGTATGAACAAACTAGTATGTGTCTGAGATGGGCCTTGAACCTGGGTCATCCTGCCTGAGAAAGCTCTCTAGCCTCAACACCAAACTACTAAAGTATGAGAGGGGGAATGTTGTATTTCTCACCCCAAACCCCTAGGATGTTAATTTCTTGAGAAATGGGAGTATTTTGATTTTTTCTTTTGAATTCTCATTGCCTAGCATATTTCAAAGCAGACATCTAATGTCCAGACAAGCTATTCTGTGTGTGTATACGTATGTATACACACATATACACACACATATGTATATATACACACATACATACATATATGTATATATATAGTGCCATCTCTTGCCATGTATGTAATGCACTCCCTTTTCATCTTCACTTCTAAGAATTCTTAGTTTCCTTCACAATTCAATACAAATGCAGTTTTCTACCTGTGGCCTTATCTCATTGAGGACTATTGACATATACTCAACTTTCCACTTTGTACAAAATCTAGCTGTACGCAAGGACTGTAGCCCTGGGTAACTAAACTTATTTGTTAGTTCTTGTTGTCTGAGACATAAATTCATAGATTAGATCTGGAAAGACCCTTAGAAATCTTCTAGTCCAGAGATTCCTAACCTTTTTTGTGTCCTAGACTCTTTTGGCAGTCTGGTGAAGCCTACAGACTGCTTCTTAGAATGTTTTTAAATGCATAAAAGAAAGTATATATTTACAAAGGAAACCAATACTCAATATTGTTATCATTGTTTTTTAAAGTTCATGAATCCTAGTCAAGAATCCTTGTCTTGTCTGACCCCTTCTATTTATTCAGGCTGAGAAAGGTCAAATGCCTTCTCCCTGATTGCTGTTGATCACTCTTCATGATCCTGTGGACCCCAGAATATAAGTGCTATCCATGGATACTGGATAGATGATTGGCAAAGATACTGGAATTGCTTGCCATTTTCTTCTCCAATGGATTAAGGCAAACAGAGGTTGAGTGACTTGCCCAGGGTCACACAGCTAGTAAATGTATGAGGCTGGATTTGAACTCAGGTCTTCTTGATTCCAGGTCCAGTGCTCTATCCACTGGGCCACCTGGCTGCCTCATCCTTAGTTGTTAATGCCTTAACATGATCATGTTTTATCTCATACACACACATATGTATACCTATGTGTATAGGCATATGTACATACCTATACACATAGGTATACATATGTATATGTTATTTATAAATATGTATAATCTATAATTTTCTCTTTATATCTAGATCTGTTGTGAGTTTCTGCTCTCTCTCCCCTCTTGAAGGCCGGAAATGTTTCATTTTTGATTTTGTATTCCTAGCATACTGCCACTTATAAGTAGTACTTAATACATACTTGTTAATTTTCATATACCAGACTTTGATTATATGTAGTTGCCATGCTATGGGGGAGATGGTTTGGATCATGGCATATCTGAATTCATGTAATAAATAGGTCATGTAATAGTCACTTTCTACTCTAATTCCAAATTTTTATTTTCCAAATTGCTCCTGTGGGGAATAAAACTCTCTCCTCACATCTGTCTTACACCTTTAAACCATTTGCAATTTTAAAAAATCTACAGCAGATTAAAAATATCCTCCTCTCTTTTCTCCTTTTCCTCCTACACTTGGTTGAAACTGCTCAAGATTGACACAGTTTATGAAGTACCTTTGTTCCCTAGCTTGAGCTCTGCTACCAGATCCTTTTCCCTCCCTCTTCTAGGGAAGGGTGCTTTTATTCCTGGGCTCCCATGTCTTGCCAGAATTTTGGCTGGCCTCTGCTATTTATTGATTCCAGGGCAGACTGTTCTGAGCATGAGCTGCTGGCAGCAGGAAGCCAGGATGTAGTGGACAAATTCTGGCCTCCTCAAGGTATTATTGGGGTGCATGCCAATTTTTAGAGATTATTTTGTAATCAATGCTTGTGGGATTTGTTAACTGCCACTAGTATAAATGCTAGAAGTAAATCCCCAGGGCATCAACTGGAGAAAAGGCCTTTAATAACAAGAAGCTGCCAGTGTCCACTGTGGGTACTCTGTGCTTATCTTGAAGGGGCATTGCCAATCTTTCTGAACTTGACTTTGTGTTTATGAACAGGCCTTTGGCACTAGACAAAGTAACTTGCTAACCTCTCTGAAGCATCCAGCCGAATTTTTTTTTCTCTTCATAGATTTAGAGCTGGAAGAAAATGTATAGGTTACCTAGTCCAAATTCCTAATTTGGGAGGTGGAGATTCCATGAAGGTCACAAAAATCAGTGTGGAAACTAGCAATCCTAAATAGTTTTTCTGAACTCTATGTTCTTTCCACCTCACTATACTGCATTCATTATATGCTAATTTTGTTTGTGATTACATAATGGATACTTTGGAAAATGCCTAGATCACTTAACATGGAGATCCCTTGCTTCTGGGAAAAGACTTCTAGCCTTCATCTGCACTTGGAACTAAAAAGGATAAGAGAAACAAACCAAAACAGAACCTTCCTCTGCACCCACTCTCCCCTGGATTCTTGAGACCACAGGATAAAAGGGAGGAGAAAGGGAATGTGGCCTTCTTCTTCAATTAGTGGCACTAGCATTATGGATGAACTGTGTGACCTTCATCATCTCTGGACTCAGAAAAAGAGAATGTGTGATCTGGCAGTTAAAAAAACAACAAAAAACTCAGCCTGTCCCAGTTATATAGACAATGGAAAGAAGCTACTCTTACCTAAGTCGCAGGGAAACACAGGATGTCTTTTTCCAGAAGCAGAGTGCCTCCATTAGGTGATCTGAGTATGTTCCGAAGTCCCCATCATAATTATAATCATACTTTGTACTTATCGGACATTTAAATGAGTATAAAACAGCATTAATACCATAGCAGCTATATGAAGGAGGCCCAGTGAAATTCGCTTTGTCCAGTTAACAAGTTTTGGTTATGGTTGCTATTTGTTTGGGGATTGCACTTGAGATTTCTTTGGTGTGGTTTCCACCTATGCAACCCATCTGTAACTTCTAGTATCCTGAAGCTCTAAAAGGTTAATTGACTAACCCAGGGTAAGAGCCAGTGGCAGAGAAATCCAGGTCTTCCTGTATTTTTTCACTCAGTAACATTGTCCTTTTTTCACTCAGTAACATTGTCTCTCTATCAAGAATCATACAGTTCTAGAATGTGAAATATCATCTGGCTTAACCCCCTTACATTTCTGATGTCCTGAAACATGAAGTGATTGACCTGAGGTGACTCAGCTAGTTAGTGGGGGATCCAGACCTCAAAGCCATTTCTTCTGAATCCAAGATTAACGTTCTTTCTACTCCATGCTGTAATGGAATCTACTCACAACAATCCAGATCATTCAAGGTTCAGCTCAGCTGTTACCTCCTATGTGAAGCTTCTCTGATTATTTGTTTGCTAGCACTTTGCTTTCCCTCAAGCAATAGGAAATGTGCCTTTATTGGTATAGGGAACTCCTAGATAAGAA
The DNA here is from genome assembly GCF_028372415.1 of Notamacropus eugenii. Taxonomy (NCBI): domain Eukaryota; kingdom Metazoa; phylum Chordata; class Mammalia; order Diprotodontia; family Macropodidae; genus Notamacropus; species Notamacropus eugenii. The sequence goes on along the minus strand of NC_092873.1, from coordinate 129,249,238 downwards.
CATGCTTTTTTTTATCAGCTAGTATGTGTTGGAGATGGGACTTGAATCCAGATTTTCCTGACTCTCAGATGAGCTCTCTATCCTCAGCACCATAGAGTTAGAGTGTTATGCTATAAATGTATTTCCCACCCCAAATTCCAATAGGATGTAAATTTCTTGAGAAAGGGGACTATTTCAATTTTGCTTTTGTATGTCCAGTGCCCAACATATTTCAAAGCAGGGTCTAATGAAGAGGGATGTTGAATTGAATCAAATTAAATAGAATGTAAGGGGTCACTTTGAGGTGTGGCAATACCTCTGTCAGAGACAGTGTTTTGTCACAGAAAGAGCTCTGGACTCAAAGTAAGGAAACCTGTGATCAAATCAAAATAGTTTTAAAACTTACTATGTGTAGAGGAAAAGTCACTTAACCTTTCTCAGCCTCAGTTCCCTTCTGTGTAAATGGGAACAATAAAACTCTCTTCTATTTACTGTAAAGAGTCCTTTATGGAAAGAGGGGGTGGGGTCTCTCTGGGCCATGGATGACATGTATAAGGAAGATAATTATAACAGTGATTTCGAGGATGGATTATTAATGGGGAGAGAGTGAATGTAGTCAGTTCCACAATAGATGTTCTATTGTCTTCTTCAATCATGTTTAAAAATGCAACCTATTATCTTCTCCCTGTGTGATGACACACAGATTTATTTTCCTATGTGCCTTTGGCACCTCTAGCTTGGATCTATGTCTCTGCAAAGAGATGTAGCACCTATCACCTATTTCTGGTTGTGTCACATGAAGAAAGAGGCAAACTATTCTCCTTCCAAATCCCACCTTCCTCCTCCCTCTCCCATGTCCTCTATTCAGGAAGCCATTTATGTTAAGAACAGTGAGCTAATCTCAAAGTGAACTCTGAGCATACAGAGAAGGTTGTACATGATTGCTGCAACGCAGACAGTAGTCGAAGGGCTGGTGAGACTCTCTGAAACAACCAAGAACAACAAAGTGAGAGGAGAAGCCACCAAGACATAGCATTCCATGAGAGTTCTGTGAGCCTGAGAACAGTACAAGGAATTGTTATCTCAGTGGCTGAGAGGCAATTTTCTGAGAATACTCCTAATCAGGAAGCCTACATTATTTATGTTTAACGGGGCAACTGAGCATTAGATTCTGCCCCTCCCCTTTTCTGGGTCAGTTACATACTTCTAGGGGGAAAGGTAGTACAGCTACAGATTTACTCCAGATTTTCTGTATACTGGTGTACTTATTTGGGGCATGTTTATATTCAGACAAAAGCAAGCTTTCTTTCCAAAGAACTGAGATCTTAATTTAAGTCAATTCAATTAAACAGACATGTATGTGTGTATGTCTATAATAAAATTAGTATTTAGATAGAGTTTTATTATGCAAAACATTTTACAAATGTTAACTCATTTGTTCCTCACAACAACTCTGTGAAGCAGATACTGTTATACTTATTTATAAAATGAGGAAGTTGAGGCCCTCAAATCTGAGGCAGTATTCAAACTCAGGTCTTCCTGCTCTCCACTGTACAACTTAGTTGTTCTTCTATGTGTAGTAGACTGTACTAGGGGATGGTAAAGATAAAGAAGTTTAGATAAAACATAGCACTTTTCTTCTCTGAGTATATAACGTAGTGAAAGGAAGGGTGAAGGTCAATTGCTAACCAGGAAAAGCTTCCTGAAGGAAGTGGCATTGAGATGGGTTTTAAAGGCTAGGTAGGAATTTAGCAGTGGTATGAAAGGACATTATAGATTTAGAGAACAGTATAAATCAAAGCACAGTCATGAGAGCATAGGGTGAGTCTGGGGAGACAGGGAGTGGTCCAGCTTGGCTGGGACATAGATTTTGTGGAAGTTATTGGGAGAGGGGTTTGAGGCTCTAAGGATAGTAATGGAATGTGAAGTGCCTTGAATAGCAGGCCAAGGAAACTGAACTTTATTCATTAGTCAAGAGGGAGTCATTAAAAGGTGCTGACTAGATGTATATGGAAGATAAGTATGGCAGTGGTTTGAAGGAAGACTGGTGATGGGTCAAGAATGGATGAAGTCCCACAATACATAGCACTAACTACATGCTGAACACCTCTACATAAATGTCCCGTTTGGATTTCAAATTCAGCATGTCTAAAAATGGAGGTTATCATTTTCCCACCTGAACCTGCCCCTTCTCCAAACTTAACCATTTCTGTTGAAAGCAGCACTATCCTTCAAGTCACTAAGATTTATAACCTTGGAGACATCTCAACTTCTTTCCTATCCTTTCCTCTTACCTCTATATGTAATAAATTGGCAGCTGCTGTCAATGTCAAAGCCCCAACATCTGTGGCATCTTTCTCCTTATCTCTAGTTACATAGTCATCACTTTCATTCAGATCCTTCATTATCTTTAACCAGGATTGTTGTAATGTTGATGTCCTGATTTGTCTTCGTGCTCTGAACCTATGTAGGATATGCCTTGCACATTGTAGGTACTTCATAAATGTGTTTTAAATTGAACTGAGTTAGGAAGACAGAAGGTTATTCCAACAGATCAGGAAGGTAGTAATGGGACCAAAGCAAGCGTGGTGACATAAGTACAGGGGATATATGAGACGTGTTGCATAGGTAGAGTGGAAAAGATTTTTATGCCTTTTTATACCAGACATTTTCCAACATCTCCCCTCCCTCCTTTTGCCATACTGAGCCATCTCTTGTTACAAAGAAAAACAGTAGATCCAAATTGACTGATGCAGTGAATTCATATGACATAGGAGTATAGCCACCTGTATCTCCTTACTTCTCTATAAGGAGGAAGGAGGATATTTCATCATCTCTCATCTATTCTATGGAAATAATATTGATCATTGCCTTTAATTTTATTTTCTCTGCCTTTTAGAATTGTCAATTTATATTTTAATCATTATATACATTGTCCTTTTCCTGCTTAATTCACTCTGCACTAATTTATACAGTCCTCTTATTCTTTATGAGTTCGTCATAGTCATTATTTCTTACAAACTAATAATATTCCATTCCATATGTAATGGAAAAGTGCTTTGAATATCTTAAGGTATTTTGTACATGGTTATTATTATTAATGATGATTATTGTCAGCTCAAAGTCAGGGAGATAGGAAATGGAACACCAGTTTGGCTGGATCATAGAATGTGGAAAAAGGAGTAATGCAAAATGAGACTGGAAAGATCTGTTGTAAAGATGATGTCTCAGGTTTGGTCTAGTTCTAAGTTTCTTATTAAATTTAATTGACTAATAATGGTGAAAGCACATGAAGCAGCATTGTGCTTCCCCTTACATACTTTTTGCTTAAAGATATTGCCATTTTTTTTACAATGTTTATATAATTTTATTTATGGCATGGGCCTCTTACCTTATGGATAGTTTTGTCTTATAGATATGAGATAATAAAATAATTATCAACTTTAAATCATTATGAATAGTTAGTATTTATATAACTTCAAGATTTCTAATGCACTTTAAAATAAGGCTTTGCACACCTTAAAGTGCTATAAACATTAGCTATGTTTATTAATAATGATTTTTTTGGTTAATAATTTTATTACTATCTTATTAATAATAGCCATTTAAAGCACCCCCTCCTTTTCTGACTAAAATTGTACTTGGATGCTCCATTGTGCTATAGAGCTGACTCTTACAATTTATTCTAGTAAAACACAAGCTCTGGAATATACTATGGTGCTGGAAAAGCTTGAGAAAAAGTTTGGCTGTCATCTGACAGTAGAAATGATTCATCATCAGAGAGTTGGCTACCAGGTGCTGAATTTCTCTAGCTTCTTGTCTACTAAAGCATGAATAAGTTTAAATCTCCGTCAGTGGAGGAGGTACCCATATTAATGAAATAATATGTTTTTTGATGTGTAAGAACCATACTCTAACAGCATTTCTCTCTTTTTTCATTCAGATAACTTTGTGAATGGATAGCATCAGCCACAGTCGCCAGTAAGGAAAGTATAGACTCCCAAAACACAAGATCAGTGACTACACCTGTGAGAAGATTGATTAAGGGGAGTATTGGATCATTTTAATGAATTTTCCAATCAATAAAATTACTGACCAAGAGACTTTGTTTTGAGGTGCCTGAGGAGCAATTTTTGATGGAGAGTTTTGGTATGTCTACTGGCATCTTGCTGAGAGGAAACATGGAACTTCTAATTGGTTTTCTATGACTGGGATTGCTTCCAAAGTGATTGGCTTCCTGCAATTCAGAATAGCCTTATCATAGGATATGTCATTTGACTAGAAAACCATTATCCTCAGAAGAAGGGGAGCTGCCCCTTGTTATTAGACTATGTATTCCATTTGTCTGTTTTGACTTTTCCTTTGTTAAGGAGACAGAGTAGCCTGCTGCATGGTGGTGAGGGAGAACTTGGGGCACAGAAACTTGTGCCTGTACACACTCCCTCCCCACTGGGAACTGGTAAAAAGTGTCTTGGGCAGGAGAACAGGGAAGTTATATGAACTTGATTTAGCTTTCAGAGTAAGTCAGAGATTTGAGTTCCTGAGAATGGAATTTCCTAGCTTGAGAGATGGCAGCAGCCAGGAAATTGATGAGTTCCTATAGAATCACATAGTGGAAACAGACATGTGCTTGTCCATGTGATCCAGGATAGTAGTTCACTGACAATGTTTATGAACCCCAGTATCCTGTGTGTAACTGTGTGTGTATTTTTGAGAGAGAAAGAGAGAGACAGAGACAGAGAGACAGACAGAGACAGAGAAAAAAGGAGAGACTTCCACCTTTTAGATAATATGATACCAGAACCTAGCCTTCTAACCAGAGAAGGCAGCTTTTATTGGCAGCTCTAGCCTTGGAATTGTTTTGTGGATAACCCAAAATTTAAGAATGTCTAAGTTTGAGAGTTTAGGTATTACAATTTCTATAGAAAGTAGAGAATTTTTTACATATTTACTGGCCTGCTTTGACTCTGGGAGAAAGAATAGGATTGCCCACATGGTCCCTATGGCTAAAGGATAAAAACTATTTCCTGGAGTTTGGAGGGATGAGAGAGATTGGGGCCTTGTCACAGAACTCCATTTGGACAGTGCAAATTCTGCGAGAAGCAGTTTACTTATTTATCATCCTCCTAAATATGTCTACCTTCCAGAGGCAATTGAAACCACAGTATGATACTATGAATCTTACTGGGACTGTTCAGAATCCGGTGGGAAAGAGGGACTCACTGGAATGTCACCAGGTTGCCCAGAGAGCAGCCCCAAATTCAGTTTACACTTGAGAAGAGGTTATGAGTTATTTGGGTGCTTTATGTGTTTCTGTGTTTATCTCTGTGTTTCTCTGAGTTTTCTGAATATTTATCTTCTGTGGGCTGAAATAAATGAGAGCTACCCATACACAATATTAATGTGAACGCCTTTACAGGAGCTGGAGGTTCTGTTTCCCACACTCAGAAAATTTAATCATAAGTTGGACTTGACTTGTATTTTGAGTTTTTCCTGGAATAATTCCAGGTGAGGAAAATGAGCCAAAGAGAGAAAATGACCCTTTTGGGTCAGCCCCCAGGACTGGATCTGAATCTGAGTGATCCCAGAATCTTGGAAGGTGTGGGCTGCTTCCACAATAACAACAAAATGTCCTGTTGGGGAAGGACAGCATGATTCCCATATGAGGCAACCAAGCACACAAATTGTTAGAGTTTTTTGACAGAGTCAGTAATCATGGGGACAAAGAGGAACAGGTGGTTATTATTTAAGCCTTCAAGAAATCTCTGGCATGGCTTTACATGAAAGGCTTCTAAAACAATTGAGTTATTATGACATTACTGGATACATTTTATCATGGGTAGAGAACAGTTCAAAGACAGGAAGGAAACAAAAGCAGAGAGTAAATGGATACTTCTCTGGAAAAGTATTACGTAAAGTAAGAAAGGGTCTGTGAAGAGTCTTGCCCCTACTTGCGTCAGAGTTCTCCTTACTTAGATGTGCCTTCTGACTGAGGTATTACTGAGCATCTGAGGCTCTTACTCTTTAGTAGAGATTAGGAAAGCCTACTAACTGCAACAATGAGCCTTGTCAAAGAGTAGGAAGAAACACTGGGTTTGGAATCAGAGGACATCTATTTTAAATGTTGTATTTTCTACTTGCTACCTTTTTGGCGATGGTTGGGAGTAGATAGGGATGTGGGAGGTTGTGACTTTTTAACTTGATGGGCCTGTTCCCAGAAGGCCACATGCCTCATGCAGCCAATTTAGAAGATCAGGACAAGGAACGCTTCCTGAACCACCAAAAAGAGGGCAAAAACACCAAGAGAGGAGCACTGCTTCCTACCCAACAGAAAGGATCATAGCTAGACTTGGGAAGGACCTTAGAGGATATAAAGTCACCTCATTTTAGGAAACTGAGTCACAGAGAAGTTAAGTCACTTGTTCATGGTCAAACAGCTAGTGTCTGAGGTGAGATTTGAACCCAGGCATTTGTGACTGCAACTCCAATGGAGGCGGGGAGGGAGACTGAGGCTGAAACCATTTCTCATCTAGTTTGATCATGTTTCAAGTCATACTTCTTTTTTTACTGGGATTTAGAACTGGTTGGCTCTTCTGTGTTAAGGTATTCTAAACTGTGGCGTATCTGAAGGTCAGCATAGCTGTGTACTATTTAGCCAGCAATGAAACATTTTAAACAAATACAATTTAACCCTGTTCATAATAGAAGGATACATTCCCAATCAATATAAAATGGTTTCTAGACAGAGATGTGATAAAGGTATCATACTCATTCCATTTGTTTCAAAAAAGAAGTTACCTTGATGTAAGTTGTAAGTCAAGGATAGTTAAGAGTCTAAGAAGTAGAGGTAGGAAATGTGTATATTCCAGACATTGGGGACCACTTGGGTAAAGATAAGGAGATAGGAGATGGAAGATGATGAAAATGGTATGCCAGTTTGACTAAAAAGGAGAGTGTGTGGATAAGACTAGAAAGACAGACGGGAGCCAAACTGCAAGAGACTTTGAATACCAACTTGAGGATTTTCCATTTTATCCTTAAAAATTATGGGAAGGCATTGAAAACTTTTTTGAATAGAGAAGTCACATAGTCACATTTGTGTTTAATGTATGTCATTTTGGCAGTTTTGTGGAGCATGAAGCTGAGTAAATAGACATAGATGACAAGGAGACCAATGAATAAACATTTGTTGAATTTACTCATATTTTTATAAGGAAAGCTTGTTATCTGTTATTCGCTCATTTTATTCCTATACAACTCTTTGTGAACCTATTTGGGATTTTCTTGGCAAGGGTATTGGAATCATTTGCCATTTCTTTCTCCAGCTCATTTTACTGGATGAGAAAACTGAGGCAAATAGGGTTAAGTGACTTGCCCAGGGTTACACAGCTAGTATCTAAGGCTGGATTTGAAGTGAGGTCTTTCTGACTAGAGAGCTGGTGCTTTATCCACTGTACCACTTAGCTGTTAGGAGAATCAAACTTATTCATCTTTTTGAAAACTGGGACAGTCATTCATTTCCAGCCATGTTAGCACCTCTACTAATTTCTGCTATTTTTCAAGAATCATAGTGACTCCACAGTAACATTCACATATTAGTTCTGTAACATATTTTTTTTCAGACTTGTCACTTGAACTCATGGAAGATAACTGGGTGTTTGCCTAGTATTTTCTTATTTATCTTGGGCTTAAATGACCTATTAACCTTTTTTTTTTTTTTTTTTGGTTCTACACTTTCCAGCCTGATGATTATTCTTGTTAGAGAGTTGAATAGTTTGGTCATACCTCTGGCATCCATTATTACCATTCTATCTATAGGAATCCTTTCTTTTCCCTTAGTCATTCACTGTAGCTTTAAAGAGTTAATTTCTGCTGTCTATCATTCACTGCAAACCTCAGCCCCATTCTGAACTTTTGCTTTTTTGATATTTTATATTAGCCCAGTTCCCTTTTAGTATTCATCTTTTTGTTAACTGCTTTTGCTTTCATCTTTGGTATCCTTTTTTCCCCCCTCTTTTTTTTAAAAAATCTCAGTTGTTGAATTCTTGTGTGGCCCCCTTGGCCTCTTCAAACAATTGCTTTCCCTACCCCCTTCATTATCAAGTTCATTTTATTTGTGTGGTTAGAATTCTGTTCCTGAGTACATCCCATTTGTTTTGTGCTAACTTGTCCTGAACTGTTTTAAGCTGTAGGCCCCAAACTCATTGAGTTTTATTCTCTGCAAATTTAGGGTGCACATCAGGCTTTGCTTGTCTTTTCCCTCTTTATTTATTACAAACTCTAAAATGGAGGTGGTCATTTCCTTTTCTATTTTTAGCAGTTAGTTTCTCCTCATTGCTCTAAATCAGATCAGTTCATCTTGATTGATTAATCAATCAACAGACATTTGTTAGATAAGTGCCAGGCACTATTCCAAACACTAGGAACACAAAGAATCAAGAAAAGCAGTTCTTTATTCTCAAGGAGATTTTCAGTGGGGAAGACATCATGTATGTAAACGAGTACATACAGAGTTGATAGAAGGCAAGCTTAGAAAGGCACTCACAGCTTGAGGACTAGGAAAGGTCTCCTGCTAAAGCCTTTGAACTGAGTACTGAAGGAAGTCAGGGTTTCAAAGAGGTGGAGATGAGGAGGGGGAGCATTCTAGGTATGGGGAGACAGTCAGTCCAAATGCATAGTTGTGGGAGATACCGAGCATTATAAGGAACAGCAAGTGAATTAGTATGACTGGAGATCAGAAAGCTAGGAAGAGCTCAAGTTGTGAAGAGCTTCAGATGCTGAACAGTTTGTATTTCTTCCTAAATGTAAAAGGCAGTCATTGGAATTTATTTAGTTAGGAGGTAGCATTACTAGACTTGTGCTTCGATCATTTTGGAAATTGTGTGGAGAATGGATTGGAGACAGGAGAAACTTGAGTCAGGGAGATTAATAAGGAGGCTGTTGCCATAGTGCATAGAGGTGATGAGAACTTGAACTATGGTACTGGTTGTATGAACAGAGAGAAGCAACTCAAGATTAATAGTTCTCTGTATTGCTTCCTCCATGTAGTGGAGAATGAAATGATTATTAAGGCTAGTTAAGAACTTGTCAGATGTTTGACTTAAATTAAGAAGTTCTGAATGTAAGAGTAGTTGAAATCCCCTGTTACTCATTTTTTTTCTCTCTTTCCCTTTTCTCCCCTCCTCTCTCTTTTTCTCCTTTCCATTTCCTTCTTCACACCTTTTTTCCTCTCCCATGCCTACATGCCAGGCAGTGATGCGAGCCCCAAATAATAAAGCATTTGTTTCTTCTTTCTAGTTATTCTTGAATATAATCATATCTTTCCTGTTTCTTCCTTTATTAAATCTCACCCAATTTCTTTTCATCATGCTTTCCCTTCTATGTCAAAGATATATTCTTATGTGTTTCTGAAACATCATGCTACTACTCCCCTGTCCCTTTTGATGTAGCATCTTAATTTTGTACAAGGTAACCCATTTTATAATTATTTTTATGTCATGTCTCATGTCCTACTAAATTTTGGTGATGCATTTGAAGCAAGATTTACCTCTTTGTATTAAGAACTCTAATTCAATTTATTTACTTCTCATTCTCTTCACATTTGTGTATAGACATCTAAGACTGAGTTTTTATTACTGTTCTTTTTCTTGGCCTTTTTTTTTTTTTTTACTATAACCTACTGGGCATTATATTTTTCTTTCTTTTCCGTGACATCGGACTTAGTGGTTATGAATTGACATTTTTTTCTCTCTGACCCTTCATTTTCAATTTTTAAGGTCCTCTTTATCAGATCTGGAAGTTTCCAGGCAAATTTTTTTTTATTGGTCCTCAGATCAAATAGTCATCAAGCATTAATTAAGCATGGGAAGCAAAAGACAACAAGCATTTATTAAGTACCTTCTATGCACAAGGGCCTGTACTTTACAAATGTTATCTCATTTGATCTTCACAACAACCCTGTGAGGTAGGTGCTATTATGACCCCTATTTTACAGTTGAAGAAACTGAGGCAGATAAAAGTTAAGTGATTTGTTCAGGGTAACTGAACTAATAAACATCTGAGGCTGGATTTGAACTTATTGGAATCCAGGCCTACCACCACTTAGCTGCCCTAGGACATTTATCCCAGGTACTTTGCTAGAAGCTGGGACTAAAAAACAAAAACAGAAATAAAATTACCTTTTCTCAAGGAACTTAATTCTATCAGAACACATCAATAGATATATTCTAAGCTTGGCTAAAAGCTTTCATTCCCGTATCATAAGCCATGAACCAGAAATCCAAATCTTCTTTTCTGATACCATTTATTCCTCATCACACACACACACACACACACACACACACACACACACACAGACACACACACAACCTAGAAAAAGAACAAATAACCTTAACAAATTGAAGAGTGGATGAAAGCAGCTTTTATATAATGACAGACTCAAAAGATTAGAAATGAAGGCCAAGAGAAGACATGATTGAAGCCTATTAAACCATGAAGGGTGTGGATGGAGTACATTGAATTATCTCATAGACCATATAGTCAACTTCCCCTCATTCTTTAAAAGAGAGAAAGGAAGCTTAAAAAGATTAAGTATCTTGCCTAAAGGCACATAGCATGTAATTAATATCTTGCCTGAGAAGATTTGAGTTGTATTGAGTGCAGTGCAGATCCCTTCTATTTCTTATGTGTTTGGTCCTATAGAACACAAACCCATTGAGGGCAGGAACCCTTTTTTTAAAAAAGTAGTTTAATCCCCTTCACAGAGCAAACACTTAACAAGGATATGCTAAATTGAAATGCTTATTGAGAAGAAATAAAATAAGGGGCAACATGTGAAGCTTGAAAGAGCTAGTTTTAGAAACAAAAATGAAAGCACGTACTTTTCTAAGTTATGAATAGTAGACATATAAAACTCATTGTGACTTAAGTCTGGAATTAATGGGTCTAAGAAGAGCTTAAATAAAGATATATCCATACCCTGTTACTAAAGAGGAAATAAAGAATGTTGGAATAACCTTTTAAGATTGATGTCTTGGAGAACAGCTAAGATGCTCTTTCCTAAAAGGTTCTTGGTCTCACTGTCAAAGAATTAATACTAGGCTGGATGTCATTTCTTAAACTCTTAGGTAAGAACTAATACATTGTTTTGACATTTGAACAGTTAGTTATGTAACTTAATGGCAGAGCTGGAAATAGAAGCCATGTCTCCTGACTTCCATTTTAGGCCAACTCTGGGGTATAGTTCTTCTACCAAATGAGAACATTGTTGGCACTGACAATTTGCTAATTGTTAACAATACTAAAAACAACAATTTCATTGATCTTTCAGATAAAATTACTACCAGATGAAACAAATGATTCCTTTTCTATTCCTAGCTGATTGCCAACATCTGAGTCCAAGAGCAACTTCCAATACAGATTATTTCATGAATAAACAGAACATTTCTCATATCGTTATTGACATAATAGTTCTCTGAAGTCCTATTCCAATGCTTCATGATGGCATAGGACATGACCCTAGGTTCTCAAAAGCTATGCCAACCAAGAAAGCAAGCTCTGGCAGGTCCTACCAAGCTGGAAAGCCTTCAAGCATGAATCTGGCAACAGACTGCATCAGTATTTTTTAAGGACCAGCGTAACTAAGTTTGGAGAGTCCCATCACTAGAGGCTTGGCTACCAGGTGATGGATGTTTTTTTAAAACCACAACCACTCATGAAACTATTCATGAGAGGGATTACAATCTTTATTGGTCTAGAAGAATACCCACATTGACGAAATCACAAATCCTTGAAGTATTACTATGACATAAACTTTAAAAGAACAAAAACAAACAGTGAACCTAATTAAGAAAAAAAAAAAAACAACCCAACACTCCAGTTTCAAAGTAAAAAGTATCTGAGAAATTTTCCATTGCCCAATACCTTCACATACTGGAAAATATGCTACATGGTAGTTTTGAGTAAACATTTGCTTTAGGTTTTACTCACTTCTGTGCTACCTAGTCTATTAATCATTAACACTGCAGAAAACATATGCTTACTTCTTTCCAAAGGGCACCTGATAGGGTTCAATACTGTCCTTTTTAGAATCTTAGCTTTGGAAAGGACTTTCAGTATCATTGAAGCTCAGTCTTAAAGCTGGAAGGGACTTAGAAATTCTCTGGGAATAGCCCCTCATTTCACAAAACAGGAAACTGAGAATGAAAAGAGTTAAATGGCTTACCCAGGATCACAGAGTTAATTAGCACTAGAGTTAAGACAAGAGGAAAGGTCTCCAGACTCCCATTCTTTCTCTCTGAAACATTGCCACCCCTTTCATAAAGATTGACTAAAGATTTAGGCTATGTCAACATAATGTCCAAACAATCTTCAATTAAGTTTACTGGGTAAAAAAATAATCAATGAAACAACCATTTCATTAACTGCATGTCTGTCAGACTTCACATTCAGTGTTCATTATTGGTAGCATTCCTTAAGACAGTAACCAAGGGAAAGAACTTAGAGCTGTAGGTGAAAATAAAGCTTGTTAAACATAAGCTAGATATGCCTGTTTCCAGTAATGAGAGCTGAGCAATATAAAGCCTAATTATGCTCTAAAAGAGGATGATGACTCATATTTATGAAGTTACTTTAAGATTTACAGAGCCCTTTCATCACACTAAACCCTGTTTAGTTGAGTTGTACACATTTTATTATTCTGATTTTACAGATGGGGAAATTGAGGCCCAGAAAGGTTAAAAGTGACTTCTCCATAATTATACAACTCCATAAGTATAAAAGCTGGAATCCCAAAACAGATCTATTGATTTGAAGTCCAATGCCCTTTCTATGGTATCACACTGATGACCTGTTACCCTGGGAGGAAGAGCCTTCTTGCTCTAGAGTACCTCACTCAAAAAACTAGGTTCAGTGCCAGCCCAAATATGAGTTTTTTGGCAAAACTAATACTTTGTGGATGCATATTTTATACTTAATTTGCTGAACTACTGCCATGGCTGTCTGACAGAGTTGGCAGCCTTTTGTAGAGGGCATATGCTGAGTCTTCACTTATTCATTCCCTAAGAAGCAGGGAATGACTAATTGTGATTTTGTTCATCTCAATTCAACTCTACTCAATTCCATTCAACAAACTAAAGTGTCTAAACTTCTGCTGTGTACCAGGCACAATGCCCTATAGGCAACTGATATACAAAATAAAAAACATTTCCTGGCCTCACAGAGCTTGTGTTCTATTGAATGGAGAATCCATGATCCTCCTACATGGCTGCCAAATGATAATATTTCTGCCAAAATAATCTTTCCAAGACAAAGTTATAACCATACTGCTCCTTGCACAAGGAGCTCCCATGTGGCTCCCTATTTCATTGAGGAAAAAATAGAAACTTTCTACCTATTACACATTTTTTTCCAATGTACTTTATATTCTGGGTAAATATATCAGTCTTGATATGTTATAAATGAAACCAATATGAGGAAGGAAGTTGCAGCTAAATAGAAGGATGGTTCACAGATTCTCTTTGGAGAGGATTTGACAGGATTTATTTTATTTTGTATCCAAAGGCAATATTAGAACCATCATTTAACGAAAGGGATCTTAACAGTGTATTATGTCATGGACCCCTTTGACAACCTCGTGAAGTGTATGGAACTCTTCTCAGATGATTTTTTAAAAAAATTCATAATAAAGGGAACTGCTAAATTTCAGTTAGAAGTTAGTAAAGAAAAAGATGTAATTTTTTTCCCCCCACCATTCAAATTTATGGACCCTTGAAATTTTAACCCCGGATGAAGAACACATGATATTATGGCACACTTGGTTGTCTCATATTTCATTGCTAATGATTAATATTTACAAAAATATGATGATGGATATAATTGTAGCTTATACACTGACATCTGTTGCAAAAGGTAAGGAAGTAGAAAAATTCAACAAAGAACTTGTTAAGACCCTCAAAATTAAATCAATTTTAATACTTAGAAATTTGAATGTAAGAATAGTCATGGGGACGACCTTGACTAACATGTTGGAAAATACTATTCAGGAATCAGAAACAAAAGATACACTCTCCCTCCTTCTCCCTCCCAAAGGAAAAACTTATAGATTGTACAGGTGTGTTTGTATCAGTAGTATATATATCTATATCTATCTATTATCATCTATCTGTCTATCTATCTTTTTTCCACAGAAGAGAGATAGAAGGCACTTTAAGAGGTAGTAAGGGTCAAATGAGTTCTTGAAAAAATGAAATAGATTAAATCTTGCCAGGAAGTGACTGGTTACTAAGGAACAATTATTTCCAAAATTACCATTTAATACAGTTAGATCTGCATCCTGATCTATTTAAGTAAGCTGTTGTTGATAGAAAAGGGAAATGGATAAAAGAAGAGACCTCCATATAGACTAGCAACATTTTCTATGGAATTTTAAATGATGTAAATCAATTACCATAACAACAAGAAGAAAAGAGCCTAGAAATCACCTCTACAGAAAATAAAACAAAGCAAGGATATTTGAGTAATATGATAGTCAAGGACATTACTGGTTTAGAATATCAACACATTTATAAAATTTTGTGTAGGAGGATAGTAGCAAGGACCATGCTTTTCCTTTCTTTGTATCACCAGGGCTCAGCACAGTGCTTGGCATATACCAGGGGCTTAAGAAGCACTTACTGACTGATTGACTGGATTATTAGTCTCATAAAACAATGAGAAGCAGTGGAGGGTCTATGATATGTTAAAATATTTTTGTTCACTTTGTATAAACTGAATTATGGGTTATAATGTTCATATATCTATATAGCATTAGCATATTTACTACTTAGAAAAGGAGGTAAACTGCTTATATAGTGAGATAGGGGGCTAATCAATGGATAATTGTTGGACAACCTATATGCTCCATTGGTATCCATACAATGTCAAGAGAGAAGACATTTCTCAGCATCTTAGGTCACTCAGCTAGGGAGAACGGAGGATGTGTGTCATAGGTGGAGAAAGACTGTATGGTCTGAGGTCAGCGCTGTTGGAGAGAACACTCTCATCAATGATTTCTCAGATCAGTAGAGTTATCAAAATAAGTGTGTTACATCAATCATTTGAATAGTATGTAAACTTCTTTTGTCTGCCAGCCAGTCAATAAACATTTATCAAGTGCTTATACTACCCTGAAAAATCATCCCAGTTAGCCATCAACAAATATGTATTAAGCATCTACTATGTACCGGATACTGTGCTAAGTGTTTGGGACAGAAAGAAAGTCAGAAGACAGTCCTTGCTGTCAATGAGCTCACAAAAGGAAAAATAATATGCAATTATATACAGGATAAATTGGAAATAATCAACAGAGGCACTAGAATTGAGAGAGATTAGATAGATTTCCTTTAGAGGAGGGATTGTTTAGCTTTTGTCTTTGTATCCACAGAATCTAGCATAATATCTTGCTCATAGAAGGTACTTAATTTGTATTTGTTGAATAAAATTGCATTGACTCTAAATAGGCTCAGGAGTGGGGCTAAATTTCATTCATTAAAAAGAATAAATGTTGAAGCTCCTTAGCATGAGGTTATGCTTTTATCCTTCTAGTACATAGTGGCCTCTATTCTAAGTTCTTTTTCCAAAGCAAACATAATATTTGAATTGTGAATATTGTGAAATCACACAGGGAAATGATTATGTCTTATGTTGCTGCTTTTTCTCCTGAAGGATTCCAAGTATTCTGCAACTTGATGAAGAGATTGTTTTGTGCTTCACTGAAAAGTGACTCTGTCTATGATGAAATAAGGTGGGGGCTTTTATAAGGTACACAATACAATATTTTGACAAGAAGTATTCCTTTGGGGGAATAGATAAAAGACAGATGATTTGTACTGATGCTAGGATTCAGCAAATGAATAGGGGCTATTTTAAGGTCTTTACTGATTTTAAGTGACTAGAACCTTATTTTAAGTTCTCTGTAGGTTGCATGACATATAAATTCTATTGGGTAGACTAGTTTGGGTTTCTACCCTGAGCAAGAGAAAGTGTCATCATCTAATCATCAGCTTCAGAAGATTAAAGATTTAGAATGAATTGGTATCTTATATTTCATTTAACCCAATCCTTGGGAGGTAGCTGGGTGGTTCAACGGATAGAGTACTGTGGCTAGAGTTAACAGTAGCAGCAGCAGCAACAACGACATCAACAACTAATATTTACAGAGCACCTACTAAGTGCAAGGCACCATGCTAAGTATTTTACACATATTATCTCATTGGATTCTCACAACCATCCTGTGAGATAGAGGCTACTATTATCCCCATTTTAGTTAAAGAAACTGAGGAAGACAGAGATTATTACTTGCTCATAGTCACACAGCTAGTAAGTAGGAGAAGCTAGATTTGAACTCAGTTCTTACCGCTTTTCCTCCCCTCCCTTTCTTTCTCCTCTCCTCATTTTGTGTAGTATAGTCTAGTTTATCCCAATCTGTGGAAGAAATATGACACAGGAGAAAGAGCACGGATTTGGAGGTAAAAGGTCTCGTTTCAAATTCAAACTTTCACACTTTTCTTGGGCAATCTTGGGCAAATCAATTAAACTTTCTGGACCAAGTTCTTCATCTCTAAAATGAAGGGGTCAAATTCAATGACCTTTACATCTGACACATATTAGGAGCTTAATAAGTGTTTATTGATTGTTTGATTATACCTCTAGATCTTAGGAACTGTTAACTTATTCTCTTCTCAGGTACCCAAAAGGATATGTTATTTCTGGGTGTGAGTATTTTCTCCAGTAATTCAGATAAATGAGAAACTAGGTTACACAATAGATAAAACACTGGAGACAGAAAGGACTGATTTCAAATCCTGTCTCAGATACTTTTGTTGAATGATTTCAGTCATGTCTGACTCTTTGGGACTCCCATTTGAGGTATTCTTGGCAAAGATACTAGAGTGGTTTGCTGTTTCCTTCTCCAGTTAATTTGACAGATGAGGCAACTGAGGCAAACAGTGTTAAGTGACTTGCCCAGGGTCATACAGCTAGTAAGCATCTGAGGCCAGATTTGAACTCGGGAAGATGAGTCTTCCTGACCCCAGGCCTAGCACTCTATCCACTTTGCCACTTAGCTACAACCCCACCTAGATACTTTTTAGCTGTATAAACCTGGACTAGTCACTTAACCTCTTTGGGTCTCAGTTTCCTCATCTGTCCATAGAGTTGTTGTGAGGATCAAATGAGATAGTATTGGTATAGATAGTATAAGGTATTGTAAACCTTAAAAATCTACATAAATGTTAGCCATTATAAATATGGTTATTATTATGTTCCACCCACATGTGCCCCACTTCTTGCACTCTTATACAAGTCTCTCCATAAGTTTTCCACAGAACATTCATTCAAGGTGCTGGAGACTTACTTCATTTTCTCTTAACATAATGAAGAAAACAATGGCACATATGGACTGACTGCTCATTGATTATGCTTCCCCCTCACTCCATCCCCAGGCACCTTTCCTATCTCTCCAGAATTTCTATTCTACTCTGTCAGAAAGACTTTCTCCAGAACTTTTTTTTTTACTTTATATTTTTATTTTTTCACATTTTTATTTTTAATTTATGCACTAAAACAAACATTTCCATAACATAGTAATAAAAATATGATTGCACATGAAAATAAAAATCTATTATGTGCAACTTGTTATTCCTTTTAAATATATAAAATTGTTACCATGTAAATTTCTCTTTTTCCTTCCCTTTCCTCCTGCCCCAGACACAAATATATATATGTATATACATATATATAAAATTATTCTATACATGCATCTATTTATCAATTCTTTCTCTGTATACAGATAGCATTTTTCTTCATCTGTCCTTTATTGTTAATTTGGATATTTTATGGTAAGTCAAGAAGTAGGAGTATAGAATCAGAGACTCTACTTTTTCTATAGCTATAGAGACTGGCCTGTGGTTTTCTTGATATGGGGAACTCTCAGATGAGGACACTCCCTCAACCAAGGTAAGTCAGCACCTTCTCTGTGTCTTGTCTTAGAGAGCTGCCTAGAGCCCCGAGAGATTAAATGATTTGCCTACTCAACCGTTACTCAACCAATAACGTGTCAGAGTCAAGAAGTGAATCCAGGTCTTCCTGGCTCTGAGGCTAGTCCTCTATGCACTAGGCCCCTGCCTCTCAATTCTGCTGTATTCACAGTTATTTAGGGCTGTTCCCTTGCATGTGAATGGGGGTTGTAGTTTAAGGACAAATCCTGGGTCATAAGATCAGGTTTCTGGAAATTGCCGTACAGTTTGTGGTTGACTGTTTCTGCTGATTCAAGAAAACTATTTGCTTTTTTAACTGTGTGGACCCAAAACATTACACTCTCTGACCACAAAACAAAAAACAGACTTACCTAACTTAGGAGAGGAGACTCAAGTGGCTTAAAAAAAGGGAGGAAAAGAACACCACTACACTTTATTTGTAGACAGATTTTAGTTCTAGTTATTTACAAGGTGTCTTTAATAGCCATGTTTATTTCCAAAATATTACTCAAAATAGCCTTGATTTAGAGATTGGACTTTACTAAGTGGAGGGAGCTACAAAAATAGCTACTTAAAAAAATAATTAATTCAATTTCAGGGTGGAAATAGCACACAGCACAAATTCTATAATTTATATTCCAGCTGATTGCTATACTTGTGTTCTGAATTAGCAAATCATCAGGCCAGTATTTATTCCATTAAACCGGTAAATATTGGAATTTACTTATGATTAGTGTATATTAACAACTTGAGTCACTGACCATTAGAAGAATGATGGTTCCCAGAGTCAGAATTTCCAAAGAGTACTTTCCCCACTATCCCAGGAATCCATTTCTTCTACATCTTAGGCAATCATCCATCCCCTCGTCTCTCCTGACCCCACTCCTCATTCTCTGAACTTTTTCACTTGCTCCCATTTCTACCTTAACCCTCTCTTCAGTCTCTTCAGCTCTTCTATGGCTGGGGATAAGAATCTCCTTCAATTTTCTAATGATTTTTAAAAACTCCTAATGACAGTGAAACAGGCAGGAATTTAAATTGAAAGAAGTTGAAATTTACAAAATTATAAGGTGCCTTCACTTTTTATAGGACTAGCTAGTACCAGTTTTTAATGAAAACAGAACTTGATCTCTTCTCTTCCTATGTACCTTGGATGTCCTTGAGGTGGGCATTCCCTCCAACAATGGAATTCCCAAGTCTATGCATGTCTGACCATCCTCTATAACTCTTGCCCTGCTATCCTGTAAGTTTGCTACAGGACCATGGAGCATGCCAGAGGTCCCCTTCAACTTCATTTGGCAGCACAAGGATACCAAAGACTTATAGCAGCTACATATCAACTATTTTTTATTCTTGGATTCAATTAATTAATCAACCAATCAACAAGCATGTATTAAATAACTGCTATCTAGCAGGTACTATGGGATTAAAAGACAAAGATGAATAGTCACTGTTCTCATTCTATTAGGGGAAGCAATACATACCCATATTTTACTCACATATTTAAAAAATATATATTTAATATATAAAGATCTTATTTTCTGTTATGATTAAGACATATTTAGACACATGTATAAGAATGGATACATATATCTGTATATATAAACCACAAGAGAATACAATGTTCCCTGATTTTCCTCCAGTTACTATTGTGGAGGGAGGTATAATAGTAACTGGAGAAGAATCAGGAAAAACTTAGTGGAGAAAGTTGTACTTCAACTGAGCTTTGCAGAAAACTAGGAATTTTGAGGGTGGAGGTAAGGAAAGCATATGTACCAGTCATGATGGACAGCTTGTGCAAAATCTTAAAGAAAGGAGATAATGTTTTACATACAAAAAGTAGAAAAAAGTGTAGTAACTATGATATGTAAATTATCATGGAAGGAAAATTCACCATTCCTTTTTTTAATAGTTCGTTGCCCTGAAAGGAAGTGTGGTGGAATGGAGAAAGAGCTGGCCTTGGAATCAGCAAGTCCTGAGTTCAGTTCCCATGTTATACATTCTGATGCTGGGTATGATTCTATTTTAATACTCAACTTTTCAGTCCTCTAGGCAACTATATAAAACTGTGAATTGCAGAGAAGGTGCCAACCTGCATTTGTGGAGGGAGTTTTCTCACCCAGGAGTTCACTATATCAATGAACTCAAAGTTGCAGCACCTACCCTTATTTGATTTTTGGGAAGTTTTTCCTTCTGTCACTTGGAAATATACTACCCTATAACTTCTACTTCTTGGTACTCTGAGGCCAAGTTCTGACATTTTTCAGTTTTGTCTGACTTTTCCTGACCCCATTTGGGATTTTCTTGGCAAAGATAGTGGAGTGGTTTGCCATTTTCTTCTCCAGTTAATTTTAAAGATGAGGAAACTGAGGCAAAAAGGATTAAGTGACTTGCTCAGGGTCACACAACTTGTTTGAGGCGAGATTCCAACTTAAGAAGTTGAGTCTTCTTGCCTTTAGGCTCAGCACTCTATTCATTTTGTCACCTGTCCCCTGAGGCCAAGTAGAATAAATCTAATCTGTCTTGGTAAATTTAATGCAGCTCTTCAAATGCTTGAAGGTAGTTATTTCCCTCTTATGTTACCTCATCTCCAATCCGAACATCCCCAGATACTTCAGCCTATTTTTATGCATCAAGTGAAGCCAGGTGTGCTACTGGAAGAATTCCTCCTGTGTTTCCTAAATAAAATACAAAGCACAAGGTCAATTCTTTAACCTTGTCCTGGATGTTTATTGGTCTTTTGTTTTATTTCTGTTGTTTCCCTGACAAGGTACTTTCCCTTCCAGTATCTTCATCGACTTTGTCAGTTAGCATCCTTTAAGACTCAGCTCAAATCCCAGCTCTTCAGGAAGACTTCTGTTCCCCTGCTCCTATCAATGCTTTCCCCCTGAGATTATTTGCCATCTACTCTGTATATATTTTAGTTTTGGATCCTTAGACCATGAGCTCCTTGAAGGTAGTGATTGGTATTTTTAATTTATGGAATAAAATAACTTTTTCCATAAGATAGTATAATAAAAAAGATGATTGTACATGAAACTGCAAATCTATTATGCACAACTGGCTATTCCTTTTAAATATATAATGATGCTATCATGTAATTTTTTCTTCTTCCCCTGCATTCTAGAGATGACTATCATTAGTCATAAATATATGTGTGTGTATATATGTATATATATATATATATATATATATATACATATATATATATGTAAAATCATTCTATCCATTCTTCTATTTATCAGTTCTTTCTCTGGATGCAGATAGTGTCTTCATATGTCTTTTATAGTTAATTTGGGTATTTATAGTAGTCAAAATGACTTATTTGTTCAAAGTTCTTAAAACAATATTGCTGTTAGTGAATGCAGTGTTTGCTTGGTACAGCTCATTTCACTCTTCATTATTTTGCATAAGTCTGTCCATGTTTTTTTAAGATCACTGAGCTCATCATTTCTTATTGCACAGTATCATTCCATCACAATCGTATACCACAATTTGTTCAGCCATTTCCCAGTTGATGGACATCCCTTCAATTTCCAGTTCTTTGCCACCATAGAGAGAGCTGCTGTAAATGTTTTAGAACATATAAGTTATTTCCCTTTTTCCCTAATCATTTTGGGAAACAGACTGAGTAGTGGTATTGCTGGGCCAAGGAGTATAGGCAGTTTAATAACTGTTTGGGCATAATTCCAGATCACTTTCCAAAAGGAATTGTTACTGCCCTTCTTTGTATCCACATTGCTTAGCAGAGTGCTTGCAGCATAATAAATACTTAATAAATGTTTATTGACTGTCTGTCCTTATGTTTGACAAATTTAATATACATGTTAATATACTATATCCTCAAATACTCTGTCTTCCAAGGTCAAGAATCCCTTCATTTTCCATGATTATTGCCTTTATTTCACCTCAGCCGTTCATAAGGATGAACCTTATCACCCACAAGGATTTCATCTCTATGATCAAGAAATTCCTTTTTTGTTATCACATCTCTTTCCATCTGGTCCTATATACCTCACCAAAGTGGTTTTTTTTTCAAAGCAAATTCTAATCACTTTATTCTTCCCTGCTTTCCTACTTCACTACCCTTCTTCTACACTTACTTTTCTCAGTATATTGTAGTATATTAACTTGCACTCAGACAGATCCCCTTTGTACTGTCCTCTACCCCTAAATCCTCTTGAATTACTTCTACTATGTGCTTTTTCTCGTACTCAAATGCTGCTATGCTTCTGCAGGAAGTCACAAAGTTGTGCTGACTAGGGAGTTGATGTTGTCTAACCTTACCTAACCCCCCACAGCTATATGCCAATTCTGTCACCCTTCTCTTGTTATCTCCTTGCCAATCTCCCCTACAGTGTTTGTTTCAGACCTGTTTTTCCCTTAAGTCACCTACCCTGTCACCTTTTGCCTCCATTAAAATTTTTATTGATATCTTTTGATTTTATATCAACCTAATTTTTCAATATTTACTTTCCTTGTCCCCATTTGGAGAGCTACCCTTTAATGATAGAATAAAAAATAAAAAAAAAAAAAGAGCAGTTCAGCAAAACTAACCAATACAGCAAATACTTTTGATATTTTAGATAACACTCCACACCCATAGTCAACCACCAACATCCTCTGCAAAGAAGGAGGAGGCACATTCTCATATCTCTCCTTTAGGGTCAAATTTGCTCATTATAATTACATAGAGTTCAATTTTGATAAAAATCCACTTACGGCTTTGTATTCTTGTGTTGTTATCTTCCTACTTCTGCTTACTTCATGTTGTATCAACTGATGTCTTCCTGCGCATCTTTAAATTTATCTTGTCATACAGAACAATGTTATTCAGTTACATCCACAAACAACAAATTATTTGGCAGTTCTTAAAATGATAAGCATCTACTTGGTTTCCAATTCTTTGCTACCACAAAAAAATTCCTGTCTCATTTTTAGCAGAGGATTTTGCTTCATACTTGATTGAGATGCATTCAGTCATGAGTTCTGTCTTCTCCCCAAAGCTATACCTTAGATTAGGCCAAAGTCTCCCATTGCATCCTGGGCCATCTCCAGTCATCCTGATGACTATCTGGTCACTGGAACTAGATGGCTCGGGAAAAGAAAGTGATGCTGGTGACCTTGCACATTCCTCCCTCACTCAAAATAAAGTCAAGGACAAGTCATGTCTTCATTTCTCTGATGGCATGGTCTTCTTTGAAAATGTAGGACAAACACAACAACAACCTTAGATTCAGTCAATGCCATCTCTCATTCTAACTTGCCTTGTTCCAGTCTTAAATAAAGAAATGGTTTTCTCCTTTTAAGGACAAGTCTTCTACTTGTGGTCTTGGTCATATCCTTTCCTATATTTGCTGTGTTTCTCCTTTGACCATCCCTTTTCTTCCTAATCACCCAATGAGTCCTTCTTTGCTGCCTCCAAAATGTGTAGATCTCCTTCATCTTTTCATAAACTCTGACATTTGACCCTTCTATTGTTCTATAACTCTCCTTCTTTTAACAATCAAATTCCGGGGAAATGCTGCTTATGATCATTAACTCCATTTATATCCATTGACTTCTGAATTTATCTATCTCCTGAGCTCTTGTCCTATATCACAAATTGCCTGCTGGGTCTTGTTAAGTTTACTTCCTCAATATTGCTCTCATTTGTCTTCTCTCCACTGACATGGTCACCATCTTATATTAGGCCATGAACATTTCTTGCTTGTATTATTATAATACCCCTCCTATTTCTTGTCTTTCCATCCTCAAATCTGTACTCCACATAGTTGCCAAATTGATATGCTTTTTTAAAAATAAAATTTTATTTCTCAATCACATATAAAAACAATTTTTAATATTTAAAAAAATTTGAGTTTGAAATTCTCTTCCTCCCTTCCTGAAATGGTAAACAATCTGATTTAGGTTATATGTTAACATTCATTTAAAAAAATTTTAAATTTCAAATTTTCACCTCCTCTTCCTTTCCCAACTCATTGAGAAGGCAAGCGATTTAACATGGATTATACATGTGAAGTAGTGCAAAACATGTTTCTTTATTAGTTGTGTTATGAAAGAAAACAGACAAAAAAAGAAAAATAAAGTTAAAAAAAGTATGCTTCGATATGTATTGAGACTCCATCAGTACTTTCTCTGGAAATGGATAGCATTTTTCATAAGTTCTTTGGAATTATCTTGCATCATTTTATTATAGAAAATAGCAAAGTAATTCAGAGTTGATCATCATAGAATATTGCTGTTCTATGTTGTTACTGTGTTAATTTTCTCCTGGTTCTCCTCATTTTACTTTCGCCAGTACATGTAAATCTTTTCAGATTTTCTTGAAAGCATCTTGCTCATCATTTCTTATAGAGCAACAGTATTCTATCACAATCATATGCTACAATTTGTTTGACCATTTCCCAAATGAAGTGCATCCCCTCAATTTTCAATTCTTTGCCATCACCAAAAGAGCTACAATAAATATTTTGTATATATAGGTACTTTCCCTTTTTGTTTTTATCTATACGGATAGTGGTATTGCTGGGTCAAAGGGTAAGCATGGTTTTATAGTCCTTTGAACATTGTTCTAAACTGCTCCACAGAATGGTTGAATCAGTTTACAACTCCACCAACAGTGCATTAGTGTTCTAATTTTCCCTCATGTTCTTCAACATCTGTCATTTTCCTTTTATGTCATAATAGACAATCTGATAGGTATGTGGTAGTAGCTCAGAGTTGTTTTAATTTGCATTTCTCTAAGCACTAGAGATTTAAAGCAATTTTTGATTACTTCATCTGAAAGCTGTTTATTTATATCCTTTGACCATTTATCAATTGGAGAATGGTTCTTAAATTTTTTTAAAATAAATTTTACTAAGTTCTCTATATATTTGAGAAATGAGGCCTTTATCAGAGAAACTTGGTATAAATTTTTTTTACAGTTTTGATTACTAAATGTCTATTTCCTTCCATCCTCTTCCACACAATCCCCTTGTTTATCCTATTCTCTCTCTCCTTTTACCCTATCCATTCTCAAAAGTGTTTGCTTCTGACTACCATCTCCCCCAAACCATTCTTTCTTCTATCAGGCCTCGTTCCCCTTTCTTCTTCCTGACCCCTCTGACTTTCCTGTAGGGTAAGAAAGATTTTTACACCCAAGTGAGTATGTATATTATTCCCTCTCTGAGCTAATTCCAATGAAAACAAAGTTCATTGTTCTTCTTCACTCCCCTAATTTCCCTTGCCACTGTAAAAGCTCTTTTGGTCCTCTTTTATGTGGGATGATTTACCTCATTCCCTTTCCTCTTCTCCCAGTGTATTTCTCTTTCTCACCCCTTACTCTTGTTTTTCTAGATATCATTTCATCATATCCAATCCATCATACCTGTGTTCTCTGTCAATGTGTACTCCTACTAACTAGGCCTAATAATGAGAAAGTTCTCAAGAGTTACAAATATAATCTTGCCATGTAGGAATGTAAACCATTCAACCCTATTAAATCCCTTATGATTTCTCTTTCTTGTTTATCTTTTTACATTTCTTGATTCCTGTATTTGAAAGTCAAATTATCTATTCAGTTTGGGCTCTTCATCAGGAATGCCTGGAAGTCCTCTATTTCATTTAATATATCTCATTATACAGGCTATCCCCCATGTCTGAAACATTTTTCCTTCTCACCTCTGCCTTTTGGAATTTCTAAATCTCCTCAAAGTTCAGATCAAATGCCATTTCCTTTATAAGGCCTTTCTTATTCTCCCCAGTTATTTCTCCCAGCACCTCAATTTATTAGGTTCACATAACCATTAAAATTGAGATGAACACATTGATGATAGAAGCCTGATCTACAAATGTACTCACAGGTTAAATAATAAGTGAAAGCTTATAATGTCAGCTTTAATGAGGATAAATATAAATCCTTCTTTTGAGCTTTAAAATTAACAGAAAAATAAAAGATGGAGGAAGACTTTTGACAATGATCTGAGGGTTTAGTGGATCACAAGTTTGATATTAGTCAGGGACAAGGCAATAAAAACTCTTAATATTTTAGACTTCATTAAACAGTAAGTCAATAAACATTTATTATATGCCTACTATGTGTCAGGTGCTGTACTAGGCATTGGGGATATAAATACAAAAAATGAAGCAAACCTTACTTGTAAGATACATATTTTAAAAGGGATGACAACAAGTACTGTGCACAAAAACATATATACAGAATAGATACAAAGAGAATAATTCCCCCCTTAATTCCCCCAAATATGATATAGATAAATGTTAGGTGGTTTAGGAGGGAGAGCATTAGTGATTGGAGAGTACAGGAAAGGCTTCTTGTAGGAGGTGGTAATCAGTTGTTTCTTAAAGGAAGAGAGGGTTTCTACTTAATAGAAGTACAGTGTCTAAAGCAGGGGAAATTAAGATAGTTCTCACTACAATGTCCTTTGGTCTAGCTACATTGTGCCCAATTCTGCATTCTACATTTTAAGAGGGGCGTTGACAAATTAGAATGTATCCAGAGGTGGGCCACCCACTGAGATAGCGAAAGTGGAATTAGATCTAATCAAGGACCATTGCTGTTGCTCAGTTGTTTCAGTTGTGTCTGACTCTCTTTGGCTCCCTTTGGGGTTTTCTTGGCAAAGATACTGGAGTGGTTTGCCATTTCCTTCTCCAGCTCACTTGACAGTGGAGGAAACTGAGGCAAACAGGGTTAAGTGACTTGCTGAGGATGACATAGCTAGTAAGTGTCAGAGGTGGGACTTGAGCTCAGGAAGATGAGTTTTCCTGACTCTAGGCCTGGCACTCTATTCACTTTGCCACTTAGCTGCCCCACATGAAGTAGATTCAGTTTTGGGAGTTTTTCCTTTAAGTGAGTTCTCAGGATAATAGGATCATAGATTTAGATCTGGACTGGATCTAGTCCAACTCCTTCATTTTGCAAACAGAGAAACTGAAGCTTGGAGAGATTATATGGTTTGCTCAAGGACACACAGGTTGTAAGTAGCAAAGCCAAGATTTGAACTTAGGTTCTAGCACTTTGCCCATTGAAGAATAATAGTGAGATTTCTAGGCTTCTAGATATGTAATGAGCTGAAGTGAATCTACTACAAGCCAAGCATGGATAATGTTACACAGACATACTCAGAAACCCAAGTTCAAGTAGTCATCAATATTCATGAAGCAGCAGGAATAGATGTCTAGGACATTTTAATAAGAACTGGGAATTCAAATACAAGCAGAAAGACAGTCTCTGCCTTCAGTCAATAAGCATTTATAAAATCTCACCTCGCCAGGTGCTAAGCATGGGGAATACACATATATACAATATGACAGTTCCTGGTCTCAAGGAACTTATATTCTAATGGGGGCAGACAACACATACAAAGGAACTGAAAAGGGGGAAAGGTATCCAGACCAGGTGCAGGGTAGAGAAAGTCCTGATATGGCAGAGATGATCAGGAGTGCAGTCTGGATAGGAATGAAGACATTTTTAGCTTGGGCCTCCTCCTTAAGTTGGTGGTTCTGGGAAAAAGCAACTAATGAGAGAGAGAGAGAGAGAGAGAGAGAGAGAGAGAGAGAGAGAGAGAGAGAGAGAGAGAGAGAGAGAGAGAGAGAGAGAGCCCAGGGCCAAAGAGTATTTTCCATGGAAGAAATAGTAGAGAAGTTGTGTGAACTTTTTCTATGATCTGGTAGAAAACGATACTGTGGAAATGAAGCAATAGTTGAAACTGGAAAGGAATGAAGACATGACTGGTCTGGGCCTCTTCCTCAATTTGGAGAGGAAGGAACCAACCGATCAGAAGGAGATAGGACAAGGGAAGAGGTACCATATTGGCATTCATTCATTAGATAAGAGATGAATTATTGCATGCTGAATATGCAAGGGAAACTCTTGAAGTCTCAGGATAACTTAAAAGGAAAATGTTGACTAAGAAGCAAAAGAAGAGACAGGATTAATGGATTCTGTCATGTATTCAAAGTGGCCCTAGGAGTGAAAAAGTTGGACTATTATGTAATATAATAATAGAAATTAATTGATATTATATGATATATTAATTAATATTATGAGATATATAGATACATATTTTGTTAGTGTTAGGATTAATGTTGAGATATTGTTCTGTCTTACTATGAACACTTTGTTTTTACTCTACCAGAATAAAATTATATCAGCATTAAGAATTTTTAAATGAAACAATTTTAGAAGTTTTCTTCTAAATGTGTGTGTATGTGTGTATGTGTTTACATGTGAAATTGACATGCTGAGTTCCAAGTGTGGAAACTCAATTTATTGAGTTCAGTTATCTGTCATTTAATTTATGATCTAAATTGCCTGGGGTCACTGACAGATTAAGAGACTTACTTAAGGTCATAAAGGTACCATATGCCAAAGGCAAGACTTGATGGCAAGCTAGTCCTATACCATGTTGTCTTCCTATTCTTGAATTAGTATCTAAAAGTCATCTTTGTATAAGCTTACAGATAACTGTTATATCAAGTATATTTAAAAGATTTATGCGAGAGATCATTCCTTTACATATATGAAAAGAATTACAAATGTATTAGAATAGTCATAAAATAAATCACTGTGCAAACTCTGCTACAGCATATAGCCTAGAGATATTTTATAGCCAAGTGTGAAGAGTTCAGCTTTATAATACTAGCAGCCTGACACTGCTCATCATTATACTATGTGGGGATAGCAGTGCTATGAATTGAAATTTTTGTTGCTGGGGCAATTTCACAGTGCCCATCTTTGGGTTTTAAGGCACATAGCAAATACTTAAAAAGCCTTTGGTCAATGAGCGAATTAAACTTTTTTTTTTTTCCAGGAGGTGGACTACTTTTTTTTTTTTAATTTGCAAAAAGACAGATAGATGTGCCTGGTGGTAATTTAAGTTAAAAACAATAACAACATCAATGACTACTATTATAATCTTCTAGACAGTAGGGAGATACTTCTCAATTTTTAGGTGCTAGTGTCCGTTTCATACTGAATAGTGATAATTTCATAGGAAATCACTCAGACAAGACTACAATCAACATATTGCAAGTTCTACTGAACCAAGAATTATTACTAATTTAAGATGTGATGTTTTCAAGGACTAGGGAAGCAGGGCATCTTTGTTTTTGTTTATATGTTGTGCTGAATCTACTTAGAGTATCAAGGTAGCTATTTGGACTGTTGAAGTAAGAGAAAGTGTATTTGGGAAGAAAGAGGACTGCACTTGGGCCCAGGAAAGACATGGATTTGAATGTTACCTTTGATACTTATTAGTTGTGAAGCCCTAGTCAAGTCACATACATTTTGAGTGCCAATTTCCTTGAATGAAAAAATCAGGGAAATGATAATAATATGTATAAAAGTTACATCATAGGGTATAGTTGTAAGGGTCAAATGAGGTACTTTGGTGAGATGCTTGTAACCCTTAATGTACTGTATAAAACTTAGCTATTAGAAAAAGAAGCAGTTAATCAGCTAGCATTTATTAGGCGATATGTGTCTGGCACTAGGCTAAGTGTTGAGGATATAAAGAAAGGCAGAAATCACAAACCTATTAAATCTATTTGATTTAATAGATGGTCCTGGGCCTGGGGTCAGGAGGACCAGAATTCAAATCCAGCCTCAGGCAGTCACTAGCTGTGTGACCTTGGGAAAGTCACTTAATCTGTTTCCCTCAATTTCTTCAGCTGTAAAATGGGGAAAATAATAACACCTACCTCTTGGAGTTATTGTGAGAATCAAATTAGATAATATTTGTTAAGTGTTTAGCAATACTTGGCACATATTAGGAACCATATAAATGCATATTATTATTATTAAACAAACACTCTACATCCTCAAGAAGCTCTAATGGAGTCTACTGGAGACAGAGTGGTAGAGGGGAAAGAATTCTGGATTTGGAGTCAGAAGACTTAAATTAAAATCTTATCTATGTTGCTTACTATGTGTGTGTGACCCAGGCTTCTATTTCCTCATTAGTAATAATAATAATAGTTGCATTGATAGAATGCTTTATGATTTGTGAGGCATTTTACAAATATTTTATCATTGTATCATCACAAGAGGCCTAGGAGACAGATGCTATTATCATCCTCATTTTACAAATAAGGAAACTTCCTTCCTTCCTCTTTCCTTCCTTCCTTCCTTCCTTTCCCTTTAATTTGTTTTATTCTGAACTTAATAAAGCAAGCATTTTCATAATGTAGTAGAAGAGAAAAAAAGATGATTGTACATGAAACTGCAAATCTGTTATATATAACTTCCTATTTCTTTTAAATATATAATAAAGTTGTCATGTAACTTTTCCCCCTTTTTTCCCTCAAACCCTAGAGATGGATACCATTAGACAAAATATGCATATATATGTATGTGTGTACATACATACATACATACATATATATGTAAAACCATTCTATACATTTGTCTATCAGTTCTTTCTCCAGATGCAGATAGTGTTTTCCTTCATACGTCCTTTGTAGTTAATTTGGGTATTTATAATATTCAAAATAACTTAGTCACTTGAAGTTGTTTTTAAAATAATGTTGCCATCACTGTACACAATGTTTTTCTTAGTTCTGCTTATTTTGCTCTTCTTTATTTCATACAGGTCTATTCATGTTTTTCTTAGATCATTGAATTCTCATTTCTTATAGCACAGTAATATTTCATCACAATCATATGACACAACTTGTTCAGACATTCCCCAATTGATGGACATCCCCTCAATTTCCAGTTCTTTGCCACCACAAAGGGAGCTGCTATAAAGTGTAGATATAGATATAGATTTTTTCCTTTTCATCTTGGGAAACAGACTGAGTAGTGGTATTGCTGAGACAAAGGGAATAGGCAGTTTAATAGCTCTTTGGGCATAATTCCAGATTGCTCTCCAAAATTGTTAGATCAATTTATAGTTCTACCAACAGTGAATTAGTGTCCCAATTTTTCCACAACCCCTTCAACATTTGTTGCTTTCCCCTTCAATCATTTTACTCAATCTGATAGATGTAAAATGATATCTCAAGTTGGTTTTAATTTTCATTTCTCTAATCAGTAATGATTTAGAGCATTTTTATATGACAATAAATTATTTTATTTTGAAAGAAAATGATTATATTGAAATATAGTTATTAAAATTTTTTTAAAGTTCGTGGACCCCAGGTTAAGAACCCCTGATATAAATAACAACTGATATTTCTAGAGTTCAAGCCTGAGAAGCATGAATTAGTGACTTCCATTAACCTTGTGAGATAGGTACTACAACCATTATTATTCAATTTATTTCTTTCAACTTATGTTACATAATCTACCATATACTGGACAAAAAGGGAAATATCTTTTAGGTTTCCATAGTTCTACTATTAAGTTAATAATTTCTCTTCATAGTTTTAATTGCTTTTATTACTTTTATCAACTCCTATTGGATCAGCTAAAATGTAATCTGTGTGTTGCAGAGTTAATAAGAAGAAAGCAAAATCTTTGGGCCAGAATAAATTGGATTCTTTATGAAATGTAACATAAAAATAGTCATTAAGTTGTGAAGTTTCTGTGCCCAGGAGCAGGGGATGCTACTGAATAGAGACTTCTTTTCATGGCATGGGTTGAAAACATTTAGAGTTGGGACTCCAGTAGGTTGATTATCACCAATCAATTGATGAAAAAGACCGACCTGAGTTGACCTTTAGGGAGGTGTTGCAAGGCCTAACCAATCAGCTCTGAAGAGGCTGTGTGCCATCTTGGAGGCAGGGGATGGGGCCAAGAATGGGAGTTACTGGCAGGTGAAAGGGAAGCATTGTTAGCAGGAAGCCAGGAGAAATCAGGCCAGGAAAACCGAGTGAGAGAGAGACAGTCACCATGCCACAGAATTAGTAAACAGCAGTGGTACAGAGTGCTAGCTAGTTATTCTTCTGGGTTGCGAGTCAATATTGATAGCAGGGAATATGGAGATTAAAGAGCCAGGTGAGGAGATGGGTTGAGGTAGAGCAGTAACTAGGAATTCTGGTGCCTTGGGTTAATACAGTAGGAGGTGGAGTGTGTGTATGTTTGTTGGGGGAAGGATTATAGAGGAAGACAGTTTACCTTGGTTGTATGCATTTTCAGTGGGAAATGAGGTGGCCCATGCTCTAGAAAGTCCAGCTCCAGGTCATATAGCATGACCTATGGCCTGAGCTGTATCAGCTTCTGGGGAAAGGTGGAGAGGAGGAGGTAGATGAGGAGACATGACAGTGGAAGAATATAAATCCTAAGGAGGAATCCCCAGGAGGGACATTGTGCACGATGAGTCTGGTGGACTAAAGTCCTGATGCAGGAAGCAAGCATGCCCCCAAATGTTGTTTCCTTGGGAAAAGTCTTACCTTAGCTATGACTTTGATGTGACATCAGTCATCAGGTAACAGAAAGGAAGCTGGAGGAGCTGTTTCACTCAGTTTTGTCCTGCTTAGTAAACTCACTACCTGCTACTTTTTATAGCATGAGCTGGTTATTTTATCTTCTGATTAATGAAGAGGCAAGGTGCAGGAAGTGTATGTCATACAAATTATGCAAGGCATGGCTAGATTTCAGTGTACCAAAAAAAAAGATGTGGGAGTTTTATTAGTTTTATTAGAGTTTTATTATAAACTCATTGTGAGTCAGTGATGTGATGTGACCACTAAAAAAGCTAATTCAGTCTTTGGAGCATAGGGAGAGTCAAGGCTTTCTGGAATAGAGAGGTGATAATCCCACTGTACTCTGTCCTTGTCAGACCTCTTCTGGAATACTGTGTTCAGTTTTGGGTCTCACAGTATACGAGGACAATGACAATCTGGAAAGTGTCTAGAGGTCAACTAGGATAGTGAAAGGTTTTGAGTACTGGTTGAAGGAATTAAGGATAGTTAGCTTAGAAAAGAGAAGGCTCAAGGGTAGAGGAATAATAATAGTTGTCTTCATGTATTTGAAGGGTTGTCATATCGAAGAGGTGTTAGATTTGTTCTACTTGACTTCAGAGTACAAACCCAATGGCAGTGGATGGAAGTTACAAAGAGGCTTGATGTTAGCAAAAACTTCCTAACAATTAGTGGTGTGTTGTCATTTTTCGGTCATGTCCAACTCTTCATGACCGTGTTTGAGGTTTTCTTGGCTTTCCATTTCCTTCTCCAGCTCATTTTATTGTTGAGTAAACTGAGGGAAAGAGGTTAAGTGACTTGTCTAAGGTCACATATCTAGTTACTACCTGAGGCTGGATTCCCACATTTGGGTTTTTCTTGGCAGAGATACTAGAGTGGTTTGTCTTTCCCTTCTCTAGCTGATTTTGCAGATGAAGAAACTGAGTCAAATGGTTAAGTGACTTGCTCAGGGTTATACTGCTAGTAAGTGTTTGAGGGCAGACAGATTTGTACTCAAAAAGAGGAGTCTTTCTGACTTCAGGCCAGCATTCTACCCACTGTGCCACCTAGTTACTTTTCCTAAAAAAGTTACCCCAAAGTTAAATGACTTGCCTTGGGGGGTAGTGGGTTTCCTCTCTTTGAGATCTTCAAATACTGTCTGAATAATTGCTGGATATTATAGTGGGGATTCTTTTTGGGATATAGGCTGGAATATATGATTTCTAAAGTCCTTTGCAACTCTAAAGTTCTGCAATTCTGTCATAGGACGATAGCTACTTCCATGGTCCTTTCCCTTGCCCTCACATCCTGCTAACATTTAAGAGGCAAGTGTCCACAGCAACTTGATATACATGGAGTAGTGCTTATGGGGAGAGAAACTATCTAGCTGGAGGTTACACAGAAGTCTGGTTGATGGGGGCTAGCTTCTGCAGCAAGGCAAAAAAATATTCCTGCTTTCATAGAACAAACTAAGATAACTCTGCTAAATGCAATGCCAGGTTACTTACTGTAATACTGAATTATTGTTGCCTGGACCCAAGAATGTACTTCTTGTCTCCTTTTAGACTATGTTGTGACCCATTTATTTCTGCAATTACAGTTCTATGACCCATACATTTTTGAATTTGGTTTGTTTATACTATAGTTCTGTAATCTGCCTGCTCAAGAACTCTTTGTACGTTTGTTGTTGTTGGGCAGCTAGGTGGCTCAGCAGATAGAATGCTGAGATTGAAGTCATCTTCCCAAGCTCAAATCTGGCCTTAGACACTTACTAGATGTGTGACCTTGGACAAGTCACTTAACCCTATTTGTCTCAGTTGTCTCATCTGTAAAATGAATTGGAGAAGGAAACACTCCAGTATCTTTGCCAAGAAAACCTCAAATGGGATCACGAAGATTTGGACATGACTAAAATGGCTGAAAAACAAGAACTATGATTCTGGGACCGGTCTGCTCAAGAACTCCTTGGATGTGTAGCTGTGCCTAATCCTCTTACCTTTCACCCTCTACCGCCTCCACCACCAATTCCCATGTACCCATTTGTCCAAACAAGGAGAGACATTTTGATTAGCACCATAGAAACTATTCTGCTTTAGCCCACAAGAGGCCCTGAATAGCACAGCAAGCCAAGTTGCGAGTGGCATGTCATTTTTCCCAAATGTTGACTCTTTAAATTCTCGTGAGCCTTGGAGAGGCCACAGATTATTTCACCATGGTTTATTCCAATATATGTTGATAAAATGGATTTTGAGGGACAGCAACTTTGTTGGTTCCTAGCACCTCACTTTCTGAAATGCCTTTTCTGCCCCATCAAAATCTATTGCCACTTCACTTTGAATTCTATCAATATCTTTTCCCTGCTCCTGGTCAGTCAGCATCTTTTTGCCAGTTCCTATTTAGTAGGCAATAGCCTTGGGCCCCAAGCTTCCCATTGTGATGAGGGGGAGAGTTTTGTTAAAGAAGACGAAATAAAACACAAAGGGAAGCCGTATCCAAGGAAGAGTAGAAGGAGTAACAGTAGCAATGAGAAGAGATTAGTGGGTAAGGGAAAGTCTTTACATGCATAGCAATCCTGGAACAACAGCCTGATACAGATTAATATAGGAGACATTTTAAATTAGGATAAATTGGTATAAAGACATAATTACTAGAGATAACTATGGTTCCAGGAATGCTATGCATATAGTAATCTATATGCATATAGATAGTATAGTATAGCAAGCCAATCACTACTCCATTGTAGAGGATTCTTAAAAGCTTACAGACTCCTAGGGCTGAATTGGAGATCCAAATGGAGTAGGGTCAGCTAGAAGCTTGAAAATACTACCCTTAAATGCTAAGCATTAAATATCTAACAATAGGAATAAAAATTATGCTTTTATCCCTAGGCAATTGAGAAATAATCAGGAAACAAATAAGTCTGTGCAATGGTAATTTAAATGCGAAGATCTTTCCCATTCATTAATAGGCCCATGCGACCTGCTTAAGTCACATGGAAGCCTGAATCATGTGAGTCTAAATCACATGGAATGGGAAGGGATGGAGCAGGAAGGGTAAAACAAGAAGAGGCAGAGCTAGAGCAGAGCTGAGAGAAAATTTGGTCAGAGCAGTGAGAACTGAGGGAGAGAGAGAAAAGCTGGCAGCTGTCTAGCATGAGTGGGAGAGCTTGTTTGTGATTTGTTTCAGGGAGCTGGTTTGTGGGAAGGCCTTAACACAGGGAAGGCTTGGGGACGGTGTTACCTTCTACATTGTTATTGTGTATAGATTTCTTTGGTACTATGATGGATTTGGTTTTCTGGTGTCTGAATAAATGCTTTGGTTCATTCAGAATTGCCCCAGGATATTCATGGCCATTGTAGGTGCTGTGAGTATTGCAGTGGTGCTGGTAATTGGACTGGTAATAATTATAGTTTAATGAGTGGAGAACAGAGAGAGAGACTAGGCTTTGCTTTGCTGCTAGGGAAAATGGAACAAAGTTTGGAAGGCTTTTCAGTCTTCTCCAATCAGCCAAGCCCTTGTCATTTGCGTAGAACAGTTTCCTTACTACAATTTCATTTAGCTCCTGAATTTGCAAGAGTACAAGCTTAGGAATATTTGCCTCCAGGGGCATATGATAAAGTCTGAGAAGGGGGAGGGTAAAGGGGGGCAGGAAGGAGAGAGAGAGAGAGAGAGAGAGAGAGAGAGAGAGAGAGAGAGAGAGAGAGAGAGAGAGAGAAACAGAGACACAGAGATACACATACACAGACAGACAGACAGAGACAGAGATAGATAGATTATTTATTAATGGTTTATTATTTGCCAAGCCCTCTACTAAGCACTTGGAATACTAAGTCCCTTAGCTCAGTACCTGGCACATAATAGGCACTTAATAAAGCCTTCTTTCTGCTCTTATCTTTCTACATTCAAGTAGCTTATATTCCAATAGGGAAAAGACAACACATAAAAGTGAGGTGGAAGCAGTGGGGAGAGGGTAAGGTGGGTAGATTTCCTTGCAAGGATGCAAATGGAAAAGACTAGACAATAAAGAGTAGGGTAAGAGAGAAGTGAGAATGGCTGACTTGGGCCTTCTTAAATGATAGTCCTCACTGATCAGAAGGGGAGCCACAGGGTTTTAGGCATCTGTAGGATGAAAAAAACCAAATGAATTTTGATAATTTAGGTGAAGGCACAGAGGAGGCAATGAAAAAGGGAATAGTTCAAAGAGCAGATGTGATTTTAGCCTGAGGACCAGTTATTTCTGTTACCAGTCTAGCTGAGGTGAAAAGCCTCACAGTCATTGACTGAAAGGACTAAGGAGTAATTTAGCCCTCCCCTACAGGGAAGAAGCAGACCATATGAGGAATATGCTCCTTGGACAATCTCTATGTGTATCCACTCTTTCCTTTGAGAGTTTTTATATTTGTGGGACAGTGAGTTCAAGGTTTATTCAAGGGTCAGGGAGAAGGGAAAAGATAGCCTTTTGTTATTTTTTTTGCAGTTTTTTAAAAATTTTTATTAAATGTCACTGCTTTAAATGAGGTATATCTTTGGCTGACTAGTAAAAGTAAATACATCATTAGGGGCTTATAATCTATATTTGAAGGGGTTTCTAACTCATAAAACACCTTGAATCAGAGGGTAGCCTTTCTAGTATCCCAAGGATAAGGAAAACTCTGGGTATTATATCAATTTTGATACATCAGTCATCTGGGATCCTACTACATATTTGAACAGAAGTTAACTGGGTTTATTTAAAAAAATGTAACTGCACAAATGAAGATACTTAGAAGATTAGAATATAGAGACCTATAACTAAGATTTAATAGTTTTTGAGAATTTAATGACCATTTTATAATAAAATATTAAAAATTATAATGCAAATAATATATTAAAACATTATGAGATTAATAGCCTTATTAGAAAATTTTATCATAGATGAGAAATTGGTAAATTCACACAAATTTATGTTATATAACAAAATAATGTTTATTTGATAGGTGAGTTAGATTATCACTGGGTTGTTCTCTGATATAAGAGAAATATCACAAATTCATTTTAGGAAGCTTAGAGTGACTTGGACCTGTTTGATAGGCCTTAACAATATTTGGATTTTTGGTATGAGACAAGTCATTGTAGGAATTATAGAAAAGTAATATTAAGGTAGAGTTGAGAGGGGAAGAAATGAGATAACTACTTTGGGTATAGAATCATGTGATTAATAGTTACCAAACATGAGACCACTGAAGAGGAGAAATTGATTTAGATACATGCTTTAAAAAAAAACCAAGAGAAAATTGACATTTAATTTTGCACTTTTGCCACTGTACTTTTTGCTCTTCAGGGCAATACAAGGAAAGGGTCCATGGCTCTATCCTCAAGTGGATGGTAGACTAAAGAGTTACTCTAAGCATAGATTAGCAGGAGCCCAAGGAATGGTCTTCAGATGGAAAGGAGGAAGGCAGAGGGACAATCCAAGAAGTATCAATTTGAGCAAGACCAATTGTCTTTATTACACAAGGATAGCTGAAGATTTCTTCCACTGTTACTCAATGTCACTTACATAAGGACCTAAGTGATAAATTCCTCATGGAATTTAGTGCCAGGAAAAATATCTCTAAACATATACTTTCATTAGATGACCCAAACTATTTAACCTACACATTTCCTATAGCTGCTAATAAAAGCAGAACTAAATTCAATACTCAAGTGCAAAATACTTGGTGAGATCTATTTCTTTGTGGCTTAACAACAGCAAAACCTGGTTTTAGTTCTTTACTTTTCCTCTTTCTCTTTAAAGTAACATTTCTTTCTTTTTTTTTTTTTTGTTTTTTTGGCATCAGAAATAGGAGTCCAGAATATTTGTCCTATGGTGTCAGGGAGCCAGGCTTTTTGGGTCATATGTCAGGAAAAACAGCCATAGGAGTCATGTGGACTGATGGGGAGAGGAGTGGAATGTGTTCTGAAAATAGGTTAAAGGGTATAGCATAGCCAACAAACCTGGCATCTCTGAAATCCAGATAGTTAACCTCATTCAATTACATCTGCAAGTTCCAGGAAGTTAGGTTTAGTGACAGATTCCTGCCTTCAATATTTTAAGGATCTATGATTTTTGAGTGACTACTCCTTCCACTGATTTGAGTCTTAGTTCCACACAAGTAGGCTTTTGTAAAAAGTTGCTGTAGTCCCAAATCATTAACTGGTAAGCTGGACATGACCTTCTCTGAATTTAGCTAGGTTGGTCCTCAGATGATAGATTGATGTTTCATCACTGAGTATATACTTCCAACACGAGGTTGAACTCTGTTGTCTTGAACTCTAGTCATCAAGAACCCACGTTCTCCATGTGCCATAATAAAGTATTACAGAAGAACTTGAGAGGTTATAAAGAAAAATTATGGCATAAAACTTCTGGGAGGTTTCATCTAGGAGTAACAATAGGAAAATGTATTGGTTTTCCTTCACTTCCTTGTAGACAAGTTGTAACCTTTTGTTTTTATATCAGAAACATGTATGAATGTATTTTGACCTGTCTAATAAAAGAGCCCTCCTATAGCAAGATGGTACACTGAATAGAGCACTGCTTGGAGTCAGGAAGATCTGAATTCAAGCCCCACTTCAGACACTTACTTAGCTGTGTGACCCTAAGCAGGTCACTTAACCTCTTTCTTTCTTTAGTTTTTCTTATCAGTAAAATGAGATTAATAAGAATACCCTATCCCAAGGTTTTATGAGGATCAAATGTGATAATTAATACTTTAAAAATAAATTAAGACTTTTGGGACACCGTGTATATGTAAAATACGGTGCAAACCTTAGAGTATTATATAAATATTATCTATTATAATTATAATTAATATCATTAAAATACAAAGTTAAGCAAAACCAGTTGACACAGTAGCCACATGACAATGTATACAAATTTCCTTTCCTATAATTTTTCACCTCTTCTGAAAGGAAAAAGATGATTCCTCATTATTTTGTAAAAAAAAAAATACAGTTTATTGATTTTTTCTTTATATCACTGTTACTTCAAGCCCCCCCCCATCTATTCCTCCCTTGTGACAAAGAAAAACATTAATTTAATTAAATTAATTTATTTAATGCAGTGAATGCCTCTGACAGCACACACACACACACACACACACACACACACACACATTTTTCTGGTATTGTCCTTATTCTCTGGCACAGAGAAAGGTCTTATCTTTTCTTTGGCATCTTCTAATATTGACATTTTTCATTTCCTTTTTTGGAGGGGTGATGGTTGGGGGAGGTATCTTTGATATGATTTTGCATGGTGTGAGGTGAATCCTCATTGTTTTATTTTCAGTTTTTCCATTAGCAATTTGAAGTATACTTTTATATTGTAATTTAGAATGTGCAATTCTTCTGTTGAAAACTATTATTTTCATTTGACCATTTATACAATGGGGAATGACACTTTGTGTTCTATATCTGTGTCATTCCTCCAGTTATCTGTATTATTGGGCTATTGGGCTACTCTTTTTGATTTCTAATTCTTTTTTATTTTTCTAGTATGTTCCACTGATATATTTTTATGTTTTTAAACTAGGACTAAAGTGTTTTAATGACTTTTAAAAAAATACTAGGTATCCTATGACCTTTTTGTTTATATTTTCTCCCATAATTTTTCTAGGTAGTTTATTCTTCCAAAGAATTTTGTTTTAATTCTAACTAGTTTCAAAAATTATCTCTTTGATTATTGGATTGTTATTGAACTAAAATAAATTAATCTGCATAGAACAAGGACTGTATATGAAACCATGAATGTCAATTCATGTTGCTTTTTTTTGATGAAAATTTATATACACATATTTTTTCAAATTACAGGTAAAAACAATTTTTAACTTACATTTTCTAAAACTTTGGGGTTCCAGATTCTCTCCCTTCATCCCTTCTCTAACCCCTCCTTGAGAGGTAAGTAATTAGATATGGATTATACATGCACATTCATGCAAAATGTATTTTCATATTATCTATGCTGTAAAAGGAAACACAAATAAAAAAATAACAAACCCCACATTCAAAAAAAATAAAGTAAAAAGTATACTTCAATCTGCATCACAACTGCATCAGTTTTTCCTCTGAAGGTGGAAAGCATTTTCCATTATAAGTACTTTAGAATTGTCTTTGATCATTGCATTGCTGAGAATAATTAAGTCACTCATCATTGATCATTATACAATATTGCTGATACTGTGTGCAATGTTCTTCTGGTTCTGTTCAGTTCATTTTGCACCAATTCATGTAAGCCTTTCCATGTTTTTCTGAAATCATCCTGCTCATCTTTTCTTATAGCACAATAGTATTCTATCACAAACATGTTATAATTTTGTCAGCCATTCTTCAGTTGTGGACATTATCCTCAATTTACAATTCTATGCCACCACCAAAAGAGCTGCTATAAATATTTTTGTACAAATTGGTCTTTTTCCTTTTCTTTGATATTTTGAGATACAAACCTAGTAGTGATATTGCTGAATCAATTGTTCAAATTAATTGTACAAATCAATTGTACAAATCAAAACTGCTGTACAGTTTTATAACCCTTTAGACATAGTTCTAAATTGCTCTCAAGAATGGTAGGGTCAATTTACAACTCTATCAACAGTGCATTAATGTCTCAATTTTTCCATATCTCCTCCAATATCTATCATTTGCCTTTTCTGTCAGGTTAGTCAATCTGATAGGTATGAAATGGTACCTGAGAGTTGTTTTAATTTGCACTTCTCTAATCAATAGTGATTTAGAGCATTTTTTTATATGACTGTATATAGCCTTGATTTTTTCTTAAAAGTACCGTTATCCTTTGACCATTTATCAACTGGAGAATTACTTGTGTTGTAAATTTGACTCAGTTCTCTCTATTTGAGAGACAAGACCTTTATCAGAGAAACTTGATGTAAAAATTTCCCCCAGTTTTCTCCTTTCCTCCTAATCTTGGCTACATTTGTTTTATTTATGCTATAAGCTTTTAAATTTAATGTAATCAAAATTATCCATTTTATATCCTGTAAGGTTCTCTGTCTTTTGTTTAGTAATAGATTCTTCCCTTCTCAACAGATCTGAAAAGTAAATTATTCCACCCCCCACTAATTTGCTGATGGCATCACTCTCTATGTATAAATCAGGTTTCCATTTTGACCATCTTGGTATATGGTGTGAGATGTTGGTCTATACCTAGTTTCTGCCAAATTGCTTTCTAGTTTTCCCAGCAGTTTTTGTCAAATAATGAGTTTCTGTCCCCAAAAATTCGGTCTTTGGGTTTATTGAACACTGGATTACTATGGTTATTTACTACTGTGTATAGTGTCCCTAATCTATTCCATTTATCCGCCACTCTATTTTTTAGCCAGTGACAAATTGTTTTGAGGATTATATCTTTGTAATACAGTTTGAGATTTGATATTGGTAGGTCATCTTCCTTCACGTTTCTTTTCATTTATTCTCTTGGTATTCTTTACCTTTTGTTCTTTCAGATGAATTTTGTTACTATTTTTTTCCAGTTCTATAATTTTTTTGGTAGTTTCATTGGTATGGTACTAAATAAGTAAATTAATTTATGTAGAATTGTCATTTTAATATCGACACATCCTTCCCATGGGCAATTAATATTTTTCCAATTGTAGGTATGACTTTGTGCAAAAAGTGTTTTATAATTGTGTTCATATATTTCCAGGGTTAGTCTTGGCAGGAAAACTTCCAAGTATTTTATGTTGTCTACAGTTATTTTTAAACAGAATTTCTCTTTCTATCTTTTGCTTCTGGACTTTGTTGGTGATATACAAAAATACTGATGATTTATGTGGATTTATTTTAGATCCTGCAGCTTGACTGAAGTTATTAATTATTTCAACTACTTTTTTAGTTCATTCTTTAGGATTCTCTAAATATACCATCATGTCATCTGCAAAGAGTGATAACTTTGTTTTCCTGTTGGTCTATAGTTTTCTTTCTCTGTTTTTGTTCTTCCTGATTTAGGTATGAACACCATATTTGTGTCAAAAAAGGAATTTGGTAGGACTCCTTTGCCTCCTTTCTCAAAT
Source organism: Notamacropus eugenii (assembly GCF_028372415.1). NCBI lineage: Eukaryota > Metazoa > Chordata > Mammalia > Diprotodontia > Macropodidae > Notamacropus > Notamacropus eugenii. The sequence continues at coordinate 129,206,853 of NC_092873.1, read as the reverse complement.
AGTTTATAAAGTATGAGAATTAATTGTTTTATAAATGTTTGGTAGAATTCACTTGTTAATCCATCTGGTTCTGGGGATTTATTTTTCTTAGGGTGGAGTTATTTGGGTTCTGTTAATCTAGGCAATTTACATTTTTGTGATTATTCCTCCATGTCACTTAGATTGTCAGATTTATTGGCATACAATTGAGCAAACTAACTTCTAATAATTGCCTTAATTTCCTCTTCATTGGTGATAAATTCATCCCCTTCATTTTTGATTCTGATCATTTGATTTTCTTCTTTTTTTAAAAAATCAAATTAATCGATGGTTTATCTATTTTATGTTCCCCTCCCCATAAAATGGGTTCTTACTTTTATTTGTTAGTTCAGTGGTTTGCTTACTTTCAGTTTTGTTAATGTCTCCTTTGATTTTCAGAATTTCCAGTTTGATAGTTAATTGAGGATTTTTAATTTGTTCTTTTTCTATTTTTTTTGTTTCATATCCAGTTCATTGAGCTGCTGTTTCTCTGTTTTATTGATGTAACTGTTTAGAAATTTAAAATGTCCCCAAGTACTGCTTTGGTTGCATCCCACAAATTTTGGTATATTGTCTCATTGTTGTCATTCTCTTTGATGAAATTATTCATGGTTTCTATAATTTGTTCTTTGATCTATTCATTCTTTAGGATTAGATGATTTAGTTTCCAATTAAATTTAATCTATCTTTCTATAGGCCCTCATTAAATGCAATTTTCATTGTATTATAATCTGAAAAGGATATATTTACTATTTTTTTTTCTGCATTTGGTTGTGAGGTTTTTAATGCTCTAATACCTGGTCAGTTTTTGTGTAGGTGCCATGTGCAACTAAGAAAAAAATATGTTTATTTTCATTACCATTTAGTTTTCTCCAGATGTCTGTCATGTCTAACTTTTCTAAAATTCCATGCATCTCCTTAACTACTTTCTTGTTTATATTTTGGTTGGATTCATCTGGTTCTGAGAGGTCAAAGTTGAGGTCCTCCACAAATACGGTTTTACTATCTACTTCTTCCTCTAACTCTTTTAACTTTTCCTTTAAAAAATTGGATGCTATATAATTTGGTGCATATGTATTTAGTATTGGTTTTTCTTTATTGTCTACAGTAACTTTTAGCAAAATGTAATTTCCATGCTTATATCTTTTAATTAGATCAATTTTTTTCAGAAGTCATGATTGCTCCCCTTGTTTATTTTTTTCAGCTGAAACATAATAGATTCTGTTCTAGCCTCTTACCTTTACTCTATGTGTGTCTCTCTAGTGTTTCTTTTAAACAATATTTTGTAGGATTCTGGTTTTTAATCCACTTTGCTATCAGTTCTATCTTATGGGTGAGTTTATCCCATGCACACTGCCAGTTATGATTGCTAACTGTGTATTTCCCTACATCTTATCCCCCCATTTATCTCTCTCTCTCTTTTTACTCTGTCACTCCTCAAAAGTGTTTTTCTTCTATCCTCCACCTCCTCCAGATCCACCCTTTCTTCTATCAGTCCCCTTCTTCTCTTATCCTCCTTCTGCCCTACTTTCCTGTAGGGCAAGACAGATTTCTATACCTCACTGAGTGTGTACGTTATCCCTCTTTTGAGTCAATTTTGATGAGAGTTAGGGGCAAGTGTTTCCCGCCCTCCCCTCCATTTTTACCTCCACTGTAAAAGCTGTTCCTTTCATACCTCATTCATGTGAAATAATTTACCCCATGTGATCTCTCTCCTCCTTTTTCTGTCAGGGCATTCCTTTTTTTCATCCCCTAATTTTATTTTTGAAATCATCCACCCACAGTCAACACACAGCCATGCCCTCTGTCTATATATACTTCTTCTATAAGTATTATCTTTTCATGTAGAAATGTAAACAGTTTAACCTTTTTGAATTCCTTATGATTTACCATTTTATGTTTCTCTTAAGTCTCCTATTTGAATGTGATATTTTCTACTCAGGTCTGGTTTCTTCATCAGTAATACTAGAAAGTTCTCTATTTCATTAAATATCCATTTTCCCCTGAAGGATTAATACTCAGTTTTGCTGGGTAGCTGATTCTTGGTTATAATCCTAGCTCCTTTGCCCTCTGGAATATCGCTCTCCCATCCTTTAATATAGAAGCTGCTAAATCTTGTGTTATTCTGACACTAGCTCCACATTGAACTGCTCTTTTCTGACTGCTTGTAATATTTTTCCCTTGATCTGGGAGTTCTAGAATTTCACTCTGATCTTCCTGGAAGCTTTTATTTTTGAATCTCTTTTATTTACCTTCTGGTTCTAGGGTATCTGTATCTATCCATATATTTAAAATCTATCTATATCTCTCTATATAATATATATACATACATGCGCAGATACATATATCTATCTAGATATCTAAAATATAGGGCAATTTCCCTGGATAATATCTTGAAATATGATCTTTAGGTTTTGTTTTTGATCAGGGCTTTCAGGTAGACCAATAATTCTTAAATAATCTCTTTTCAATCTATTTCTCAGGTCATCTTTTTTGCCAGTGAGATATTTCACATTTTCTTCTGTTTTTTTTTCCCATTCTTTTGACTTTGTTTTATTGTTTCTTTTTTTTTTAATTTAACTTTTAACATTTATTTTCACACAATTTTGGGTTACAAATTTTCTCCCCTTTTATCCCCTCCCCCCCCCAAACCCGACCTTTCTAATTGCCCCTGTGACCTATCTGCTCTCTCCTCTATCCTCCCTCCCTGCCCTTGTCTCCGTCTTCTCTTTTGTCCTGTAGGGCCAGATAGCTTTCTTGACCCCTTAACCTGTATTTCTTGTTACCCAGTGGTAAGAACATTACATTTGGTCCTAACACTTTGAGTTCCAACTTCTTTAGCTCCCTCCCTCTCCACCCCTTCCCCTTGGAAGACAGGCAATTCAATATAGGCCATATCTGTTTAGTTTTGCAAATGATTTCCATACTAGTTGTGTTGTATAGGACTAACTATATTTCCCTCCATCCTATCCTGTCCCCCTTTACTTCTATTTTCTTATGGTCCTTTCCCTCCTCATGAGTGTTGACTTCATATTGCATTCTCCTCCCCATGCCCTCCCCTCCATCCTCCCCCCCACCCTGCTTGTGCCCCTGTCCCCCACTCTCCTGTATTATGAGATAGGTTTTCCTATCAAAATGAGTGTGCATTATATTCTTTCCTTTAGTGGAATGTGATGAGAGTAGACCTCATGTTTTTCTCTTGCCTCCCCTCTTTATCCCACCACTAATAAGTCTTTTGCTTGCCTCTTTTATGAGAGATAATTTGCCCCATATAACTTCTCCCTTTCTCCTCCCAATATTTCTCTCTCACTGCTTGATTTCATTTTTTTTTAATATATGATCCCATCCTCTTCAATTCACTCTGTGCACTCTGTCTCTATGTATGTGTGCATGTGTGCATGTGTGTGTGTGTGTACTCCCACCCAGTACCCAGATACTGAAATGTTTCAAGAGTTACAAATATTGTCTTTCCATGTAGGAATGTAAACAGTTCAACTTTAGTAAGTCCCTTATGACTTCTCTTTGCTGTTCACCTTTTCATGGTTCTCTTCATTCTTGTGTTAGAAAGTCAAATTTTCTTTCCAGCTCTGGTCTTTTCATCAGGAAAATTTGAAAGTCCTCTATTTCATTGAAAGACCATTTTTTCTCCTGAAGTATTATACTCAGTTTTGCTGGGTAGGTGATTCTTGGCTTCAGTCCTAGTTTCTTTGACTTCTGGAATATCCTATTCCATTCCCTTCTATCCCTCAATGTAGAGGGTGCCAGATCTTGTGTTATCCTGATTGTATTTCCACAGTACTTGAATTGTTTCTTTCTAGCTGCTTGCAATATTTTCTCTTTCACTTGTGAATTCTGGAATTTGGCCACAATGCTCCTAGGAGTTTCTCTTTTTGGATCTCTTTCATGTGGTGTTCTGTGGATTCCTTGAATATTTATTTTGCCTTCTGGTGCTAGAATCTCAGGGCAGTTTTCCTTGATAATTTCATGGAAGATGATGTCTAGGCTCTTCTTTTGATCATGGTTTTCAGGTAGTCCCAGAATTTTTACATTGTCTCTCCTGATTCTATTTTCCAGGTCAGTTGTTTTTCCAATAAGATATTTCACATTATCTTCCATTTTTCGAATCTGCGTGGTATGTTCTGAGATATCTGTCTTTCTCATAAAGTCCTTAGCGTCCATCCATACCATTCCAGTTTTGAAAGATCTATTTTCTTCAGTGAGCTTTTGAATCTCCTTTTCCATTTGGTTAATTCTGCTTTTGACAGCATTCTTCTCCTCATTGGCCTCTTGCACCTCCCTTGCCAGCTGAGTTAGGCTAGTTCTCAAGGTGCCAATTTCTTCAAGATTTTTTTGGTTCTCCTTTAGCAGGGAGCTGATCTGCTTTTCATGCTTCTCTCTCATCCCTCTCATTTCCCTTCCCAGTCTTTCCTCCACCTCTCTAACTTGATTTTCAAAATTCCTCTTGAGCTCTTCCATGGCCCGAGCCCATTGGGTGGGCTGGGACACAGAATCCTCGATGTCTGTGTCTTTGCCTGATGGCAAGCATTGTTCCTCCCCATCAGAAAGGAAGGGAAGAAGTGTCTTTTCTCCGATAAAGTACCCTTCAATAGTTTTATTTCTTTTCCCTTTTCTTGACATTCTCTCCAACCAGTAGCCTGACCTCTGAATGTTCTCCTCACACCCACCTCGCCTCCTGGTCCTCCCAGCCAGCGTTTGGGGACTGAGATTCAAATGCTGCTTCCTGCCTTAGGGTTTTTGGCAGGGGCAGGGCTGCTATTCAGTGTTAAATTAAGTTCAGGTGCTGAGATCAGGGGCAGGGCCACCTCTCAGGCTCAGTTCCCTCAGGGGGTTTATGCACAGACCTTCCACAATGGATCCAGGCTCCCGCCCGTTTGGGGAGCCCCTGTCTGTAGCCGCCTCTCAGCTTCTATCTCCTGGGGGGCCCCGAGCCATGGGGGCACCCCACTCCCCTCTCGACCCACCAAAGAGACTCTCTCACTTACCCCCATCAGTCACCTGTTGGTGGAGGGGCTTGTGCCGCCGCTGGAGAACCCATCTCTGGAGCCTTCTCGGATCTGTACCTCTCGGAGCCGCGGCCGCCGCTGCAGGTCCGGGCTGGGCTCTGTGTCTGCAGCGAGAGGTTTGCAGGTCCCTCTGTGGGTGGGGGGACCTGCATGGCCACTGGAGATCCCGTCCCCGTAGCCCTCTCGGATCTTTTCCTCACGGTGTCGTGGCCACGGCAGGGCTGCACTCTGCTCCCTGTCCCAGCGCCCAGTCCACGGCGCGAAGGAACCCCCCCCCCCCCCCCCCCGCGAGAGGTTTGCAGGTCTCTCTGGAGCAGAAATCTCCCTCGCTCCAATATTCCATGGTCTCTGGGTGCAGAATTCGCCCTGGCTTGGTCCCCTCTAGCCGTTCTGTGGTTTGTGGGTTCGGAGCTATGTGTATGTGCGTCTTTCTACTTCGCCATCTTAGCTCCGCCCCCTGTTTTATTGTTTCTTGATATCTCATGAAAATATTAACTTCCAGTTGGTCAATTCTAATTTTTAATTTATTATTTTATTCACTGAGCTTTTGCATCTTCTTTTCCATTTAGCCAATTCTACTTTTTAAGAATTTCTTGTCTTCACTGGACTTTGTGCCTCTTTTGCCAGGCTATTGATTCTCTCCATAATTTTCTTGCATCACTTTCATTTCTTTTCTAACTTTTTCTCTATCTCTTATTTGATTCCAAAATTCTTTTCGAGTTGTTCTAAGAATTTTTTGGGGACCTATGACCAGTTTTCAATTTTTCTTTGAGGGTTTTTATGTAGCTGCTTTGATTTCATTGTCTTCTTCTGGATTGGTATCTTGATCTTCCCTATTGTCAGAGTAACTTTCTTTAGTCAGGTTCTCTCTTTATTTTTTACTCATTTTCTAGCTAATTTCTTGACTTTTAACTTGATGTTAAAGTTAGGTTCTGCTCCTGGGGTGGAATTATCTAAGTTTCTGTTTTTTTTTCTTTTGTGCTACTGTTCTCAAAACTGGTTCTGGGGGTCTGTAAGTTTTCAGTTCTTTCAGGATAACATGTTTGAAGGAGAGGTGTGGTCACCACAAGTACTCTTTTCTACCCTGAAACTGTGAACAGGGCCCCTACACCCCTGGGGCCACAAGCACTGGTATGCAATGCTCCTCCCCATAGTGTATGGACAACATAACAGAGTCCTGCACCTACTGCTAACAAAGGGTCCCCTGTAATTTCCTTCTAACCAGCAGTCTTACCCCCTTACTATCTATGGGCTGAGAGCTAACCTGCAGCTCCTGATAACCACTTCCCCTGCCAAAGTTTGTTGTTGGACCACCTGAGTGGCCTGCTCTGGATTGTACTCAATTCTCAGTCCACTGAGACAGACCTTTCCTGTTGAACTTTTAATTTGTCTTTGGCTAGAAAATTGTTTCACCCTGAACTTCTGTTGGTCCTGAAATAAGAGATCTTTGGATCTATTACAATTCATTATAATTTTCTGTATCTTCCTGTGCTTTCTGCTAGGGCTATGCTCTGCTGCTTATCGAACTCTTGGGTGAGGTGATAAGACAAACCTTGCTTTGTCTCATTTGGGTCTTTTGGGTTCTTGTGCTGACCTCCAATCCACCTCTGAGTATTAGATTTCCCTGGATCTTTGAGGTTCAGGGTGGCAGATATTGAGAGTGGCAGATATCTGTGGAATCCCTGGATGAAGTGTTAGGATCCTAGGTCTGAGAAGTCTTGGTTTATTTATGTTTTGTTGCTACAAGGATTAATTTTGAGGCATTATTTTTAAAGTTGTTTTGGGGGAAATTTGGGAGAGCTCAGGTGAGTCTCTGCCTTTACCCTGCCATCTTGGCTGCTGTATTTTTTTCAAAATAAATAGCATATTCAAATATTATTTTAAAAAATGTGCAGGTTGCCTGTGCTTCCAGGCTAGATGTTATACTTCTTTGTAAATTAAAAAAAGCATTCAATGCTTCTCCTTTATTTTATCATCACTATTGCTATCCCACTTTCTCCTTCCCAATTAAAAAGAAACAACCCCACCTTGTAGCAAATAAGCATCTTCAAGCAGAACAAATCCAAACAGTGGCCATATTAAAATCTTATGTTTATTTCCACAGTCTGAATCCATCACTTCTCTGTTAGAAGGTGGGTGGGTAACCTGCTTCGTGATAGGTTCTTTAGAGAGGAAGTTGGTTATTTTGCATTTATCAGAGTTCTAGTAGTTTTCATAGTTGTTTGCCTTTACAACACTCTTATCATTGTATTGTTTTACAGGTTCTCCTCTCTTCACTCTGTATTAGTTTCTGCTTTCCAGTATTTTCTGAAATCTGCACATTCCTCACTGCATGATAATATTCCAATTATGTTCATATGTCATAATGCATTCAGTCCCTCCCTAGCTGATGATCAACTCTTTAGCTTACTCTCCTCTCCTCTTTTATCCTATCCTTTCCTCTTCTTTCCATTTCTTTTTTTAAATTCCCCTTTGGGGTCAAGAATTTTTCTTTTTGGCTTCTGTTCTCTCCCTAGCATTATTCTCCCTGTTACCACCACCCTCCTTACCACTCTTTGCTGAGACTAGTATAAAACCTTTGTCTCAAAGGTCCAATTGTCATTTTTCATTAGTACAGACTGATCACTCCATGCATAATATCTGTATGAGGGGCTGATAGAGTTGGTGAGAGCAAGAGAGATGAGAGATTTCCAACTTCAAGAGAGAAGTTGGGCCATTCTAACCTTTCTTCAGGTTCATGAAGGGAGAAAGACCTTAGTCTTTGGATGAATAAGTTTGTGTTTAGCCATCTTTTGTCCAGTTCAGATAAGAATGATGTTCATCTGACATCCACTTCCCCATTCCTTCCTTTACATTTGTAGGTAGTGTTTTTTTCAGCATCTTTGGTCTATTACAATTCATTATAATTTTCTATATCTTCCTGTGCTTTCTGTTAGGGCCAACCTCTGTTCCTTATTGAACTCTTGGGCGAGGTGATGGGACAAACCTTGTTTTGTCTCATTTGGGTGTTCTGGGTTCTTGTGCTGAACTCCAATCCACCTCTGGGTATTAGGTTTCCCTGGATCTTTGAGGTTCACAGTGGCAGATATTGAGGGCCCTCTGTGGAATCCCTGGATGAAGTGTTAGGATCCTAGGTCTGAGAAGTCATGGTTTATTTAAGCTTTGTTGCCACCAGACTGGTCTCTGCTTCTCCAGGTTCCTGCTATTCTTGATCCCTTCCAAAGTGCCTAATGTGGGTTTCTGACCACCATGGGACTTTCTCTAGGAAGCTCTCTGCTCTCTTGCCCTCCAGATATAGAACCTTGTAGGCTGCAAAATATTGTTGCCTGATCTCTAATAAACCTGAGAGGTTTCTGTCTTGTTTGCATGTTCTGGGCCTGGCTTTTCTGGTGACCACCTTTACTATTTCCCAAGGGCTTGTGACTAATATTTTTCTGTAATTCTGTGGTGGATGATGTCATTTAGTGTAGTTTCTCATTGTTTAGTCTGATGTGATTTTTAGTTTTTTGCTGGAGTAGGTGTTGGCAAACTGAGCTGAAAAAAAAATGACCATGTATTTCAAGTTGGTAGAATATCTAGTTTACTTCCTTTCATTTTACAGAAAAATAAACAGAGGCCAAGAGGTGATAAGTGACCTGCCCAAGGTCAAACAGGAAGTGACAGAGGCAAGATTTAAAGACTTCAAAGTCAATATGATTTCTGCAGATGGGGCCAAATGAATGTGATTGAAAATTTTGATTCTAGTATCATCTTGTTGCTTTCCTGTAGACACATGTAATTTTAATTCTTATTAAAAAAACAAAATGAAACTAATATTTGCTAAAGATACCTAGGTGGCAGAATGGATGGCATGAAGTCAGGAAGACTTGTATTTAAATCTTGCCTCAGATACTAACTAGTTCTTTGACCCTAGACAGCTCACTTAACCCTTATGTGCCTTAGTTTCCTCATCTATAAAATGGAAATAATAGTAGCACTTATCTCAATTGGTTGTTGTGTAGATCAAATGAGTTAGCATATGTTAAGTACTTTGTATTTCCTAAAATGCCTTAAAATGCTAGCTATTATTGTTGTTATTATCATATACAACACTGGATAAATCATTTCACCACTCTAGGCATTAGTTTCATCATCTATGAAATGGAAGGTTGAACTAGAGAGACCAGTAGTTCCAGGCAAGTGAAGGGAAGGTTCTGGAAAGCGGGGTCAGGTGAAGAGAGGTCTGTAAATCTCATTAAATAGTTGAGTTATATGTTGTGTCCTCTATGCTTATGTCTCCTCTGCTTGTTTGCTAAATAAATTAAGCCTCATCTACCAAGAGGGACCAGAGAGTAGGACCCAGGAATAAGAGGCAAGTACCCAAAGTACCAGACAAAGTGATATGAGGAAGTTTCACATCATGGATAATATGCTGGACCAGGTCAGAGAATGCTGGTTTTAAATCCTACATCAAATATTGGCTCTGTGACGTTAGGCAAACCACTTAGCCATATAGGGCTCATTTTCCTTTTTTGTAAAATGGAGGGATTGGACTTAATGATCTTTATGTTCTCTTCCAGATCTAAATTTTTGATATTATAAGGCAAAGAGATCTCATTATATTTATATCTCAAGATGAATACCTCACAAAAGGAAGCCTGCCTCAGCAGTGAGCCACAAGCACCAGCCAATAAACCCATCAAAAATAAGACAAAGGATTTTGAAATTTGTTTCAAGCAGGTTTGGAGGGCAAGGAAAGTCATGCTTTTGATATGCATAGAGTGTAATGTTTTTGTGACTGTTAGTATTGAGTAATATCTAATACAGGAGATATCTAGTAATATCTTGTACAGGAGAAAAGGAGGTGATCTCTGTTGGAAAGGAGAAAGGGAAAGAATGTGATTTTCATTGACAAAGAGGAACTGGTGACTGAAATAGAAATGGTGGGAAATTTGGTGTTTTTGCCTGATGGTCAAGTTGATTGAAGCTTGTTACAATCAACTTGGTAGAATCAAGGTGTACAGGAAATGACTTGAGGAGTAGGGCATATGTTATAGAATAAAGTGGGCTCTACTGCAGACACACACAGAAACAGGTATGAGTCTGGAACTTTATCATGAGCCAGCATAGTTCACTGGAGGTCCCCGATGGGCAACTTTGACAGCTATGAGTTAGAATCCCAGATTCTGTTAATGTGGTATGATTAAGCCAATTGAAAATGCACCTGGCATCATTTGGGACTCCAGCATTCCTCAGAGAAGTGGTTTTTATATCCCTTGGCATCTGAGAGGAAAAATACTGACATAGCTGTGTTAGTCAGTTCCTACAGCATAGAAGAATATTGCTGAGCTTGTCATGAAACTTGGGGCTTCATCCCTGGTTCAAAGTAAAGTCCTCTTAAGCTGATTTTGCACAGGATACCCCTCTAGTGAAGGTGATGACCTCAGTACAAAATATACATGCCTTCCTTATCTCTGGTGGGAAAGTTAAATGCTGAAAGCTAATTCCTTGGGAAATAGAAACTCTTTGTACAATCAGTAAAGAAAAACTTAAGTCATTTGCATGTATTCTTATCATGGAGAAAGTAAACAGTCAGGATAGCACAGGGGTTGTGTAAGGTAATTAGCAGTCCAACAATACAATAGCTATCCTTTACACTTGGTCATAAGAGGTCACTCCATTTTAGAGTTTGTGATAGTGAAGGAGAAGGTATCTAGACATAATCTGACATGCACCCTTGATTTTGGAGAACAGACAAAAAATGGTTTAGAGAAAGGGGAGGTGAGATCTCAAGTATGAAAATTCTACAAGGGAAGTCAGACCAAGATATAATGAGAAGCTATTAAGAGATTAAGATTAAGAGATTAAGAGAAAAAGGACGAACTGTCTAAAGAGACAGATGAAAATACATAGAGAACTCATGGAACAAACTAGATTTTTAAAAGACATAATCAGAAAATGGAGGTGAGGGGAAATAAGATGATGAAAAAAGAGTAGCAGTATGCTGTAAGAACAGTATTTGGTATCTTAAAGCTCAGAGCTAAGATTATAGAGGAAAACTAAGGGCATAAAAGAGGTTTTTCCCCTTAAAGTAACATTAGAGAAAAGTGGAGGATCAAACAAGGAGGAGGGTCACTGCTTGAGTTAGATGGTTGATGAGACTAATGACAAAATAAAGGAAAATTTCTCATCCCTGGCTTTGCTTCAGTTTTCTCTGCCAAGGAAAACTAGTTGTGTGATCCTGTGCAAGTCAATTAACCTCTGTTTGCCTTAATTCACTGGGAGAAGGAAATAACAAACTACCCCAATAGCTTTGCCAAGAAAATCCCATGGACAATGTGGTTTGTAGGATCATGAAGAGTTGAACGCAACTGAACAATAAGATAAGTAGCAAGATAATGGGAGAACCTAGCTGTCCTAGGTGACTTGGTCAACTTGCCAGGCCCATATAAACTCAAACCTAGAATCCTAAAAGAACTGGTTGATATAATTGCTGAGACACTGTCAATGATAAGATGATGGCAAATGAGAGGTCTTAATATTGGAACAAAGGCAAGTATTTTCTAAAGTTTCAAAGAAGGGAAGAAAGTAGATCTATAAACTATAAGGTAATGAATTTCACTTTGCTTCCCAGCAAAATTCTACAATGTATTTATAAAGAAACAGTTAATGAATATCTAGGAAAATAATGCAGTGGACACAAATAGCCAGGATGGCTTCATCAAGAGCAGATTTTGTCAGACTAAGCATATTTCTTTCTTGATATGGTTACTTGGCCAACAATGCTAAGGAATAGTATAGAAATAATTTACCTAGATTTTAGCAAAGTATTTGGCATAATTTCTCATGCTGTTGTTGTGGATGAGATGAAGAGATGTGGTTAGTTGATACTATAGTTAGGTATTGGTAGTTCCAGAACTGATTGAATGGCCATGCCTAAAGAGTTATCATTCATGGTTTAAAGTCAGCTTAAATGGAGGACTGTAGTGGAATGCCCCAGTGATCTGGACTTAGCCTTGTGCTATTGTTCAAATTTTTTAAAAAATTAATTTATTTCTTTTCAGTTTTCAACAATCACTTCTACAAATCTTAAATTTTCTCCCTCTTTGTCCCCACTCCCTCCTCAAGACAGTTTTCAATCTTATATGGATTCTATACATACATTCTTCTTAAACACACTTTCACATTAGTCATGTTGCACAGAAGAATTAAAATGAATGGGAGAAACCCTGAGAAAAACCAAACCAAAACCAGACATAACACAAGAGAAAACAGTTTGTGTCATTGTACTGCTTTTAATGAAGGTAAAGATGGCAAGCTGATCAAACTTCTATAAAAATAGGATTACTAATAAGCACATTTGATGACAGTCAAAATCCAAAAACATCTCAATCAATATACAGATAAGGACACTGAGTCAAGTGTTAGAACATTGGTTGGACCAGGTAATTCTGAATGCTGACACAGAAGTTATGTATTCCACTCAATACCAGAGGGTGATCTGATGAATTACACACTCTGTATTGTTCTCAGAGAAGTGGGTACTTCTCCCCCTGGTGGTCTCCATTGTGGATACTAGTGCTCATTTGGTTTAGGTTTGTAATATATCTAGATGATCACTTTGGATTCTTTGATCAGTTCTCACCTATTTGGGAAAGTTCACCCTTTTTCCTTCATGTTGTGTTTCAATGAAGTTACACTTTTATATCACAATGAAGTCTGTTACCTAAACATAGTTTAATTTCACATAGCTTTTTCCCTTATACCCATGGAAGCAAAAAGAATACAATCAAATATAATAAAATAGCTACTGCAAGGGCCTCATGCTTATGCCTCCTTCAAAACTTTTACAACCTAAAAACCTATAGACTTGTCCCTAAACCCAGGATCAGAGTTCAAGTGCTAAGATTCAGACCTTCCTGTCAGCTGCTCTCATAGGAAGTTAACAAACATTTATCAGACATAAGCAAAATGTCTAGTTAACAGAAAATTCAAGGACCAGGGCACTGATTTGTCTTCCAGCCATTCTCATCATGACTGTTATTGATTAGGATTTCCAATTCTGCTTTTCAGCAGTTTTATGGTTCAACAAGTTCATCAGCCAGGCTGCATAGGAATTCTGATTACTTTTTGTGGTTTATCACTGGTGGAACGGTGCAGTGGACTCAAGGGGCAGGTTCAAGTGCAAAGAGAAATACCTACTAAACTCACCATTCCTTCTTTTATGCAAGACTTCTCTGTGCTTCCTGTGTCCTGTGTCATTTCCTTCTGTTTCTTTTTCTGTACCTTCCCTCAGTAGCTGAAGCTTAACAGTGCCCTTCCTTCCTTCCTTCCTTCCTTCCTTCCTTCCTTCCTTCCTTCCTTCCTTCCTTCCTTCTTTCCTTCCTTTCTTCCTTTTTATCTCTCTCTGTCTCTCTCTCTCCTTCTTCTCAAGTAATGTTCACATTCTATTAGTCATAACAAAGCAAAGGAAGAAGGAACAAAGAACATAGACAAGGGATGTTACGTCCTATACCCTACCTCTCCCCATCCTACATTGTTATCCTTAGAAATTGCATGACAGGGAGCAGAGCCAAAATGGCAGAACAGAAAGATGCATATACTCTAGCACTTCCCCCATAGCCCACAAAATACCTGTAAAAATGACTCTCAACAAAGTCTAGAGCAGCAGAAGCCACAGAAAATCAGAGTGAAAGCCAAAGGTAAACTGAAAGGCTGACAGGAAAGATCTATCTCACACTGAGCTGAGCAGAGCACAGCCCTGGCCACGTGGCACTGGGAGGAACAGGGCCTGAACAGAATTCCTGGCAGAGTTCCTAACAGGGAGGGTCCTAGATACCTCAACCCACAAGTGACAAAGAAAGCTCCAAAGGTCAGTGGGGGAGGGCTTTCCTAGACGGGGTGAGAATGGGGTTTCTCCAGCAATAGCCCCAGGTGATGGCAGAGGCTGCCACAGCAGACTGCAGGCAGCTACAGAGGCCAGGAAGCAACCTGGATCCATTGTTCAGGCAGCTCAGCTTAAAGTCTCTGGCTGTAGGGAACAGCTGATCTAAACCCCAGCCCTGAGTGACAGCCCTGCCCCCACTCAAAGCCCAGGGAAACCAAGCAGCTGAGTCTAGTCTCTTGACAAAGGATTCAGAAGTCAAGTAACTGGCTGCAAAAATGCCCAAAAAAGGGGAAAAAAAATAAGACCATAGAAGGTTACTTTCTTGGTGAACAGGTGTCTCCTCCCATCCTTTCAGATGAGGAAGAACAAGGCTTACTGCCACAGGAAGTTAAGACCCTTGCCTCCAGGTTCTCCAAAGTGAACTTAAACTAGGCTCAGGCAATGGAAGAGCTTAAAAAGTGAGTTAGCAGATTGCTAAAGGAGAACCAAAAAAATGCTGAGGAAAATAACACCTTGAAAAAGAGGCTAACTCAACTGGAAAAAGAGATCCAAAAAGTCAACGAGGAGAAGGAGGCATTAAAAAGCAGAATTAGCCAAATGGAGGAGAAGGTTCAAAAGCTCACTGAACAAAATAGTTCATTGAAAGAGAGAACTGAATTCAGGGAAATGAATGACTATGAGATAAGCCAAGCAGTTAGAAAACAAAACCAAAAGTAAAAAAAAAAATAGAAGATAATGTGAAACATCTCATTGGAAAACCAACTGACCTGGAAAATAGATGCAGGAGAGACAATTTAAAAATTATTGGACTACCTTAAAGCCATGATGAAAAAAAGAGCCTAGACATTATCTTCCATGAAATTATCAAGGAAAACTGTCCTGATATTCTAGAACTAGAGGGCAAAATAAATATTGAAAGAATCCACTGATCACCTCCTGAAAGAGACTCGAAAAGAGAAACTCCTAGGAATATTGTGGCCAAATTTCAGAGTTTCCAGGTCAAGTAGAAAATATTGCAAGCAGCTAGAAAGAAACAATTTGAGTATTGTGGAAATACAATTGTGATAACACCGAATCTGGCAGCTTCAACATTAAGGGATCAAAGGGTTTGGAATAGGGTATTCCAGAAATCAAAGGAACTGGGATTAAAACCAAGAATCACCTACCCAGCAAAACTGAGTATAATACTTCAAGGGAATAAATGATCACTCAGTGACAAAGAGGACTTTCAAGCATTCATGTTGAAAAGACCAAAACTATATAGCAAATTTGACTTTCAAGCACAAGAATCAAGAGAAGTTTGAAAAGGTAAACAGGAAAGAGAAATCACAAAAGACTTTCTAAGAACTGTTTACATTCCCACATGGAAAGAAAATATTTATAACTCAAGACTTTTCTCAGTATTTGAGTAGGTGGAGGGATAGTACACACACACACACACACACACACACACACACATACAGAGTACAAGCTGTGTTGAATCAGAAGAGATGATATCCACAAAAAATATATAAAATAAAAATTAAGGGGTAAGGGAGGAAATTACTGGGAGGAGAAAGGGAGAAATGGAATGGGGCAGGCTATAACTCATAAAAGAGATAAAGAAAATCTTGTTCAATGGAGGAGCAAAGGGAGAAGGGGAGAGGGGAAAAGTGAAGCTACTCTCTCCACATATGGCTTAAGGAGGGAATAACATGCTCACTAAATTTGGCATGAAAATATATCTTATACTACAGGAAAGTAGGGGAGGAGGGGACAAGTGGGGTGAGGGGAATGATAGAAGGAAGGGCAAATGGGAGAAGAGAGTAACTAGAAATAAACACTTTGGGGAAGGGACATGGTCAAGTGAGGGAATAAAAAATAAGGTGGGATAGAGTAGGACAGAGGGCAATATAGTTAGTATTACACAACATGATGATTATGGAAGTCTTTTGCAAAATGACACATATATAGCCTGTATTGAATTGCTTTCCTTCTCAGTGGGGATGGGTTGGAAGGGAAGAAGGTGGAATTCAAAGTATTAGAAATGAATGTTGAGGATTATTATTGCATGTAACCAAGAAATAAGAAACATAGGTAATGGGGTATAGAAATTTATCTTGCCCTACAAAAAAAGAGAGAAGATGGGGATAAGTGAAGGGTGGGGTGTGATGGAAGGGAGGGCCCATTGAGGGAAGGGGTGATCAGAATGCAAGGTATTAGGGGGTGAGGGGAGAGGAGAGATAGGGAGAAAAATTGGACATGTTACAAAGGATGTAAAAGCAATTAGTATTAAAACAATTGATTGAATTAATTACTGAGACTAAATCAGAGACATCTTTAGTTTGGGGAAATGAATTTTAGTCTAAGTCTCCTAGAGGCAGGTAACTTCGGGTAAAATTTGGCATTGATGGAAAAGTTAAGGTTTTAAAGGTAAATTTGATTTTATGATTGTTATTTAATCAGGAACTAGAACAAGTATAGAAAGGCATGTAAGCCACTTAAGACTTGCCTCAAAAGATGTTCCTTAGCCAATGTGAAATTATAGTCATGTCTGAAACCTGGTTATTGGAACCTGCTATTTTAAGATGCAATGGGACTATTATGTGACTATTCTTCTGAGTCTAACTCCAGGTATGGATAGCAAGAAAGGTGGTCTGAGCCTCCAATCCATGATGCCAGTAAGCCTGTGAGATGCTGGTATGAACTGAAAAAGGTGATCTCATGGTAAGGGTAGGAGAGCAGCTGCTCATCCTGGGCTGAGGTAGGATTCTCTTGACAATTTCTCCACTGACACCTGGCAGACTCTAAGCCTCACTGAATGCAAGTTGACAATCTACTCCTGCCTGGAACTGACATGAAGTTGGGGAGATATTGTTTCCCTGCAATGTCCCTACTTTTAGTGGCGATTTCCTGTAGTCTAAAGGTTTGTAAATTTAATACCAGATCTGTTAAATTATAGATCGTTGGTAGGGGAACATCCGAGGTCAAGTCTAAAATTAAGCTACTAGGCTTAGGACTTTAGACCAAAAACAATAAGTTAGGGTCCTTTAATTCTTAGTAATAGTGTGGAGACAATTAGGTCAAGAGCTTATGAAGTTAGCATACGTAGTTATTATTTGTATCTCAGTTGGTTAATGTTAAAAAAAAAATTCGTTTGTGGTCTATATTGTAAAAAAAAAAAAAGAAAAGAAAATATTGAGAAAGTATCCAGTCCCAAGAACAATGAAAACTTTTTGGTTCCTTAAAGAAAAAAAGAAATTGCATGACACACATTGGAACAACTTTATTCATATAGTATAAGTATAATTACTTGTCCTATAATGCAGTTAAGGTAGTTATCCAAACTACATAGTACAATGCACATGCAGGTACTCAAAATGTAGCATTTACACAAGAATTATCTGCAGCTAGCATTTATACATATTAGAAACCTAATGCATTATCAGTCATAAATAACAATATTGTAGATATTAATCTAAACATACATCTTTCATATTATACAAAACAAGAGCTTTCATATAATATATAATATATAAATATATAATATTTTTATATAAGAGCTTTCATTCAATGACTAAATGCATGCATTATGTGCAGAAACATGTCATATGCAGATACAGCAATAATACCTGGATAACTTTGCGTATTATTTTAGTTGCTAGATAATAATAAAACTACTATTTTGATCTTATTCAATAGGAATAATTCAGAACTGAGTGACTCCATGCTGGATCTCTGATGATTGTATGGTTACCATGCTGAGTGGAGGTACTAAGTAAATACTGAGCTTTCTGTGGTTCTTAGAGAGTTATTAATCTTGTATCTTCAAACTCCTTTTTCTGTGGGATAGTACCAATTGCTGTCCAGGCGGTATCAGAAATCACCCATCAAACCCAGCCTTCAACTCTGGAAAATTCTCCTTCTTCTATAAACTTTCTATATTTCAGTGAACTCCAGTCACATGAGGGAGTTGAGACTTAGAGAAGGAAAAATATATGCTTGATTGCATAGTCTTTTTACCCCTTGTCATGAAAACAATAAACACAATAAAAATATAACTTTAAGCTGTATAAAATCTGTCATTAAACTGTTATTCTGTATATAGTTTTGGGAATTCTCAGCAATAGCCCACTTCAAAGGAAAGTACTGTAGTTCTCATATAAGATAATAAGTCTAACTGTCAGTAAAACTTTTCTTTCTTGGCAAATGTAGTAGGTTTCTGGTGAACATCATTCTTTTGGTACTGAACTGCCCTCAGGCCCTTTTGGCAAACATCAGTGTGTAGAAAAAAAGTCTTGCTTGTCTCTACAGAAATCAACATTGGTGCATCTCTGAAGCAGTTTACCAAGTTGTTTAAGAGCATGTTCCTATTTCTAATTCCAATGAATTCCAAAGGATGTTGAAGAGTTCTAGTCCCATCTTGCTTTCTTCTCTTCCTGTCCGTTTCTTCCTAGTTATATATCCACTATATATATTCAATATGAGCATGATTCTTTATTTTTCTGAAATATTTTATTGATGCTTTTTCTTTAACTTAGCTCTTGCCTCACAATGGCTCCTATATTTTAATAAAAACTCCTTTGTAACAATTACTTGTGGTCAAACATCTCTAAATACATGACTTATTCTGTACCCATAAACTAAATTTAAAGCATAGGATTTTTTTTTTTTTTTTACAAATTTTAGATAATAGCCACACAATTCTAGATAAACTTTAGTTCATGAAGATTCTTTGTATGTATCTGCCTAGTGAGTTCTTTCGTCTTCTCTGGATAAGGGCTTATGGTCTTTTGAGACACTGTAATCCACATACTCAAGTGATGAGAACTGCTGCAAAACTGGTACTTGGCAAATGACAATTTCAGAATATTATCCAGCTGTCATTAGTCCTTTTTTCATGTTCTTCTAATGTCTTTCAAATGATCATGAGATCATCTACTCATTCCAAAACATCCATGTAATTCACATCTCAAATTGCCTTCTTCATCAGTTTTTAAAAAATGTCTTTCCCAGATTTCTTGGGGGGTATATAGTAGAATTCTGTTGGGCAGGCAAAGACTGTCTTTTCCTTCTCTTCCAGTGCTGTGAGGATCTTATAGTATTCACTATACCACAAGTAAAAAAAATCCAATTGTGTATTTAGCATTTTGTCACTTGGTTTCCATACTGACAATGTAAATACAAATTTAGCCTTAATGTGTAGATTGACAAGCAACGATACAACAACATGCATCTCTTCTTCTTCCTACATACTAAAAGCTCAAGGGTCAAACAATATCTGAGTGCAAATATATAGGCTTCACAACTATTTCAATTGTTTTTCTAGACTTTACAAGCTCTCCAGTACTATGGTATGGAATTATGGTTCTCTGATTGTAATACTGGTCTATTGATACAATTTATTAGTCTCTTGTATTTCTTTGCTTCTGTCATCTGGCACTTGCCCTCACACTCCAATCATATAAATTGTTCTTTCTTTGTTTTTTGAATATATATATATATGTATATATATATATATATATAATTTTCCCCATTTACATGTTAAAACAATTTTTGACATTAAAAAGAGGTTTTAGTTCCAAATTCTATCTCTCTTCTCAGCCAAGATGGCAAGTGATCAGATATAGGTTATACATGTACAATTATGTAAAACATTTCCTTATTAGCCACTTTGTACAAGACTTGAATAAAAGAAAAAGAACGAAGAAAAAAAAGGAAAAATAACATGCTTCAGTCTATATTCAAACAACATCAGCTTTTTCCATGGAGGCAGATAGTATGTTTCATTATTAATCCTTTGAGATTGTCTTGGATCATTTTATTGCTGAGAATAGCTAAATCATTTGCAGTTCTTCATTGAGCAATATTGCTGTTACCATATACAACATTGTCCTGGTTCTGTTTACTTCATTATGCATCAGTTCATGTAAGTGTTTCCAGGTTTTTCTGAAAGCATCCTGCTTGTCATTTCTTAGAGCACAATAGTATTCCATTACAATCATATACCATAACTTGTTAGCCATTCCCCAATTGATGGACATTTCTTTGATTTCCAATTTTTGGCCAGCACAAAAAGGCTGATATAATATTTTTGTACAAATTGGTCCTTTTCCATTTTGGGTGATATCTTTGGGATATTGACCTAGCACTGGTATTGCTGGATCAAATGGTATTCACTATGTGCATAGTTCCAAATTGCTCTCCAGAATGGCTGGATCAATTCACAACTCCACCAACAGTGTATTAGTGTCCCAGTTTTCCCACATCCCCTCCAATATCCAACATTTTTTTTGTCTTAGTGGTACCTCAGAGTTATTTTAATTTGCATTTCTCCAATCAATAGTGACTGAATGCATTTTCTCATATGAATATAGATAGCTTTGATTTCTTTGCATTTGACACTCTTCTAATGTTTCTGTGGCAAGTACTGTCTAAGACTTGAATGGTGCCTCATTGGAAGCACACAGTTTGGTGTTTAGACTCTGACATTCCCATCAATATTCTTCCCTAGGAATGACAAAAGATTCCCCATCTGGTATCTTTCTTCTGAGATCACTCCCTTTTATCTTGTATATATCTTGTTTGTATATTTTCTCCTCCATTAGATGATGAGCTTGAGAGTAAAGATTCTTTTTTGTTGTTGTTATTTTTTGTATCCCTAGTGCTTAACATAGTGCTTGGCACGTAGTTGGAGCATAATACATTCTTATTGACTGACTTACAGCTATGCCTAGAGTGTAAATGTACAGTCACTAGAAACTTAGGATGTAGAATATAGGTACTTTCTCCAGTTATTTTTACTTCCTTAGCACTCTATTGGTGGCTAGGTTTTTTTTTTAAATTAAATTTATTTATTTAACTTTTAACATTCATTTTCACAGAATTTTGGGTTACAAATTTTCTCCCCTTTTATCCCCTCCCCCCCCCAAACACCAAGCATTCTAATTGCCCCTATGACCAATCTGCTCTCTCTTCTATCATCCCTCTCTGCCCTTGTCTCCATCTTCTCTTTTGTCCTGTAGGGCCAGGTAGCTTTCTATACCCCTTTACCTGTATTTCTTATTTCCTAGTGGCAAGAACATTACTCGACAGTTGTTCCTAACACTTTGAGTTCCAACTTCTTTACCTCCCTCCCTCTCCACCCCTTCCCTTTGGAAGGCAAGCAATTCAATATAGGCCAAATCTGTGTAGTTTTGCAAATGACTTCCATAATAGTTGTGTTGTATAGGACTAACTATATTTCCCTCCATCCTCTCCTGTCCCCCATTACTTCTATTCTCTTTTGATCCTATCCCTCCCCATGAATGTCAACCTCGAATTTCACTCTCCTCCCCATGCCCTCCCTTCTATCATCCCCCCACCCTGCTTATCCCCTTATCCCCCACTTTCCTGTATTGTGAGATAGGTTTTCCTACCAAAATGAGTGTGCATTTTATTCTTTCCTTTAGTGGAATGTAATGAGAGTAGACTTCGTGTTTTTCTCTCACCTCCCCTCTTTATCCCTCCACTAATGAGTCTTTTGCTTGCCTCTTTTATGAGAGATAATTTGCCCCATTCAATTTCTCCCTTTCTCCTCCCAATATATTTTTCTCTCACTGCTTGATTTCATTTTTTTTTTAAGATATGATCCCATCCTCTTCAATTCACTCTGTGCACTCTGTCTCTATGTATGTGTGTGTGTGTGCATGTGTGTGTGTGTACTCCCACCCAGTACCCAGATACTGAAATGTTTCAAGAGTTACAAATATTGTCTTTCCATGTAGGAATGTAAACAGTTCAGCTTTAGTAAGTCCCTTATGACTTCTCTTTGCTGTTCACCTTTTCATGGTTCTCTTCATTGTTGTGTTTGAAAGTCAAATTTTCTTTTCAGCTCTGGTCTTTTCATCAAGAATACTTGAAAATCCTCTATTTCATTGAAAGACCAATTTTTCCTCTGAAGTATTATACTCAGTTTTGCTGGGTAGGTGATGCTTGGTTTTAGTCCTAGTTCCTTTGACTTCTGGAATATCCTATTCCATGCCCTTCGATTCCTTAATGTAGAGGCTGCTAGATCTTGTGTTATCCTGATTGTATTTCCACAATACTTGAATTGTTTCTTTCTAGCTGCTTGCAATATTTTCTCCTTGACCTGGGAACTCTGGAATTTGGCCACAATGTTCCTAGGAGTTTCTCTTTTTGGACCTCTTTCAGGCGGTATTCTGTGGATTCCTTGAATATTTATTTTGCCCTCTGGTTCTAGAATCTCAGGGCAGTTTTCCTTGATAATTTCATGAAAGATGATGTCTAGGCTCTTCTTTTGATCATGGCTTTCAGGTAGTCCCATAATTTTTACATTGTCTCTCCTGGATCTATTTTCCAGGTCTGTTGTTTTTCCAGTGAGATATTTCACATTATCTTCCATTTTTCCATTCTTCTCTCTTTGTTCTGTGATTTCTTGGTTTTGCATAAAGTCATTAGCCTCCATCTGTGCCATTCCAATTTTGAAAGAACTATTTTCTTCAGTGAGCTTTTGAATCTCCTTTTCCATTTGGCTAATTCTGCTTTTGAAAGCATTCTTCTCCTCATTGGCTTTCTGAACCTCTTTTGCCAATTGAGTTAGGCTAGTTTTCAAGGTGTTAATTTCTTCAAGATTTTTTTGGTTCTCCTTTAGCAGGGAGCTGATCTGCTGTTCATGCTTTGACTTCATGTCTCTCATTTCTCTTCCCAGCTTTTCCTCTACCTCTCTAACTTGATTTTCAAAATTCTTTTTGAGCTCTTCCATGGCCTGAGCCCATTGGGTGGGCTGGGACACAGAAGCCTTGATTTCTGTGTCTTTGCCTGATGGTAAGCATTGTTCTTCCTCATCAGAAAGGAAGGGAAGAAATGCCTGTTCTCCAAGAAAGTAGCCTTCAACAGTCTTATTTCTTTTCCCTTTTCTGGGCATTTTCCCAGCCAGTGACTTGACCTCTGAATATTCTCCTCACACCCACCTTGCCTCCTGATCCTCCCAGCCAGCTTTTGGGGTCTGAGATTCAAATGCTGCTTCCAGCCTTAGGGCTTTTGGCAGGGGCAGGGCTGCTATTCAGTGCGAGATTAATTTCAGGTGGTCAGGTCGGGGCAGGGCCGCCTCTCAGGCTCAGTTCCCTCAGGGGGTTTATGCACAGACCTTCCACAATGGATCCAGGCTCCTGCCCCCTTGCGGAGCCCTGGTCTGCAGCTGCCTCTCAGCTTCTACCTCCCGGGGGGGCGGCTGAGTTATGGGGGCACCCCACTCCCCTCTCAACCCGCCAAAGAGACTCTCTCACCGACCCCCGTCACCTGTGGGTGGAGGGACTTGTGCGGCCGCTGGAGATCCCGTCCCTGAAGCCTGCTCGGATCTGTACCTCTCGGTGCCACGGCCGCGGCAGGTCTGGGCTGGGCTCCGCATCTGCACCGCGACGGACCTTTTGTGAGAGGTTTGCAGGTCCCTCTGGGTGGCTAGGTTTTAATTTCCTGTACTTTGGGGTATAAGCAGCTTCTTGTCTGGACTTTTATAGGATCCTGTTTGCTCCTTATGGATAGTTCATCCCAGTTGAGCCTATGGAGTAGACACAAGGCGGATTAAGAGATTTCTATTTTTCCTACCTTTCCCTCCTCATCAAAAACCCCAACTTCTGTCCCAGACATTTGGTTCCTGCACCATTTCCTTCTCTGATTCTTTAGCTATCTTAACATCCTCCTTTGGCCAACAAAACTTGGTCATTTCCTTCTTCTTTACCCTCTCCTCTTCCTCCTCTTTCTGGACTACCCAGATCTTTTCCTACCTTATTAATCATTGCAAGGAGAAAATGGGTAGGTAAAGGGCAGAGTAAGGGGTGATACATAAGCAAAGCACTGCTCTTAAATATCTAGTTCTTAGTCAGGAGCAGTAGACCTAGAAAAGATTTTCTTCTGCTGCATTGGAATATGGTTTTAATTTTCTAACCAATAAAGTAAACATGGCATCTCCCCTTGGAGACTTGTTCTAACACATTTATTGTTTTTCAATTGTTAACCTGCTAAGTAAAAGTAAACACTTTTAGTCTAAATGCTTTCTCAGTAAGCCCTGACTGAAATAAAAATGACAGTTACAATTTGTATAGGCCTTTAAAGTTTGCAAAGTGCTTTACACATATTATCTTAACTTGCGATGCCTTTTTGTGCCAGAAAATACGACAAGACTTCTCTTCTTGACATTAGATATAGTAAGACCTGTATATATTGCACTATAATAATGTTGTGATTGTTTGGGTATTTAACTGTGCAGTTTTCTTCTGAAGGCAGAACCAAAACATTTGTTCAGATCCAAATCCATCACAGCACCAAAAATCTATACACAATAACAATGCAGAGGACAGCACCATCCCCAAGCTTTCCCTCAGCTAGACTTCTCACAAACTAGGTCCATTATACTCATCATAAGCAGACTCTCTTTTTTTCAGATAAAAATATTTTAATATTATCATTATACCTATCAAAAACTAATAACTATCCAAAAAGTGAAAAAGAGAACAAAAAGTTTTTAAAAAATCAGGAAAACCAGCATGTTCCCACAGATTATATTTTTAACCTCCTCTTCCAAAACATACTGTGAATAATAATGCTAATAGCTAATAAATAATGCAAATAGCTAATATATGCAGTTTTAAAGAAGCATATTTTACTAGTGTTTCATATAGAAATAGTATTTCAGAAATTAATTTTGTGTTTTTTCCACCGGAAATTTTGTTTTATGATCTTGAATATATTAAGACACTAGTCACTCACTGTATTATATTGGAATATGAAAAATTTGTAGCAGTTCTTTTTATTTACAACTTGAGGTTTTGCAAGAAAAATCTAGTAAGAGGCATTATATTGGTGGAAGGTGGGAGGGAGAAGTCTTTTAATTACTGAACTAGCAAATGAATCTGACCCAAAATATTTGTTTGAAAGATATTTTTCTTTCTCTTATAAACTTAGCAACCATCAACAAAACATTTCAATTTGCAAAGAAAAAAGGGGCTTTTGTATGAAACCATGAAACTCATTGGAGTTTGTTTCAAAAAAGTATAATTTAATGAGGTAGTAGTAATCTTGCCATGTTTGTTTGTGCCCCATTCTGAACCATCTTTTTTTTTTTTACTTCTGTGGATTTAAAATATATTTTATTGATGGACTTTTCTTTCTTTTTTTGGCATCTTGATCACTATCAAATAGTGAGCCTGCATCAACCCTTTTCCTCTATCCCCATGAATAGAAGCCTTGTAGTTAAGCAAAACAAACCAACACAATGGTCATTTTGGAAAACGAACGTTCCGTTCTGTACCTCTAGTTCAATGTATGTCAAAAAGGCATTTTATCATCAGGTTTTTAAGTCATAATTGATTACTGAATTTGATGAGCATTTTGAAGTCTTTCAAAGTTGTTTTCCTTTTCATTGTTACAGTCATTGTGTAAATTGTTCTCCTAGTTTTCTTTATATCATTCTGTATCAATTCATAAAATTTTTTTGAGATTCTATAAATTTTCCATGTTTGTCATTTCTTATAGGACAATAATTTTCCATTACATTCCCATACCACAATTTATTTAGCCATTCCCCAATTGATATGCATCTACATTGTTTCCAGTTGATGACTACACCTCAAGGTGTTGTTAAAATTATTTTTCAAATATGAATCTTTTCTTCTATCTTTGCCTTCTGTAGGTTATAAGCTTAGAAGTAGCATTGCCAGATCAAAGAGAATGCATAATTTATTGGCTTTTCCTGTTCAATTCCAAACTGTTATCTGGAATGGATGGACCATTTCATTCAACAATACATCAAGGTGCCTTCTGCCTCCCTTGACCCCCTTAATCTCTTTAGTGTTTATCATTTTTCTTTTTGGTCCTCTTTGCCAATCCAATGAGTGTTAAATGGGGCTTCAGAGTTGTTTTCTCTCTTGTAGTAGGTATTTAATAAATGCTTGCTGATCTACATTTAATCTGCATGAACATTTTCTTGAGTCTAGACAATGAACAAAACAATAAATCAAACCCTGATGTGTTGCATTTGTTTTCTGAGGTGTAAATAGTCACTGAGAATAGACACTGAGAATTTAACAATCAGCTCTGTCCAAACTGTTGAAAGCTGGCTTTTATACACACCTTGGTGTGCTTCAGATTGGGAAATATCTACTTGAATATTTATAGTTTGGAAATTAAAGGGAGAAAACTTCAGGAAGGTTATTAAACTGATAAGTAAATGCAAAGGGTAAAAAGTAAATGGACACCTAAGTAGCACAGTGGATAGAGTACTGGATCTGAAGTTAGGAAGACATCTTCCCAAGACACTTACTACCTGTATGACTCTGGGTAAGTCACTTAACCTTGCTTGCCTCAGTTTCTTCACCTGTAAAATGAACTGGAGAAGGAAATAGCAAGCCACTCCACTTCTTTGCCTAGAAAACCTCAAATGGGATCATGAAGCATGAGACATGACTGAAAACACTAAACAACAACAGAGAAGGCAAATATAAAGTAATTTTGGTTGAGGGTGAGAGAACAGGTTACATGATTTTGAAAGTTTAAAAATTTTATGTTATTTTAATTAAAAAAAGAAAAAAGAATGGCATGATGAAAAGAAGTTACATGTTAAAATGTTAACCATGCTTTCATCTTTTATTACTTGCCCAAGAAAGCATTAGCAAGAAAGTCTTTTTCATACAAATGAACCCCTGCTCCCTTCCCCACATATTTCCACATCACTTTTGCACAGATTTCATTCTTTCCTCTTGTGGACTCTTGCATAGAGGGAGGACTTATGTCCACTTTACCCCAGGTAAAGAATTTATTACTTGAATCTAGTAGTGGGAAATTGCTGAGGGTTTTATATGACCCTTGACTCCTTTCTTGATTCAGGGGTAATTAGGTGGCACAGTGAATAGGGAGCTGGACCTGGAATCAGAAAAGTCTGAGTTCAAATTTGACCTCAGACACTTATTAACTATGCTACCACTGAACAAGTCACTTAATCTGTTTGCCTCATTTTATTCATCTTTTAATTGGGTTAATAGTAGCACCTACCTCTTAGGGTTGTAAGAATCATATGAGACAATAATTGTAAAGTGGTACCTAGTGAGCACTATATAAATGCTAGTTATTACCAGTTATTATTGTGTTTATATCCCTAGTGCTTAGCTGTACTGTGAACGGAACTTGGGGTATAGGAATAGCATCTGGATTTCATGGGTATAGGTAACTCCCAGGTGAGGAAATTTCCTGCACCAGTTCAAGTCAGCATCTCCTCTGCTACATATGGTTGTAGAGAACAGCCTAGAGCATTGAAAGATTAAATGACTTGCCCAGGGCCATGTAGCCAGTCTGAATTAGAGGTAAGACTTCAACTCAGGTCTACTTGGCTTTGAGGCTTATTATCTCTCCACTATATCAAACTGCTTCTTAACCAGAACATTTTTGTTTATTCAGTCATCTGACTCTTCATGACCCCATTTAGGATTTCCTTGGCAAAGATACTGGAGTGGTTTGCCATTTGAGGCCAGATTTGAACTCAGGAAGATGAGTATTCCTGACTCCAGGTTAGGTACTCTATTTCTGACCTACCTAGTTGCCCCTGCTTAGAACATAGTAGATGTTTAATACAAAAAAGCCTGGGCACATCAACTGATGCAAAAATCTGCTTGATCCTTTGAGATATTATTAAATTCCAGTCATCCTAGTCTACAAATGTTTGTTTATTGATAGATTTATTGACATTTGGCAGCCATAGCATATAGATCTATACATATTGGGATTTTTATATAGTAAGGCATGCCTTGTCCTGCAACATAATTATATAGTAGCTATATGAAAATGTTTAACTATCCCTACATTCTCTCGCCATTAGTACAGTAACTGGGCTAAAACAATATTTTAAAGGAAGCTTGTCATCATAACTACTGAATGAAAAACATGACTGATAAATCCCCTTTCCTTAATAATAAAGTAAATAAATTTAATTTAGGCAAATATAAATGAACTATTGATACAAGTTCACAGCAGGCTTTCCCTGTTGGCTTTTGAGTAAGGAGGAAAAATTGTGGTCACCATGAGGCTTCAAAGAAATCAAGCTGTATTATCTTTTAATAGAGGGTTTTGTACCAGATAGCACAGTCAAAAATACTCTCTTGGTGAGAAAAACAAGGAAAGAATATACTAAAGACACATTAAGGATGTGATTGTACTGGATGATCACATCCTTTAGCTGCTCTTAGAACTCGGTCTTCTATTTCAAATGATGAACAAGACAGATGTGGTTGATGAAGTTTTTGGGTAGGCTGAAAGGTCCCATAGACAATATAGGTTCACAGAATTCATTATTTTTTTTTGTATTGTTGTGAACTTAACAATCACCAGAAAAGGAGGATTTCAATATATAAAGTAGAACATAGAGAGAGGATTGTTTATGAAATCATGAATCTGTATTCCATACTGATATCTATCTATCTATATCTATTTCAATTCACTACTTAAAAATTTAATACAAATGAAACTACTTGTCAATTAATAAGAACTGCCAATATTAACTGGCCCTTTAGAAAAGGGGGGAAAACAAGGAAAGATTGTTAACACCAATAAATAAAATCAGGTGCAGACAATTATCCACAGTATTTCTTGAAACATTCTTATGAAACAGATGGTGATATTATTTCTTGTCTTTGAGAGGGCAACAATTAAAATATGTGACCACAACCCTGCCGATATATTCCATGTATTTCACATTTATTTAGTGTCTGTTATGTGTAACTAATGATGCAAAGCTTTGAGGAATACACAAGGATAAATTAGGTGTTGCCCTTACCTCCAAAAAGCTTATAATCTAGAAGTAACTGGGAGATAGCATATATATTTTGATTCTGTGTTCCAAGTTCTGTAAATGAAGGAACTGCCCTTAATGTGGGCTATATCTTGAAGGAATCTATATGAAATATTTCAAAGAACATTTTAATATTCTTGAATAATTATTAATATTATCACAAAATTATAAATCACAAAAATCCATTGCAGAACTTAGTGAAACTTACCAGAAAATATTTAGAAATCATACCACAAATAAGTTTCATTAATATTTAACCTAAATAAAATCTCACCTACTCCACAAAAATCTTACTTTGCTTTCTAAAGACTTACTTACCTAGGTACCTAACTACTTACCTAAGGAGAGACTTATGCCTAGTGTGCTCGTGATGAATTCTTTCAGTAGGGCCAAAGAACCTTGAATCAAGAATACCAGAGAACGAACAAAAAAAGTAACTTTATGTTCAGAAAAAGTGTTCAACCTTATACTAAAGTAGATCCAGCCTTAAAGCAAGTTGAAGAAAGATTCCGTAGAGTTGTTGAGGTCCTCCACATGTTCTTGTTTGAGGATGCTATCATGTTGGTTGTATGAAGTCCTCTGAACAATTCAGAACCTTTTGGAAGAGATTTACAATTTCTCAAAAGAGTTTAACCTAACTACCCACCCAGAAAAAACTAAATGGATGATGAATATCGATTACTCAGATTATGAAATATTGTTATAGGGTACACTATAGAGCTTGTCTATCAGAGGAAGTTGAATTCCCTTGGGGAAATGGCAAAGCTTCTTTATTGACCCCAAACTTTTTTTTTCAGAAAACAAAGTTGAAAAGAGAACAAACCTCTTTTCATATTTCACAAGTATTGTTGTGGAGTTATAAGTTATGAAACACTACTGTCTTTGAAGAATTAAAAGTGAGCATTACATAAGAGGCAATGGAGAGGTGCATGGTTGGAGTGAATAGAATGCAACATATAATAAAGAAGGAATTTTGAAAAATTGAAGTAATGGATGTCATCAGGGAAATCAGGGATGATGGAATAAATATAAGTATCTAGGTTTCTTCATAGGAAGCCTCATGAAGTCAGCATAAACTGAGGAAGCCTTACACATTGGGTGGATTCTGGTGAATTTATGGCATTATGCAAACAGAAGTCAAATAGGAGAGGGAAGCACAGCATAGGTTGCTATCTGCATAGTTGTAAGGAAAATTCATACCAATGATATCACAGATCTATTTCAGCATTTAAGCATAAAATCTCTTGTTTTTCAAGAAAATGAATTACATTTATCTCCTTATTCTTTTAATCATGTCTACTAATGAAAGACAAAATATTTTTTATTTGCATAAACCTCCAAAATAACAATTGACAACTTCATAAAAAGAATTAAGTCCAAGGTTGTATAGCTATTGCAATTTCAAAATCTTATTTTCTTACCCTATCAAAATTTAATTTAATATAAATCATCTGACATTGACAGTGAATACAGCAATTATTTTAGGAATATTTATAGTTTTAGAGAGGTAATCTAGTGTAGTATATAGTATGGGTTCTTAAATCTTTGGATAGATTTCAGACTTTCTTTGAAATTGGATGGGGGAAATTGCAACATTATTTTCACTAATTTCTAATTAAAATGTGTAGTTTCTTCCAGTTGTTTAAAAGCATTGTTCTGAGAAGAGGATCCACCGGATTCACCAGACTGTCAGATATTGTCCATGACTTTCCTCCCCTCCTCCCAGATTCAAAAGCTCTATTATATAAATGGTTGAACTCAAAACCAAGTAGACCTGGCTTCAAATTCTGTCTATGACACATACTGACTATGATCTTGAGCAAGTCACTTGCCCCCATTAACTCCTTAGGACTGTGTTATAGAGAAGGTTCAGATCTGCATTTTCTTCACTGGAAGGTTACTAAAACAGTGAAATCACAGTTCTAGTTCCTATCTCTATAAGAAAAGTTTTATAATTAGGATTAGAGAACACCATGGCATACTGGATAGATACAGACTAGCAATGTAATCATAAATAAATAATTTAATCTCTCAGTGCCCAAGGCAACTTTCAGACTATGTGCTACAGATGAATATCTAAATTGATGGAGAGAGTTTTCATCCTGGGAGTTCATTATTTCTCTGATGGCATGGTCTTCTCTGGTAACGAAGGATGAACACACACAGTCCCTATACCAATGAAATCATAGCTGTCCTGTTTCCTTCCAAACTTCATAATTACATATGGTCATTGTGAGAAAAGTGCTTTGCAGACCATAGAGTGGTTTAGCATTGTTGTTTGTGAGAACAAACCCCAAAATCTGAAATAGTTTTCAAAAAAAAATTATTAGGTTGTTTGGTAGACAGAACTAGAAAGAAGGGGGTGGCTCCCTCCTCAAGTCTTTGTGGGGTTACATTATATACAGTTCAGACAAGGGCATAAAGATATGTACCTGATTGGTTTCATGTAGGTCTCCAAGAGAAGGGCAGTTTGAGGTGTCTATCAGCTAATAAGTCAGTCTATTTTGGGGAATCCAAAAGAAACCCTGAGGATACCCAAAACAAGGACGGGGTGAGATCTAAGCAATCTTTACAACCACCTGGTTTCCCTGGAGTGTTTCTGAGGTCAGACTGACTTCTGCATTAAATTTTTTGGGTTAGACAATTTTTTAGCTTTATAATGCTGGATTCAAACAATACTAATAAATGATAAATAATAATCTACAACATAGGAGTTATTCATAGTATTCTTGTTTTTCAGAACTCAACCTCTTTATAAATATGAACAGAGATGGCCAGTGTGATTTAACTTAATCTCCCTGGGCCTCAGTTTCCTCAACTGTAAAATTGTGTGTGTGGGAAGATTGGAATCTATGCCCTTTTCGGTTCCTTCCAACCATCATCCTGTGATTTAACGCTTGCATAATAGGTAGGAGAGAAGGTAGGAATCATCTTTCTAGCTCTCTCCTCTGGGAAATTTGAGTTATAGATTAAATGGCTTGCCTAGGGTCACAGATGTACTTAGCTCTGGAAACAGAATCCAGTTTTCTTCATTTCCAGCCCAGTGCTCTATCACCTTAAAAACAGCACTCATGCTGTTCACAAAGCTATTTTCATAAACAAGGCCAACAAAATAAGCAGAGAGGGGTAAAATATAGAGGTTTGGAGAGACTATCACTGATGCAGCAATGCCAGCTAATCTTCTTCCTTGAACCAATTTACAGTATCATACCTGTTTTGTTTAATTTTGTTGGAAATAAGACTAGAAATTTAGGAAAAGTTTTTTATTATTCTTGACCATTGAGATATAAAGCTTTAATAATAACATTGAATGCACATTTTGTAAAGACATACAGTCTATCTGCTAGGGTTGGATGCCAAGAAACTGAATTTTTACAGATCCATGTTAATGAGTAACTTCTGTAATATTGACTTTGAATTTTATTTGTCTTAGTTTTTAAAGATGTATTTTAAGTCAGTAGATTGCTCTTTCTAATTTTCCCATGTGTATTCTCCTGACTTTCCTGACTCTACATAGGTATTCTGCATTTTCCTATTCCCTTACTTTTAGTTTAGGTCTGTGAAAGGACTAATATCTATCACCCTTTCCCCACAGCATTGTGCCCACTTATCTTCTTTCCCTTCTACAACAATTAGTTTTTCCTAAAAGGAGCAAAGCAGTTTTGGGACCTGACTGATCTCTGTTTCCCTTATGAGGCTTCCTGGACACTTAAGGGCATAAAAAGTTTCTCTCAAATGTAGTCAGAGTCCTTCCAACCTGGAAGATTTTGGAACACTATTCAAGTCATCATGTCCTTCACCATACTCTAATGAATTGTGAGTGTCTTGTTTAGTCCCAACATCAAACTTGAACTAAGAGGGTACTGACATTAGAGTCATCTCTGATATGGGTCATAGTTATATCAAAAGAAGATGAGATAAGATCTGCTTTTGGCTTACATTATGATTGAACTGTAGGAAGAGTACTACAGATATGGGGCATGGGGTGATCAGATGTCTGGCCATAGCACAGCTCCTAGTCCCAAGATCTTTCATGATCATGCACAGGGACAAGGGATAGGCTCACACTGCCCACAGAGTCTAAAAGGAAACTGCTGAGGAGAGTAAAGGAAGCCCCAAGTACAACATTTTCAGGTTGTTTTTTTACTGTTATGCATAAGTTGGACTGCTAACATAAGATTTAAAGTAAACTGGGCTGGCATTCAACAGTTAAAAACTGAGCTGCTGTCTTGTAGGGATCATGCAATAAAAGTTGAAGGACAGCTAATGGAGTTGGTGGCTGGGCAACAAATAAAGGGATCTCTCCTGGTGAGGGTGGGTACTATCAGGGTCCAGGTAGACATACCCTATGGACACTGACACAGAGATTTTTTTTTTTTTAATCAGAGAAATGAGACAGGGGGAGAGCAGATGTGTGACAGAGATTTAGGCACTGCAATGGATAGTAAGAAAACTCCATGTTTAGCTTATCACTACTTCCAGGACAAGAAATGAATCCCTGCCCTGCAGTGGGCAGACCTTCTCCATCAAGAGCCTGGGTGGTTGCTGGTGAAGTTCAAGCAGAAAACTGATGAGTCACTGAAGCAATGGCTTCTGAGAGGGTAGTCTAAAGGAATCATTGCTGAACCATTGTCTGCAAATGACTTACGTAAACTGGGGCTATTCTCTGAGAACATACTTTTACAGTTAACTAAATTTATTAGATCTTCTAGACAGGGGATGCTCTTTGCCCCTTTTTAGGTGGCTGAGATGGGGAATTATTCATACCTGGCCCCATAAAAATGAATTCCCAGTGTAGCCAACTGCCTGATGAGGATCAGCAATGAAGGGTAAAGTTCCCAAAGGACATGGATTTGGTTGATTGAATTTGTGCCGTTTTCCTATAGTCTGCCATCCTGTTTCAGAGACAATTAGATTTCACCTTCTAGCTTCAGATTCTAACTATGGGAGTCATCCACCATACAACCATAATATGTGGGCTGATCAGTTGGTGAAATCTGAGCAGCAGGTTGGGACTGTTGTGGCTTGGGCAAATACTAATATTACTGTGAATAGGCATTCTGGGTATGGAAGAAAGTCACAGAGTCAGCTACTCTGCTTGGTGGAAGTTTTTTTGTTGAAGAAATTTTGGGCCTAGCTCCTGAAACATGGGGTTGATAAGAAAACAATAGATGGCTAGCCCATAGGGTTGCTAGCAAACTATTTTCAGCACCTAGACACTGAAGTCCCTTTAGTCCCTACTAAGGCTGAAGTATCCTCTAAAATCTCTGATGTATTTGGATCATTTGGGGAGGCTACAGAGGGAAGAACATGGAGGGAAGGGGTGTTACAGGTTCAGTATGTGTGTGGGCCCTTTCAGCAATGTCTTTCCAAGTGGAAATTCTTAGAGTTACCCAAATCATCCCTTATACTTAATATCATCAGGTTATCAGGTCCTCTGGGAGTGGTAATGAAAGACTTTTTTTTTTGGTGATGGAAATGAAGAAAGCTGAAGTACTTTGTTTTATTAGCTCCCCTTACAACAACCCTGTGTTACACCTGTGAAGAAGGCAGATGGCACCTGGTAAGTTATAGTGGCTTCTGGGGAGCTGAATAAAGTTATCATATTCATCGCTATTCTCACTCTTGTCAATATTGTAGATCAGGTACCCCAGACCCATAGTGAGTGTATGAGATTATCAACTTTGCCAATGCATATTTCTCTTTTTCTGTGGCCAAGACTAGTAATAAGTAGATTGCTTTCCCAAGGGAAGATGTTCAATATACCTTTATCATCCTTCTCCAGGGCTAACTGAACTCTCATTTTGCCACATTATGGTGGGTAGAGACATAAAAGAGACCTCTCTTTCTCAGAGCATTGATATATGACACTGAACCTAATGTTTTTCCAGGTCACATGAAGCTACAGTGGCAGAGGCCCCAGATCAAATGGTGGTTCATATAACAGATGACAGATGGGGAATTAATGTTAAGAAGATCCAGGGTCCAGTCCTACTCAAATTCTGGGGATTCCAGTAGGTGAAGGAAAGCCCAGAGGATTCCAGGCACAGTCTAGACACAGTCTAGACACAGTCAAACATTTTCATTCCTTGGTCCATTATTAATGTACAAGGGCCAGGTTTCTGGAAGTCTCTGTCCATAAAGAACAGGCTGAGTGTAGCCTTTGGCAAGCATCCAGAGGTGGCCAGAATAAGCCACGGCTTGGTGTCTGGAACTCCAAGCTAGAGAAACAATAGCTTGCCTGTTAACTGGAATCTAATTGCTACTGAACAGATGACACATGGTCATGTAATCATCCTTTGTCTAGAATTGTCAATTATGAGTTGGAGGAAGCAAGATGTCCTGGCTAACATGACTCAGGAGGCTTCTGTGGTTAAATGGAAATGGTCCATTACACTTCCCTGAGTCCCTCTGATCTTAGTACCCTTCACAAGTAGGTGGTGACTGTGACAGAGATTGAGACCTCTACCCCAGATCCTGCTCTGCTGGCCCAATATGTACCCCAAAAGAAGGACTTGACTCCTGAGGAATGCTATTTTGCCTGGTTGACTAATGGCTCCATCTGCTATGAGAGAGACATATGGAATTAGACTTAAGTAGCCACTAATTTGGTAATACGGTTATCCTAGGGAATGAGGGTCTTGACAAATCTTTCCAGGGTTTGAATTTCAGGCTATATGGCTGACATACAAAAGAGCCTTGAGGCAAAGATGATCTTCATCTACACTAATTCCTGGGCAATGGCCATAGGTCTGGCCAAGTGTCTTGTGGAGACCACAGGATAGACAATTAAAGACTCTCCAATTTGAGGTCAGGACCAATGGAGGAATTTTACCAAAGTCTCTTAATGCATATAGTTGGTAGGGCATATCAGAATTCATCAGAGGCACCATACACTAAATGACCAAGATGGAGCTATTAGATATTAGGGTATGGGTCTATTGCCAATATAGATATTGGGGTGGTGACGTTACACTGGGCACAGGACCATATGATCCCACTGAGGACAAGCCAGCTATTACTACCCAAACGAGTTCCTTCTGCCAGTTGGAGTACCCACCTAAGCCAAGTAGTGCTTAATCTGTCCCTGACAAAATGACAATCTCCCATCTCAGGACAAGGGTTTTGCCCTTGTTAATCAGCAGCTACATTGTTATGCATCTGACCACCTAGATCAGGTGTCTTAACTCTCAGACACTATTTCCATGACAAATCAATATCTAGCATTTCCTAGGAAGGGAAAGGGCACTCTGATCCTGTGGATCATCTCCAGAAAGATCTATCTGATACTATCTGACTGGTTTTGGACATACATTTGATCTCTGATCTTTCCCTTATTTCTTCTACAGGGCAGAGTTGCCTTGGCCTCAAGGTTCTTGCTCCACTATGGGCTCTGTACACTTTGGAGAAGTAGATCAGGTCCTTCTCAAATGACACGCTTCTGTTCCTCTGAGATGTTTCAGATGACTCCTTCTCAGAAAAGGCTTGGTATTGCTGAGAGTCACTTTGCTTTCTAATAGCATGGGGTAGGTGAAGCTCTTGCTACATAAATATTTTGTGTGTGTGTGTGTGTGTGTGTGTGTGTGTGTGTGTGTGTGTGTGTATCTTTACTTGGAAGAAAGGAGATCCCTGTATCAGTAAGCACCCAGACATACACAGGGGTCTTGCTATCACAGGTTCTTTGATCTGCTTCTCTAAAAGGAAAGGCAACTCTTGAGGGGTTAACAATCACTTTAATCAAGCATATGTATCATTCAGTTAGTTTAGGGGAAAAAGTCAGCACCCTGAACTTCAGAGAAAATACAGAGAAACCAAAGATCAACAGACATGACTTCCTCTGTCTGACCATAATCAATACATACATCACAATTCAACAGACAGGTCCAACTGTCTGACGATAGTTACCAGAGAGGAAAGTACCAACATCTGACACACAAACCTTTTGCCAAAAACTAAGCCACAAAGTAAAATCTCACCCCCAGGGTATTTATACCCTTTCCAGAGCCAGAGGGCATGACCCTCTGACCCAGTGCCTCAATAGAAAAAACAAAAGCTACTTGGGACCTTCCTATAAAACTACTCCCCTAATCAAACTTCCCTCAATGGCCAGCTCCAAAAATAGGTGGGAAAGATCCTCCTTAATCACATTATTCAGAGGCATTACACTTCTTGGTATAAACAAAACCAGCAAAAAGATCCTACTTTGCTTGCCCTCACAATCCTTTTGGTGACTTGGCAGTAATGCTGAGTCTTTAGATGTGGGTGACCGAGAGTCCTTAATTAGCATCTGTGGAAGAATGGGGCAACCAGTGTACAGAAGTATGTTAAGCGGCAAAGATTTTGTATCATTCTCCTAATATGTCAATGAGAGAGGGTGTTATGGCAGGTGGACCAGGGAATACTGAGTATTTTGTAGCATGTGGAGAGACTCAGTAGCAATATCTCAGGACATGTTGAATGTGAGATGCCTTTGATTTCTTAGCACCTTTACTGTAGATAACACTGATGTGCTATGAAAAATTATTGACTGTACCAGAAGTGTCTGTGCCATGACCTTGATGTTCCTGGAACTTGTGTTACTCATTGTAAGCACCTTACTTACATCAGGAGAAGAAAATTGTGACTGTACTGTGACTTTGATGTTCCTGGTACTGCTCCAGTTTATTATCACCTCCTTTTATTAGTAGACCCACTATAAATTGTAAAGATTTGGCATCAGCCACTAAATGGATCGCACTATTAAGGCTGGTGACTTGATCCTTCTTATGCATGAAGAACAAGACTAGGATCTCTGACTTTTGTTTCACGTTTCCCCCCACCCCCACCCCATTTGAGTGTTTCCTTATGGGGCAGGGGATATAATTTTGTTTAAGTGCTGTATGGTTTTTTCTTCCCTTTCCTCCTTTTCCTGTTTGTTACTGCCCATGCCAGGAAGATTGTATAGTAAAAGCCCTAAAAGCATTTATATGGTAGAAGATCTTCAAGAAGATCTTGAGGTTCTTGCCATCTAGGGGCAGTTAGTCATAGGACTAATATCTTCCAGCATTTTCCCAGAAAATGGATTAGGTTCATGTATCCTCCTTCCTTCTTACCATAGGGATTAATTTTCCCTTAAAGGAAACACAGCATTCTTGGGAATTAATTTGTCTTTCTTTCCTTGACTCAGCTTCTTGGTCACTAAAGGTATGAAGGCTCCACCCAAATGTCACCCCTACTTAGATGAGTTTCTGAAGATCATGTGAACCATATCTTGCCTTAAGGACCAGGTGCATTTCCATGTAGAGACAAGGCAGGCAGAGTCTAGAGAGGCAGTGCCAGTGTGTCCTTGTTGCATAGTCTTGCTGTGTTAGGGCAAAGTAAGTCCTTTTACCTTTCCTTCTTTTACATCTAGTAGCACAGTAGATAGAGTGCCAGGCCTGGAGTCATGAAGACTCATCTCCCTGAGTTCAAATCTGGCCTCCACACTTACTAGCTGTGTGACCCCAGGTAAGTCAATTAACCCTGTTTGCCTCAGTTTCTCACCTGTGAAGTGAGCTGGAAAAGGAAATGACAACCCACTCCTGTGTCTGCCAAAAAACCCCAAATGGGGTCACCACGTGTTGGACACAGCTAAAACAACTGAATGACAACAATAGAAAAATTCCTTTTGTCAACTTTTCAATGACTTCTGAGTGCCTCTTTTTATATCAACATTAATCCTCCACTAAGAAAAGACATCAAAGTACCTCCAACAAAGTCCAAATTGACATTCCTTTCTCTAAACTTGCTGTCACTTAAGATTTTCAAGAATTAATGCCAGCACTCTCTTAGTACAGGTTTAGAATTTGCGTAACTTTTTTATTTAGGGGTGATGGTGGTCTTCAGGCCTACCAGTTGTGGAAGGCCTGGGTTCTGACTAGAGCTAACAGTTTTAGGATTGTCTAATAACTATGCTGAATGATCTGCTTGAGAATTTTTTTGTGGCATTTTGGAAGTTATTTGGAACTAGGATATCTGGACTTTCTTAGGAGTCTTTGGTAGAAGGCACTGGGAGAGGAGCTTGAAAAAACAATGCTTGATCATACCCAGGAACACAGAGAGTTTGCTAAAACTGGGGTTGTGGACAAATGTGCCAAATGAATCATGGTTGATTTGTCAGGTGAGGGGAGTCCATCAGTTTAAAAAGAGAGGCAGCTTGCACTCTCTGGCCTATGAAGTGTAATTCTCTTAATATTACATCTGGTGAGGGCTAGGTAAAAGTTACCAGCAGGATGGGCCCCAGTGGATGACTGCTTACTCTCAGATCAGCAAGCCCTCCCCCAACCCAACAGAAATGATGACTGCACATCTCATCTAGGGTGCCTCTAATGGCCTATCAAAGCAATGTCTAACATCTTGCCCTTAACACTATGAGTATGGGGGACTAGACCAGAATAAAATGCATTTGGTAAATATTTAGCAAAATAAATAAAAATACAATAAAACATAGGCAACGTCAATTTGTGGTTAATAGGTGGCAACAGAAACCTGTTTCTGTTTGAATTTGATGCTACTAGTCCAAGTCCTGATGACCTCTTTTTTTGTGGTGTTATCTCTTAACCTGAGGAAGCTACCTGGAGCTGGAAATTCCAGACATTTGTTGCAGTCTTGTCAGTTTAAGAAGTCAGATGCTCCTGTGTCCTTCAGTCAGAAGTGACTGTTGGTGCTCAGGCCCCAGCAATCACAGTGACCGTAGCAGGTCCAGGCTCAGGGCCTGAATCAGGAGGCAGCTGCAGCACCCACAGACATTTTGCTCTCAATCAGGGACACCACTAGCCCCCAGTATAGGGAGGTATGAATAGGTCCTGGTATAGAGTTATAGTGCTTAGCCTTAGCATAGCAAGGCAATGGCCCTAGAATGGTGGGGCCTTATTTGTGCCTGCATAGTGAGCAGAATTACATGCCTGAGTGGAAGGAGTGTGGACAGTGCTGTGGGCCCTGGCAGGATGCTCTCTTGGGCAATAGTGCAAATAGGCCTATCATAGTCCTCTGCTGTAATCTGGAACAGATAAGGTCTTTTCGCACTGGTGTACAGTACTCAGTGTTTGACAGACAACTCCTTCTAAGGAAATACTTAGAGGACCAAGAAATGAAGTTTTTGTATGGTGGCTTGTTTCCTAGCAACAGTAAGCATGTGAGATTATTTACCAAGACCCTAGGAAAGAAATGGGACAGTCTTGGGGTAGAGTCCTTTAAAGAGATAAAGATTCAGTTCTACCTTCATGGGACTCAAAGAAAGGTCAAGGTCCTGGCTGGTAGGTGGGTGATAGCGTAGGACAAATAAATATTGATCCTGGCACTACTAGGGCAGGCTACACGCAAGAGGATAATGACCTCTTGGGTACCACAGATGACTGTGACCTGTGGTGAGTATCAGTAACTGTGCCAGAAAGGGTAGATATCATAAGCATGGTGGTCCTGCTCTGGTGCTGCTCCGACTCATTGTCACTATTTTGCACAGGGAGATCCACTGTGAGCTGCAACGATTTGTAATCACCAACCATGAGAACCAGATTATTAAGATCTGAGACTGAGTTCTTCAGAAGAGGGGAAGGGGGATATAGAGATTTTTTTTGTTTCTGAAGGTTTTTATTCTCCATATTCTATCATTCTTTCAAAGTTACATTTCATTACATTTCTGGTTTGCTTGGGCATTTTTTTTTGGTGGTATACTTATGCTTTAATTTTTCTTCTCCTCTAGTGTAACTTAAGCCCGGCATTTTGTATCACTGAGGTCAAGGTTGTCCAGTGACAACCCTAAAACCACTTAAATGGTAGAAAATCTTTTAGAAGGTTATTAGGACCTGTTCACCAAGGGGTAGGGTATGATAGGAATAATATCTGTCATAGAGACTAAGAAGATTTTTTTCTTTAAAAATATTGTTTTCAATGATCAAACATTCACTTTTTTTCCTTCCTCCCACCTCTTCCATAAACTGGAAAAAATAGGAAGAAGGAAATACAGAATCCCTGTATTACATGATTAGATTTCACAAGTATTTATTAAGCATGTACTATATTCCATGCATGAAATTAAACCAACATATGTTGGA
The DNA here is from genome assembly GCF_028372415.1 of Notamacropus eugenii. Classification (NCBI taxonomy): domain Eukaryota; kingdom Metazoa; phylum Chordata; class Mammalia; order Diprotodontia; family Macropodidae; genus Notamacropus; species Notamacropus eugenii. The sequence continues at coordinate 129,166,059 of NC_092873.1, read as the reverse complement.
CATTTTTCTAGGGCCCTACTTCACATAGACTAGACTATTTTTTCTTTCTATAAAATGCATTAAAATTATCCTTGAGATGTAATTGGTACTCAGGACTAAAGTTTGAACCATTAATGTAAGGAAGTAACTATTCCTGAAGGTCAAAGTGAAAAAGAGAGGCAGCTAAATGGTGCAATGGATAGAGCATTGGGGGCAAGGGTAAAGAAGACCTGCATTCAAATCCAGCCTCAGAAACTTACTAGCTGTGTGACCCTGGGCAAGTCACTTAACCCTGTTTGCCCTAGTTTTTCATCAGTTAAAAAAAATGAGCTGGAGAAAGAAATGGCAAGTCACTCCAGTATCTTTTCCAGGAAAATCCCGAATGGGGTCACAAAGAGTCAGATATGACCAAAAAAACAACAACTGAACCATAGCAAAAACTTTACAAAGCAAAGCTTTCAAGGAGTGAGTTTTTCCCTCAGGACTGATTGGCATGGCAGCAAGGCCAATGAAGAAACAGGGAAACTGTGCTCAATTGAATCAAAATTGTATCTTTGCTGAATATTTTCCCAAACTATGAGTTATATTTCCTTTTGTTACTATCTAGATGGTTTATAAGTATCTCATTTTGTTCTAATCCCAGAACTGAACCATCAAACCTGCCTCAATCAGTTCTGGTTTACATCAGAGAGCATTTACTGAACTGCCTTGACTGTGCCTAGCCAAGACTGTATGTTAAGGAAGTATTTGTAAATGTGCCCCAATACCCCATTGCTATGGGGCTCTTTCTTCACTGGTAGAGATCAATCCTTGTGTTTGGTGAGCCATGGGGCAGAGTTGGTGAGAAAGAGAGAGGAGAGAGGGATCGGGGGTATTCTAGCTTCCAACTTTGAGAGAAATGAGGTGTGATACCAACCTCTCTTCTGCTTGCTGAAGAGAGAGAAAGAATCTGGGAAGAAGCCAACATTAGAGGAGCTGGCAGCTCCTGTGCCCAGCTTGCTATACTGGGACTCTGGAGTCTTAGATCTCACACAAAGGAAAATTCCCTGAAGTTTCTAGTATAGGAAGCTGATAATAGAAACATGATAAGGACTGCCTCTTCCTATCATGTTGGCTTCTTCCCAGAATCTTTTATGTCCCTTAAGAGACCTGAAGGTCACTGCCATTACACATTATGTGTCTCAAAAATGGAAGCTAGAGAATCTGGATTTCTCTCTTCTTTTCTTTTGCTAACTCTGCCCTGCTCCTCATGCAGGCTTGGGGCATTGATTTCTACCAATAAGGAAAGAGTTCCATATCAATAGGCTTTGGGGACTTGTGTTATATTCACGTTCAGGATGTGTGACTCAGTGTTGAAGGAGATCACAAGCCATGTGTGACTCAGTACTGAAGGAGATGACAGAGTAGTTTCTTTATCAGCCACTGAACTGGAAGAGCCGATGACTCAGAACATCTTTAAAAGTGACTATCTCTCAATTATCTCTTTTCTTCTTTGCTCCAGATCATGTCACTGCCATTCACGTCTTTCCTCCAAAGGGTAGAGGGAGAAAATGAGTGATTTTTCTTTCCTCTATGCTGGGAGAAATGATGATCTGCATTTATAAAGCAAAAAGAGAAGGCATTCAGTGGGGTGAACTGAGCCTGGGCCTTGAGGCCTCTGATTGCTTTTTCTGCTTTAGGTTCCATTTTATTAATGTAGGTAAACAAACATTGATCTTAAGATGAAACTGTTCCATATTAGGGAGAAAGTTCAAGAGACTGGAGATCTTGGGTCTCTTGAGCAAAGCAGGAGGAGTACTTCATTGCAAAGGATACCACAATAGGGCAAGGAGGACAATCTCAGGGCAAACATTACAGAGTAGATGGGAAAACCAGATTACAGAACCATGAAGAAGTTGTTTGCAAAGCATAGAATTGAGGTGAAATATCACAATTCCTATTCATGTAGATGGTTAATGTTTGGATATTTTAGTCTCAACCTCCTGGGAGAATATAAAAATAGTTATGTAATTATATCTTGTTTAAATGGTTTTGTTAATGAGGGTCTATGATGTTAAACATTTCTTTTGTGTGTAGGAAATAAATACATGTCTCATTTGTGATTTACATTACAAATCAGTATATTTCTATTCTCTCATTTAGAGAGACACTAGATAAGCTAAAATTCAAGTTGTAAGTAATTTTTTCATAGGGGTATTCAGGTGGCAATGTAACAAGCCAAGTATTAGAAAGGGATTGAAATTATCTCATTGGAGTGCAGGTTCCTCCAGGATTCAACCTTGCAATCTAGTGTGTGGGTCAGAGCAGAAAGGCTCCATACTGCAGAAATGCCCTAAATCGCTCCCTCATCCCCAGGCCCAGAAGATGACAATAATTGTTGAACTTATCCTTCATAGAACAGAGTATCATAGATGTGGAGCTAGAAGTTTCCTTAGATGTCATTGAGTCCAACCTCCTCATTTTGTAGATAAGGAAACTGAGGCTCAAGTAAATTAAGTGATGTCCAAAGTCAGACAAGTTCATGATCTCCTCAATATGGGTATTTCCTCCATTGGTGTAGATTGCAAACCATTTGTAACTTCTTATTCTGCGAGATTCATGGTCATGTTCTTCTGGAATGTATTCGCAGAGGATCCATCTATCATGCTTGGAACTGTCTTCTAGGCCAAAGCTGTCAAACACTCTGCCCTCAGAATGCTTGCAGTTCAAAATGCTCCTGAGTATAGACTGAAACAGATTAAAACGTACTTGGGACATATGTAACAAAATAAATACAAATACAATAAAGCACAGATTTTTAAACTTTTTAAAACTAAGTCAACTGGTGGATCAAAGAATTCCTTTTCAATATGAACTTGATGCCACTGATTTTGAAGCACTTGTGCCACATCTATCCAGGATTCCTCACTTTTAACTACATGAATGACCCAGCTGCTCATATGCCCTTATATTTCCCAGATGATATCACTTAGATCCCTTTTGTGGAAATATGTACATCCTATTTATGCCCTGATGCCTGTTACCACAACCTTTGGATCACCTCTAGTCCCTAGCAAAATGCTTTACAAATACTATCTTATCCTCACGCTAACCCTGTGAGTTAGATGCTATTATTACCTCAGTTTTGCAAAGGAGGAAGCTGAGGCAAATTAAGCGACTTGCCTGGGGTCACACAGGTTTGTGTTTGTCCTTTGTTGCTGAAGAAGACCATGACATCAGAGAAATGATGACATGACTTGCACTTGACTTTGTTTTGAGTCAGGGAGGGCTGTGCAAGGTCACCAGTCTCACTTCTCCTCCAGAGCCATCTGAATCCAGTGACCAGATATTCATCAGGATGACTGGAGGTGACCCAGGATGCACTGGAAGACCTTGGGCCCTTTAGGCCAAGATCTTTGCAGGTACTCACTTAGAGTGAGGTAACGCCCATTCATTGAATAGGACTGTTTAAGCAGTAGCCAGATAGTAGGACTTGAACTTGGGTCTTTTAAACTCCAGGTTAAGAACTTGATCTACTGTACCATCTCTTTCTCTTTTTCTCCCACCCTTTCTCTCTTGCTTCTTTTCTCCTTTCCTCTTTCCTTGCACCCCAATATTTTAGGCCTTTTTGGGGGAAATTTGTGGTTTGGACCTATGCTTTTAATGGTGTTGGGAACATCCTGGAATAGTAGATGGGGCACTGGACATTGAGTCAGGAAAACCTGGGTTAAAATCCTGCCTCAGATATTTACTAGCTATAGAACCATGAGCAAATCATTTCACCTCTCTGTGCCTCGGTATCCTCATCTATAAAATGAGGGATTTTTGTTTGAAAATCTCTAAGGTCCTTTTTTAGTTCTAAACCTATGATCATATGATCCTGATATAGAAACTTCCTTTACAAATTCCATTCAGCAACTTGTCTGCCACTTTGGCCTTGGAGAAAATAAGTGGCCACCCAACTAATACTAATGCTTGAGAGTCAGGATTTGGACCTAGATCTTCCTGTCTCCCAGGCTAGCTCTCTATTCACTGTATCTTGCTACTTCTTCTATTAGCATTATAAGGAGTAACATTAGTAATCTGAACTGATGAAGCATAAGTAATGACTGACCTGGGAAAATGTCTAAATGGTTACCTGCAAGGAAACATTTTCTTTATTCAACATTTAATGAGTACCAACTGAAGAAATTCAAGAGAAGTTACAACTTCTCATTTTTCTGTGGTGCAATAATATTCTATTACCTTCAAATACATAATTTGTTTAGACATTACCCAATTGATGGGCACTGATCTTGTTCATAGTTCTTTGCCACCAAAAAAAAAAAAAGTCAAACTATGAATATTTTGTTATATATTGGGGGCTTTTGTTTTTGACTTCCTTGTGGGATGTATATAACAGTGATTTCTCTGTATCAAAAAGTAGGAATTTAGTTTCATTTTAGCAGAATTCCAAATTACTTTCCAGAATGGTTGGTCCAATTCACAGCTCTTCTAACAGTGTATTAGTGTTCCTATACATTTTTAGTGTGGATTATTTTCATCTTCATCATCTTTTCCAATTTACTTGGTTTGAAATGAAAGCTCAGAGAATCTTCATTTCTATTATTATTATCACTAATAATCTTTCTACCAATCTTTCATCTGACAATCTTTTGCAGTTTTGTTTTTTGAGAAGCTATACTTTGATCACTTATCCATGAATCCTTCTCTGATAAATTCTACTAATTCCATATTCAGTATTGGTTAAAAATAGGAAAGTAGTTAAGTGGAACAGACTAGACAAAGAAGAATTAGAAACAAACTCAATGCTCCAGTATTCCATAAATCCAAAAATAAGCTACTTGGGATAAGAAATCCCTATTTGATAAAAACTTCAGAGAAAATTAGAAAGTAGTGTGGTAGAAACTGGGTTGGTTTACATCAACATATTACACTAATAAGCTCTACATTATATGCATGACTTGAATATTAATGTTATGCACAAAAAAATTAGAAGAGAATGAAATAAGGCAACTTTCACAACACTGGCTATATGGCAGTTGGAGTAACTGAAATGACTGAAGAAATAAAAGTTAGAACTTTTGAGCATATCAATTTATTAAGCAATGCATGACAATTGCATAATAGATTGGGACCAGACCCCTCAGCTTGGTCCTCAAATACAGAGGGAGACAGATTTTATGCATTAAAAGGAAATAATTAACAGGATATAAATCAGGATAAAAGATAAGGTAATCTGATTTCTAATTGGAAGGAAGATTAGGGGCTTTCAGAGCTTGGAGAGAAAGAATGGGTGAAATTTCCTGAAATAGGAAAAAAGATGTGTCCCATCACTCTCCAATTCAATAAAAGGAACAAGGAAACAGTAACTGATTGATCACCATGGGACTAGTTTTCTCATAAGACATATGAGTTGCTTCAGATGTACACCTGTGAGAAAATTCCTTGCAGCAATCTTTGGATTGGACTGGTTTTCTACACAGCATAACTTAGGTTCTTCATTAAGGGTCCCGAAGCAATAGGTCAAGGTGGTCCAGCTTCTCAGATACACAGAGTCAGGTTCAAACAACACAAAGTTTTCTCACAATTCTCATAACTGAATAAAGTTTTCTCACAAGACAGAAATTGGACTAGAGCCATAATTGAATAGAAAGGAAACTGAGCTAGTTACAAATTTGAGTAACAAGATGGAGTCAGTATGGTTCACTCAATTCCCACAATTCCCTCAGTTAAGCCTTGTTTGACTTAACCAAACAAGGAATAAATAAGATTGACAAGATACAGTAATGCATTTTGATTACATGAAATTCAAACATCTTTCCATGAATAAAGTTATTAAAATAATAATAAATCAAATTATTAGAATAATAAAGGGAACTGTTAAATGGGAGAAATATTTCTATTGTATGTCTCTGATATAGTTCTGACATCCAGGATATGTAGGGAATTAACACAAACTTATCAGATCAAGAACCATTCTTTAATGGTTAAGTGGGCAAGGTATATAAACAGATTGTTTTCAAAAGAGGTTGTTTATGAGAATTTTCGAAAGGAAAGTGGTGATTATTACTGTACGGCATGGGTTCAACGAGAATGAGCCATGCTATTGTAGCATTCCTCTTCCTTAGGGCATTCCATTCTAGGGCATGGACTTCGTTCCCTTTCTCAGAAGGGGAACTCTGTCTAACCCTAGTGGACTGTGTAGAAACTGGAGAATGCATATGTATCTTCTTCCTGCTTTCAGCATTATATGACTCATTGCTAGGTTGAGTCCTCCTCTTTGGTTGATCAGTTGGAAAAGCTGATGATGTGGTAGAAGAAGAGGTGGTTTTTGGCTTGAGGGTTTCTTAGAGGGACCTTTTGAGAAGTTAAGATATGACTCTAATTGGAGGTATAGAGGAAGGAAGAGTCCTTCCTTACCTCAGTGTAATGGCAATGTGAGGCCCTCTAGGCCCCCAATCCCCATGTGAGAGAGCTAGCTTAGCTTGTAATAGAGGCCTCTAACTGCTTTGTTGTTCCTTTTGTGTTTCCTGTACTCTAATATAGACCCTGTGAACACTGGAAGATCCTGAAAGGCCTACAAACAAGAAGGATGGCTTTTATTGAAGCAATTGGAGCTTTAGCAGCAGTAATAGGATCTGAGGGCAGCTAGATGGTATAGTGGCTAGAGGGCCAAGCCTGGAGTCAGAAAGACTCATCTTCCTGAGTTCAAATCTAGCCTCAGATGCTTACTTGCTGTGTGACCCTGGGCAAGTCACTTAGCCCCATTTCCCTCAGTTTCCTCATCTGTAGAACGAGTTAGAGAAGGAAATGGCAAATCACTCCAGTATCTTTGCCAAGAAAATGTCAAAAGGGGTCACAAAGAGTTGAACACAACTTAAAAATGACTAAACAATAACAAAAAACAACAAAAAAGTAGGATCTGACTTGCAAAAGGGAGAAGAACACTGGTATAGGAAAAGGAAGCCACTGGAAGGATGATCTCACCTCATGTCTGACTGATAATGCCAGTACAGAGGTGAAATGTAAAATAGCTAATTATCAGCCTTGCAGTCACTGGGTTCCATCAATGCTTAAGTATTAGTTTATCAATGTATTATATTAATCGTAATAATTTATTGTTTTGAAATTCTATAAATAGGAGGTGGGGTCCAGATAGAGGAGTGACAAGAAACAATGAAGTGAATTTCTCTCCAGAAACTCCTAACAGATCTAGAAAATGTACCAGCTTGAATCCTGATGGGGAAATTCAGAAAATGTCACCATTAAATCCTTTGTCCAACCCAGCTTGATGTGGAGAGACAGATGGGGATGTCTGTGGACACTGGAAATTGGGTCAGGCCAGGAGCATGCTGCAGATGTAGCACTCCAATGCCAGGAGAGAAGTTATGTATTGGGGCTAAAAGAGGTCTCAGACCTAGACTGGGCCATTCCAGACTCATACCAGGGCACCATGAAAGGGACAGCTATCAATTGGTGGTAACTCACTATCCAGTATTGTGGCAGGAAAGGGACCTGAGAATGGCAGTGGTGTTCCCAGGAAGGGAGGCCCTGAGTCCTGTAAAGAGAAAGGAAATTCAAAAGCCAGTAGCGGCAGCAATAGCAGTGGTGTGGCTCAGATCTCAGATACAAAGCAGAGTCTTACTCCCAACATCTAGCCCCGATTGCAGAGGCATGATTAGGGTGGGAATCCCAGACCAAAGAGGAACCTACAATTCTGCCACTCTAATCCAATAGAGCTTTACAGTTGACTGATGGGAAGTAGTCCAGCAGTAGGACTACTGTCTCCTATATGTAGCATTGAGTGTCATTGTGTGGCTTGAAGGGAGGCAGACTAGACATCTCTAGATTTTCCTCTCCCCATTCTTCTCCAGATGAGACTTTATTCCCTGTTAGGAGGGGGAGCAGGAAGCTGGGCCCAGAGTCCACTCTGCTTTCCTCAGAGAAATTGGGTACTGGGTTAGAATTATGTTCATCTGTCCCCTCACATATCCTGAGTCTAAGGGATGTGGTCATGTTCAAGTTAACTTCTGTTTCATTTTGCTGGGAAATTTTATATCTACTTTATATCTAAGACTTGACTTCCTTCCCACCAAATACCAGTTCCACAATGAACACACATAGCGATTAGCAAAGAAACCCATTTAACCAAATAAACAAGTGTCTTGCAGTATTTGGGCTGGCCCTAGTTTCATCTCCTCCCTCATTCAGGTTAGTCTAGTTTTCCCTTAAGAAGACACTAAGAAATTCCTCAATACTTGGCTGAACAAAGAGCTCAAGATTATGAATATCATTTTCTTAATGCTTGAGTACAAAGCAACCACTTGGAGCTGGAGGGGCTCTGAGATGCTTAACTAGTGGATCTCAATGGTAGCTCCATTCAGGGAATCAGCTCAAGGAATTTTCTCAACAACTATTCTTGTTGAATATCCTTCTCTTGTTATAGCTAAATAAATCTCCTTTAGTTTATTGTTGAATGACCTGGAGTGTCTCATTTTGTTCATATGTTGACTGTAAAATATCAGGGATTGATCTGAATCAAGTCAAGCCTAGAACAATTTCATGGTGGGAAGAGGCTGTCTAAAGGAAAGACATCTTATCACACAAATGGCTTAGGTTATTCTAGGCTACCAGATAGGCTTTATAAATTGCCTACTAATTCTATCAATCTAAACACTATGTAAGACTAGCAGAAAGTTAAGTTTTTATATTTGAAAAACATTTTCAAATGGATTAAATATTGAAATGAAATTCTGAAATACAGAAATGATTCTGAATCAGTTCAAAGCTGATTTTCCAATATAAATGTAAGAGAGTGAAGGTTTTTTTCCCCTTCTCCCTTAAATGATTCAGTCACAGAAAACAAAGAGTAGTTAACATAGATAATGAGATGTCAATGTGTTAACAAAGTGCTAACCTTACTGTTCATTTTATGAAATGTGAATACCTTTTTCTGATAGAATTAAAAGGAGCAAGCAAAAATTAGACACATCTTTGACAAGCTTAACATAGCAAAACCCTGGCTGAACTTAGTAATTTGGAAGAGTTCACGTTGGGAGTCAGAAGTGGAGGAGGAAGCGAAGGTTGGGATTTTCTCTTAACTTACCCCACTGATTGTATCACTTTGAAGAGGAAACTACTCACCCAATAGGAGAACCTTAATATAGCAGGAAGTAGTGACATATACACTCCAAACAATTACAGAGAAACAGTCCCTTTAGGTACTTCCAGGAACAGGATTTTAGTCATCAGAGATGGAAGCTGGCTGTGGGCTCAAGAAAGAGCTAGTCTTAGCAGTTGAGAATTACAGATTCTGTGAGAGCCCATTAGAGTAACTCTTAGGACAGAAATGTTGGATCCATGAGAAAATTAGGTTAGGACTCTATGAAACGGGATTGTCTTGGTCATATGTATTCCCTACACTACCATTGTCATCTTTGTTTGATCCTGCTTTTTCCTTAGATTCTGCATATATTTGTGGGTGAGCTACCAGATTTCTGGGAATGTTTTGCATCTACTGTCATTACTATATCATCTTAGCAAATGCCCTTTATTAAGAGCTAAGGCTGACTGTTAAAGGGAGAGAAAAGAGCAGGGACCTCTGAGCTCTAGTTTTAGGAGCTTGGACCAACAGACTACCTTAGAACTTGTGCTCCGAGTACCCAACATGCCAGTGCAAATGCAAGATGAAAAACTAGACTAGGGGTGCTAAATAACTTAAATTTCGTCTGCAAATTATCACATGATCATCCCCTGTTAATAGGAGCTAAATGTATGTGTTTTCAATAAAGTGAATTTTGCAATAAATCATAGTACATTTTAAGAAGCATAGGAGTTAATGTAAAGCTAATGCAGTCTAACATTTTTCTGTTTTGCCCCCTCTCTTCCTTTATAATATCCTGGTCAAAGCTTTCTATGATTTGCTGTTACTTTTTCAATGGAACATATCTGAATCATTCTGTGCTGCTCAATAAATATCCCCCACTGGCAGGGTCTGAGAGAGAAATGCTGGTTTCTCTCCATTATAGAGTTTGACTCTACCTTTTCAATCTTCTTTCTTAGGGCAGCAGTGTTTTCCTTTTACTCCTACAGAGTCCCCTTACTTTATATTCACAAGTAGCTTATTTCCTGCTGATTTTCTGCAAACTTGTTAATTCTCTGACACTTTTTTTTTCAAGTACAGAGCAGAAAGTGTTATGGATCAATCTACTTTGATGAGTGAATACCTTGTAAATAGAAAATATTCAGAGGATTTTGATTTTTTCATCTTATTTTCTCATTTTATGACTATTCTCTCCCCTCCTTCCTTCTTTTCTGTATCATCTTCCTTTCCTCCTTCTCTTCTCCCTCCTTACTTCCCTTCTTGTCCCTGCCCTCTTCCCTTCTCCCTCCTTTTTTTCCCTCCCTCCTTGTAGTAGGAACAGATGGCAAGGTTGGATAATGAATGAGGTGCAGTTGGTAGGAGAACTTTCTCTAGGTGGGTAGCTTAAAGTTCAGGCACCTTCAGGATTTGATAGAGAGAAGCCCTTTGAGGAATATCTAAGGGCTGTTCTATCTACCTGACAATGACAATACTCCATAGTAACTGACCTTGCCTTTGTCTATAATGGAAAACCTAAAGGATACCTGTTCCGTATGCAGTTTGAACCTCAGTTAAATTAACCCTCTGATTTAAATACTACAGCATCAGGTGCTCCATTTGTGCCAGAGCAGCTTGAACTCCTCCTTAAACAATTGGTATAGTAGTACAGCATCTGATACCTGGCCTCATGGTTGGAGGTTGCCATGTCCTGACCATCAGACAATACAGGGCCAGTGATAAAGGGAGCAGTAGATGTTTTATAAAGTCTTGAATGTCTGGTAGATGTATTTGAACTTGTGATTATGTGTGTGTATGTGTGTGTGTGTGTGTGTGTGTGTGTGTGTGTGTGTGTGTGTGTAGAGGGAACCATCCTCCCCAGATCCCCATGGAGCGTTGCTTCTGCTGACCTCATGGGTGCTTTGGGGCCCTGAAATGCCCATATGATGATTAGAATAATGAATCATGACTGTGAGCATACTAAATATGAAAGTTCTTTATATGCCAACCATAAAACATTGCACAGATGTAGGTATGAGTCGCTATTTACAATTTTGATTTCCTTTAGAGAATAACAAATGGTGTTAACATAGTGCTTTTATCTCCAAATAACAGTCAGTGCAACAAATTTTTGATTTATTTCACTCACTCCTGAAATGTAACCACTTGGAAGGTGGAATGTAGTCAATACCCACTGTATAGTAGCAATAGGTTTGGACACAGTTGAATATTTGCATGACCAAAAAGATGTGTAGTTTGAAATCTAATTTTCCCTTTGGTCAAATTTAATTTGAGAAGTTCATGCAGGTTTTCACACTCACTACTCTTTCTTCTGCACCATGCCACCAATGATATATTTAGCTCAGCAACATGGCTCAGTAAATGGACATAATATAAGATTTCAAAGGATTTGTGGTTTAATCATTTCCCTAGTCTGTATGCATCCAGAAATGCAGTTATCCTTCATAGTAACTAGGCTCAAAATGTTAAGGATATACTTACATATTCCTCTTTTGATTCCTTATTATTTGCAAATTTGTTTAAAACTTTCTTAAAAACTTATTTTTGTTTTGGCCGATACTACCTCTTTGGGGAAACATACACAAGTAGCCATAGTCTATGTCCAGAAACTACCTCTGCATGAAATATTCTTGGTGTGCATGAATCATAATGAAAAGTTAGAATAATATTATCTTCCTCCTCAGATCCTTCTCAGTGATATATTTTTTTGGGGGAATCTGTTAGTCTAAATGACTGCTGTCTTTGGATACACTGAGTCATTACACGTTCCTTTGCAGGGTTGTAAGTAGAAGATTGGTTGATTCATCTTGAAACCATATGCTAGTAATTCAGAGATTCAATGAATCTGTGATCTCAGAAATTCTCCCCAATAGTACAGCTCACAACCCTTCCTTGCCTTTTCACTCTGTGGAGCTCCTACGTGTGTTCTTCCATAAATCTTCTATGGGAGGTCTACCCATTATACTGGAAATCTTCACCCAGGTGGTACAGTGGATAGAGTGCTGGGTCTGAAGTTGGGAAGACTCATCTCCTGAGTTCAAATCTGACCTCAGATACTTACTAGCTATGTGACCCTTGGAAAGTCACCTAATCCTGTTTTTCTCTGCTCCTCATCTGTAAAATGAGCTAGAGAAGGAAATAGAAAACTGTTCCAATATCTTTGCCAAGAAACCCCCAAATGGCGTCATGAAGAGTTGGACATGATTGAACAAGTATTAGTATGATACTTGGGTTGGCCATCCAGTATCCCTTAGACTTACTACATAACTTACTCACCTACCCTTTTGATTAAATATGTGAATGATATATTTGAATCCTCACCATAAACATTCATAATATGCCTTAATTCATATGTAATTCATTCATAAAGTGTTTATTTGAACTGAGCATTGTTTCTCTTTTGCCCTGTAGGTTGTACATAATCTTGACTCTTGGAAGATGATATTACATGATTTTTCATCATGCCAGAAGACTAGAGAAAAAGGACTAGGGATGGATTATGACTTCATTGCTATATGGAGCTCCCAGATAAGCAAATTCCCTCTACCAATGTAGGGAGAAGCCTTTTCTGCAACTTATAGTCTTAGAGACCTAGCACTGAGTGGATTAACAGCTTACTTAGAGTTAACAGCCAGTATATGTCAGAGGTAAGAATTGAACCTGAATCTTACTGGATCTGAAGCCAGCTCTTTATCTATTATTTCATGTTTTCTCTCTCTCACCTTAACAAAATTGGCATAAAAAGATGTATTTTTTTTGTTTGTTTATTTCAAGGAATAGCTTAGGATCACTGAAACCAAGCACAATGTCCAGAATGCAATCCAGACCACTTTCTTCCTCCTATTTGATCAATTTCCCAACTCAGTGTGTATCTGCAGTGTCTATCTGACATATAAGTAATCACAGATCAGTTCAATTGGCTGGTCTTTCAACTATGCACTCCAATTATTTGGTATCTCCCATTTTTTCATATATTATGAGACAATCTCTACATGCTTTCAAAATTGTTTCAACTTTGGCATTAATTTGTTTTATTTATCCTTGGTCTGGTCTGCCTGCTCTTCCTTTATCTTAATTAACACTATTTCAATTTCCTCATATGGTATATCAAACATTGAATTACTAGAATTATCTGAAAACATCTGAAAACTTACTCTGTACTGGTCAGTTATGGGAATTGTGAGAAAACTACTTGCATCAATCTTCAAGTCTGACTGAGTTTCTGGTCAGTGTAACCTAGATTCTCAATTAAGGGTCTCTAAGGAAGAGGTAGTCTGGCTTCCTATCCATGCAGGGCTAGGTTCAAACAAGCAATAAAGTTTTCTCACAATTTTCAAAGTTAAATATAATTTTCTCACAAGACAGAAATTGACTAGATTCATAATTGAATAGAAAAGGAACTGAGCTAGCTCCAAAATTGAGTCACAAGATGGAGTCAGTGTTGCTTACTCAATTCCCACAATTCCTTCAATTGGGAGTATGAGACTTTAGAAAGTTAGGCAGTTTGGAGGACACTTTGGCTCTGTACTGTACAACAGTTTTCTCTTGGTCTATTTCTTTTGGCGAGCCAGACCAGGTACCGGACTCATTGTCCTGCTGGCTATTGTCCTTTCTGATGCAGAAAATTATCATGCAGTTACTAAGTTCTTAGGTAGGACCTAGGAATACCAACCTTTTGAACTCATGAGATGGTCTCCAACACTAGAAATATTGATCTCAGGCTCATTATCTGGTCATCTATGCTCAGGAAAGAAACACAAAATAGAAAAGACAGTCAGAGGCCTAAGGCCCAGGCTTGGTTCATATAATTGAACCCCTACTTTATCCATTCTTTGTTTGAGGATATCCTGCTGCTAAAATAAGAGGAAGATTATCACACATCCTTATTCCCTCTGGGAAACTCAGAGAATGAGAACTACTTGTCTTAGAGGAAGGAATAAAGATGTAATGTATTTCTCCTTTTTTAGCAGAAGGGACACCCCACTGCCTTACCATTGTTATGGGACAAAGAGATCACCAAAGCACCATTGAAAACTTGCTTCATCACGTGGAAGCACTACTTCCTTTGAATGTTGAGTTACATTTTCCCCCGGAAATGACCAGGACACAGACTTCATTACTTATTACTTGTTGCTCCATTAGATGTAGCTAGAATAGATGCAGAGGACTGCCATTTGGCCCCTTCTCCCCTCCTATCATTACATTATAGTATCTTTTATAGTGAGAATGGCAATACCAATATGGATCATTTTTCAGTGTTACTCGTAGTTGGACAAGAACAAAGAATCTTATGTTCTGGGGACCAACAAATAAATTAATGTTTATGGGCAGTCTAAAATCTGTGACTTTTCCTAATCTCTGTTGCATTTTCTGACACCCTCAGAAGGAATAAAAAGGAGCTATATGGGAGAGATAATTGTTTTATGGGCTGCCCTGGCCAAAGAACTGATCACCAAGTGGTTACCTTATTGTTAACTCTCTGTCCACTGGCACTGACTAGTTCTCACATAGGAGGAACAGTTTATCTTCAGGATTATCTACAAAACCATTTTAGCAGGGTGGAAACTGCGAGAGCTTCTATAGGCATCAAGAAATAGTGAGGGATATCAGAGATGGACTTTTATGGAGAAAGCTTCTATGTTTAATCACTAAATGGCACTACTTGATGCCACTAACCTGATTCTGTTTAACAGGAAGGATCATTGGACCATTCCCATACTCACTTTAATAGCTATGGTACTTTATCTCATTAAGCAGAAATGTTAAAGGTGCACCAAGCACTCTCTTTATTTGTCCATCTCTCTATCTCTCTCTGTCTCTCCGTCTCTCCTTCCCTCCATTCCTCCCTGTGCTTCATAAGTGGATGGACTTCTTCTATTATTGAGCTCTTCCTCTTCCTGGTTAGCCACTCTAACTAGGCAGTGTGCTTAGTATGGATTTATGTGCCCAGAATAATCTCAGAAACTCCATCCCCCCTGTCAAAAACCTTCTTCTTTTCTGAACTAGCTATTCTTTCATTGAAGTCTACTCATTCGATCTTGGCATAACAGAGTTGTTTCTTTATGGGCCCAGACAGACCATGCTTAACCATATATAGTTCTTTATTCTTAACATAGGAACTATAAAATCAATAAAGCAGTGCATGATAAAACATCTTTGGCATGGATGAATGCCCACAACCTCTCTTATACATCTAGGCAACATCTACATGATACATAGACTGCTATGAACCCAGGAGCTCTAAGAAACATATATTTCAATTTATTTAGCTCTTAGATATTCTTTCTATGATAAGGCAAAGGAGTGTAGACAATATAATGTGCTTCCTAGATGACATGCAATTCAAGTTATCCAGCAGGACTGATCATTACATCACTAGGTAAAAACAAGAACTTTGGACCTGGGACTTCATTCTTTCTCTGATTGAGAATTTATGCAAATGTCAAATAAAATAAATTTCGGTACAGGACTCGTGTTTACATTTCTTTATGCTACACTATATATCCTGTTCCTCACCCCAACTCTTTTGGCCCCATACTTTGGTGTGTATTATTCTCAAAGGATTTCCCCTCCCCGTCCCAACTTTGAGAAATGTATAATCACTGATTCCCCCTTGTGGCTAATGTAATTCACCTCCACAGAGAACTCTAATAGATTGTGTTTAAAGTAATCACATTGTTTTATGTAATAGGTCATGCTTGCCAAATATATCAGGGAAAAGGCTCAGGTCCTCATTGATTGAGTGGGTTAATTGAAGTTGAGTCATAATTCAAGGCAGAGAATGTTAAAAACCAGTAGGTGTTTTTGTATTAAACTCTTAGGGTTGTATTCTGGAATATAACTTAAAACAAAAACAAAAACAAACCTAGAGATCTAAGACTTGGCTCACTGGTGGTCCTTTCAGGCTTAGAACTACTATTTTCCTTCCTTCAATTCCCAGATCTTCTAGACTGGTAGTTATATTAAATACTTCCATCACTCCCACTTCAAGAGAGTGTGTCATTTTAGACTGTTCCATCACACAAACCATAAGTCAAAGAAATCAGTCCCAAGTTAGCAATTTATCAAGTCAGAACTAACTCAACTTGACCCGAACCAAATGAATGCAACCCAATAAATCTAACAAGCATTTATTAGAGATCTACTATAAGCAAGATAGTGTGCTAGGTGATAGTGATAATACTAAAATATATTTGCATGGATTTCTGATCTCATTGATATGCCATGGATGGTCATCCAATGATTCAGGTTGTGCCCTATTCACGATACATGATAGACAGAAAAACAAGATAGAATGAAAATGCCCTAAAGGATCTTACATCCTCCTGGGGACTAGTACTTGTTTCCAGAGTCTCTGTGAAATGCTAAAATCTAAGGGTTTGAGATGTGTGTGTACATTCACACAACACAGCATACATGTATATTAGCACATGTAAATGACATGTTGTAGCGCCAAAGCAATATTCACAGTGCCTTTGGAAGCTATGAATATGCCAGCACAGTTCTGAATTGCAAAATGTAACAGACTCTTCACATGGAAGACAGAACCAAACATTCAAATACTAGAAAGCCAAATCCAGGACCAGAAAACCAAATCCATTATAGCAATAAAGAAATCCATCATAATAACCAAGAAGTCTATACACATTATCAGGCCTTCCCACAAACAGGCTCCCCTAAGCAAAATGCCCTTCTCTCACTCATAACCAGCTCCCTGTTTTTTCTCTCCTTCCCAGCTCAGACCAACTTCCTCCCAGCTCTGCTCCACCCTTCCTGTCCCACCCATTCAGCAAATTCCTCCCACCACAGGTGACTTAGACTTCCATGTAATTTAAGCAGGTCACATGGGCCTATTAATGGATGGGAAAGATCTTCAAATTAAGCAAAAATTACATTAACAATACTCATGTGAACATACATGCAATACACTTATTTATATGTTGTCTGTCCCCAGGAGAATGTGTCTATGTGTATATTTGCACAGGAAGACTAATCTACATGAGTTCAAGTGTGACCTCAGACACTTACTAGCTTTGAAAGTCTGAGCAAGTCACTTAACCCTGTTTGCCTTGGTTCCTCATCTGTAAAATGACCTGGAGAAGGAAATGTCAAACCACTCCAGTATCTTTGCCAAGACAACCCCAAATGGGTCAGGAAGAAACAGACATAACTGAAAAATGCCTGAACGAAAATGGGACTTCTTTACATGCTACATGCCCCCATGTTATATGCATATATATATATTTATATAGAATGTTATTTATGCATCTATGCACAGGGGTACCTACATACACATATATTTGCATGCATGTTTGTGTGTGTATTGAGCAGAAATACAGACACCAGTATCTAAGATGAACTTGATTCAGCACATAGTAAGTAACATGAGTTAAGAAATGAAACTAAAGTCTGGAATGAAGGAAAACAAACTAAGTAGGAGTTCTAGCAGGCATCAAGGTTTGTCTGAGGATTAGGATGGTTATGCAAAATAATGGAAGAGAAGGAAGTACCTGGGAGCCTTAAATGTTGGCTTTATTCTCATTTCTACAGATTTGTCCTTGAGTGTTCAGTTCATGGTCTTATACACTACAGACAATATTAAAGATCCTACCAGCTTTCCAAGTGAGGAAGTAGGACTAGCCACAGTAGTTATTAGGTTCCCTGCTGAAGCCCTTTTATTGAGTGGCAATCACATTGGAAGTCAGTACACTGACTGTTTGGGAAAACAAGTTGCACATTGTACATTGTACGTATGTAATATTTCTGTAATTTCACTCTTGAACTCATGGGTAGATGCCATCTGGCTTCAGTGATTTATTTATATAAATAATTGGTTCTAGAATACCCTATATATTCACTAATATTTCATAGTTTCAACTTGTCAGGAAATCCCATGAGTAGCTTCCATATTAAATATTGATGCAAAGGATTAATTGAGTCTCTCTGTAGTGAGAAGATATTAGGAGACACTCTGTTTTTCAGAGCTAAGGGCCAGCAAGGAAGCTATGCCCTGAGCATGGCTTTGCACTCACTCTCTGGATGATGATCTCATCCTCTGGCAAAAATCACATAATTATTACACTGTTTTGACCAGTACCAGGTGTTCTCTGAGCTTGGACAAGCACTGGATAAGCACCCATGTTCTGGTCATGAAGTCCTGCTATGAATCAAACTTTTCTCATTGTTGCTGTTACTCCTCATTGTCAGGGCAACAGCTCACTGTTTAGCCATTGGTATAACTATTGAGATCTCCCCACACTCCTCCAGGTCCCCCGGTAGGGTCAGGGCCCCGACACATGTGTCTAATCTGCCTCCTTGCTTGTACATAGTTTCCTTCACTTTGAAATTAAACTTCTATTTGATTCTTGAGTCTCCTGTTTCTAGCTTGCTCTCTTTGGCTCCAGCCATCCATAGGTTAGAGGCAGGTTTGGTCCAGTTGATAGTAGTATCATTAGATCATAGATTCATAGGGACCTCAGAGGGTGACCAGTTCCACCTGCTAATTTTGTAGATGATGAGAGCAAGAGGGATGGAGTGATTTGTGCAAGATTAGTTGGGATTTGGACCCATGCTCTGACTCTAAAGTCACTGCATTTTATTGTACTCCAGTACCTTTTCCTTTTAGTCTTAAAAGCATTTTAAGAACTAAGATCATAGAGCACTCTCACTAATTCACCATCAGGTATATCCAGGCAGGACCCAGGAAAAACAGGATAAGTTTCTTCTCCTTCTTGAATTTTCTTGAAAATGTGTGAATTCCTTTGATAATATGAATTCTTCTTGCCTGGATTTCTTGCCTCTTATGATGCTCTTATTTTGGCACTGATTGAAATTAATGCGTCCCCCAGTGCTTTGCACTGAAGAATCCCAAAGAGTCCCAGAAGAGTCCCAACAACATTGTGTGGTCCCAGTAATTGCCTAAATACCATATTAAATGTCCCCAAAAAGTTAATTCATTTCAGTTCATATCTTTAAGGTAAGCTCAGACTTAAAAAAAGCTGGTAGTCCTGGGGATCATCATACCCCTCATATGCAAAATTTATATAAATTCAACCAATAACAAGCCACAGTAGTTATTATCTTCAGGATATTTTTTGAAGAGAGGTGCAAGGATTCATTCTGAACTTAAACATACAAACGCAAAAAAGATGAATTCAATACTATGAATCTCTCATTTCATACAGGCCATGGTTCTTAAAGACAGAGTACATCCATATCTGCCTCTAGATGTTGAATATCTATAGGCAGTTTATTCTCCAGTTCTGCCACAGTGAAGGTGAGGTACTCTCATAGTATATAACCAGAAGCACCAGAAGTATGGAGAACATCTGTGACTCACTTTATTTCTACCTTGCCCTTTTCCCACTTCAGTGTGCTCCATTTATTCTCTAGGCTAAAGATGCTTAGTTCCTTCACTTGATCCCTACAAGTAGACTGAGCTGCCTGACTGAGGACCCAGCTAGCTGGGTAACCCAGCTAATCTTTTCCCTCCTGTCTTCCTCTCTTCTTATTTTGGGGTTTACTGACTAGATATCCTTTCCTTCCTTCCTTCCTTCCTTCCTTCCTTCCTTCCTTCCTTCCTTCCTTCCTTCCTTCCTTCCTTCCTTCCTTTCTTCCTTCCTTCCTTCCTTCCTAACAGGTCCCTGCCCAAGCTCCACTTAATGGCTGGCTTAGAGTGATTATCAATAGTAACAGCTTCTATTTCCCTCCCAGGTTGATTTAGATATTTTTTCTTTTGTTCATTAAAAGGGCCATTCCCTGACTACTTCTTAAAGAGGCCTGTTCACTCAATGGGTGTCACCTCACTCTGATTATCTGTAAAGGTCAACCTAAGAAGGCCAAGGTCTCCCATTGCATCCTGGGCCATTTCCAGTCATCCTGATGAATATCTGGTCACTGGACCCAAATGGCTCAAGAGGAGAAAGTGAGATTGGTGACCTTGCACATCCCTTCCTCACTCAAAACAAAGTCAAGTGCAAGTCATGTCATCATTTCTCTGATGTCATGATCCTCTTTGAAAACAAAGGATGAACACATGCATTTTGTTTTAGTATGCCAACTACCAGCAAATGCTGTAGGTCAGATCTTACTTAGGCCAATTTGCTACTTTAGGTTTAGAATTAGAATAAAATGAGACATTTATAGACTGTATAACAGTTGACAAAAGGAAGTTCACTTAGTTATTGCATGGGAAGGATACTCTTCAGTAGGGTGAATCTTTACTGCTTCTGTGTTGGTCATGTTGGCATAGTAGCTAAGCCTCAGGGGTCAGATTTTATACTTAGGGCACCAGGAAGCTATATTAACAAACCAGGCTTTGCTTCCATAAACAAATTAAGTCTCAAGGATGATTTCAATACTTAATAAATAAAAACTAACCAGGCCAACATGGCAGATACTGATCTTACCACACATTAGCACTACATAGAGACACAGATTCACGTATAGATGTAGACTGATGGAAAGATGTAGATGTAGAAGGAGATAAAGTACCATTGTTATATGGAAGGATGAAGGAGCCATGACATAGAGGAGCAACCAAGCTTTGCTTGTACTGAGTCATATGGATTATGTTGATCCCAAAGGAAACTACTAGAAGGTTGGGTTGCTAGACTATCTTGTAACTCTGAGTTCCTCTTTTCCCAATCCCCCTCCCACCCTACAGTACAGTCTCACCAAATTCAATATTTTGGAAGACATATATCCTTAAGGAAGGCAGGATCTACTATAGAACAAGGTAGCACTGAATTCTTTTTTCTTTTTCTTTTCCATGGCAAATAAGACCACTAGAGAGTTAAGAGGAATTGGCTTAACTATTTAGGAGCTTAGGTTATTCTGCTTTGTCTTCTTTGTCAGGTTCAACAAAACTTGTTCCATATCTGATTTTTTTTCCTAGCCTGAGTCATCACATAACAATAAATTACATTTATAGAGATGTAAACTTTGCAAAATACATACATTATCTCACTTGTTCTTTGTAAAAAAACCTATACATTAGGTCCTCTAGTGATCATTCCTATTTTTCAATTGAGGAAACTGAGGCTCAGAAATATTTATTTTGATTTGTTCATAGTCACATAGATGGGAGGTCACAGGCAAGATCTAAACCCAAATCATCTTGACTTCCAAAATGGTAGGTACCCTAAGTGCTACGTACTATGCTTCTCTGCTTCTTATAGAAACTGAAGGGATCTTTACTTATGAGTCAAATAATGAAGTCCCTAGGGAAAATTCAGTGTTGGGAAAAGAACTACGGAAGTCAATATGAATATACTTTAAATTATACTAATTAACTTGTCAAAAATGATTGATGCAATGAAATTAATTGCTGGTGGTGCTGTGGAGAAACAGGTATACTTATTTACTGCTGGTGAAATTGCTAATTTGGAGAATAATCACAATATGCAATTAAAAATTAATCATAACTTTTGATCCAATAATTCTATTATTATGAATTTATCCTGAAAGTATTGTAAAAAAGACATAACTGTTCAAAGATTTTCAGAGCAGCAATACATGTAAATACAAAAAAGAAACTGGAAATAATTTAAATGTCCAACATTAGAGAAGTGGTTAAATAAATTTTCATACATTAAAGTAATGGAATACCACAATAAAATTAAGACCAAACAATTGTGAAGAATACAAAGTAATTTGGAAAACCTTTATGAAGCAATTTAATGGGAAAAAACAGAATCATAAGTATAAAATACATATGATCATATGAGGAAAAGCAAATGAAAATGAATGGATAAAGAATTTATGTATTTAATTAGTGGTTTATATCGATGTTAAGCTATACTTTTAATGAAAACTTTTTTTTTAAAGAGAAAGGTAGTCCATTTATTCTCAGAGCTTTGGCAACATGCAGATTTAGTAATGGATTGCAATTATATTTAAATGGCTCTTTTTATTAGCTTTGTAGTTCTTTTTAAGATACTTCTCAAATTTTTTTTTTTAATCTTAATAATTTCAGCCTTAAATTGACCTGCCACACTATGGGGGGGGGGTTACTATTCTACAAAGAACAGCGGGTGTTTACCTGAGAGTCCATAGATTCTCAAAGAGTTGATGCACAGGTAGGTTTTACGGGCAAGTGTGAATGGTTTTACACAGACACAGACACACACACACACACGTATGTATTTCAACATATTGGTTTCCTTTATTTTCTTTTATATTTTATTTTATGTATTATAAATTATTCTGTTCAAATATGGTGTTACATGACCATAGTTATTACTACTGGAGAATGCTGACGCTGGTGGATTGTTTGAAGTTTGGAGTTCTGAGCTACAGTAGGCTTAAAGTGGACTGGGTGTCTATACCATTCGGCACAGAATTGATGAGACCCCAGGAACAGAACACCAGCCTGTCTACTAGGGAGGGGCAAGATAGCCCAAACTGGAAACAGAGCAGATCAAAGCTTCCTACACTGATTAGCTCTGGGATTGGGCCCATGAGTGGTTGTTACACTTTTATTCTGGATAAGATCAGGAAACTCAGTCTCAAAAAACCAAAACAAAAGAAAAAGCATTATTCTGAGAAGAGATCCATAGACTTCATCTGACTTCCAAATGCGTCCATGACATGCAAAAAAGTTGCAACATTATATTTTATGCTATACTTTACTATATTTTATCACAACAGAGAAGGCAATGCAGTTAAATTGCCAAGGTAGGAAGGAAAAAATTGTATTCATTATGCCAGGAAAGTTTTTCTGGAGTCTTCTTGGTTTTGAACAAGGATTAACTAACCTACATGAACCAGAGAGAGGCAGATTTTTACCCTTAAATATACAATACTCCAGCAATTGAATAGAGAAGGTAAAAGAGGAGATAAAGTATAGATCAATTGAGTATGAAGAAAATATGACCAGAAAGTACCTATGGTGTGTCATGGTAGTTTAGTGGTCTAAGTATTCTAGTTTCCATATGTATTAATGTATCCTGTGGCTATGCCATGTTTCGTAGCAATCGAGGACAAATACCTGAGGAGGGCCAGGACTTATAAGGCTGTGTGACCCTGGACAAGTCACTTTACCTCTGTCTATTTCAGTTTTCTTTTTTATAAAATGGAGGTTATTATAGCACCTACCTTGCAGGGTTGTTGTGAGTGTGGAATGAGATAAAATTTGTTAAAGCACTTTGCAAAATTTAAAATGTTATATGAATGTTAGCCATTTTATTATGAGATTTTCCTCAATATTCATGGTGATAAAGAATTATTTTTACATACAGGCAGCATTGTAGCAGAGGACAACTGATCTTGGAGTGAGGTAGACCCGAGTTCAAGTCCTTCCTTTGATACATATAAACTTTAAGGAACAAGACTTTAGTACTCCCAGGCAACTGAATAAATTTCAGAAAAGTAGCTTATCTTCATGGACAAGAGTTTCCAAATATACTTTTGAGATTTGCTAAATATGCTTATGAAATAATAGATCCACTTCCTCAAATAAACAAACTAAAGATTAGGATTTATCAAGAACATAATTTAGTAAAGATCTCACAGTGTGACTTCTCTCCCCTCTTTAAATATTAGAGATAAATAGTTGTTGTTATTCAGTTGTTTCAGTACTGTCCAATTCTTCATGACACCATTTGGGATTTTCTTGGCAGAGATAATAGAGAGATTTGTCATTTTCTTCTACAGGTCATTTTACAGATGTGGAAACTGAGGCAAAGAAGGTCAAGTGACTTACCCAGGGTCACATAGTATCTGAGGGTCTAAAGCCAGACTTGAACTCAGGAAGATGTCTCTAGGCCCAGCGGACTATCCAGACAAATGGAATGGTAGCTAAAAATGAAGGAATTTGGGGAGAATGAGTTTTAGATTTTAGTCATTTAGTAAGCTATAATCACATGAAAACTTGTTAGGTTGGGTGGCATCCATCCTGAAAATATTTAGTTTTTAAAAAGCTATAGCAAGTAGTTATAAAAGGCCATTTTCTGAGGCATCAAAGAATCAACATCACCATTAAAATCTTCTTGTCACAGGTAATTGTGTGGGACAAACCCCCTTAATAAAATTAGAGTCTTGACCAAAGGAGTAGAAAGGAAAGATATTTATTCAGCTTTCTTGAGAAAGGGCACTCTCATCTGTGCTCAAGATGGTGATGGCTGAGGAGGGTGAGGATGTACCCTGCACAGCAGTTTTTATAGACCCTGACTAGAATATCCCCACCCTAACCCCTTTCCTCTTAGCCCATGGACTGAGCCTTGAGGGTACAATCTATCCATGGAAAATCTACCCCAGCAACAAGGAATAAGTATACAAGAGCCATTTTTGGCAAAGGGGGTAAGGGAGTAAACAACTTCTGTCAAGAACTGTCATGTAACACAGGGTAATGTCTGGGAAAGGAGATAAGGGAGTGAGCAAAGAAAGTCTGGGAGTAAGCAAAAGCAGTCTTTGTTAAGGACTATTTCTTTTTTTTAATTAATTTTTTAAAAAAATTTTAAACATTTATTTATTAATTTTTAGTTTTCAACATTTATTTCCACAAAATTTTGAGTTTCAAATTTTCTCCCCATCTCTCCCCTCCCCACCCCATAACATCTTGCATTCTGATTACCCTTTCCCTCAATATGCCCTCCCTTCTATCATACCCCTCCCTTTCCTTATCCCCATCTTCTCTCTTTTATTGTAGGGCAAGATAGATTTATATACCCCATTACCTGTATTTCTTATTTGCCAGTTGTATGCAAAAATATTTCTCAACATTTGTTACTAATACTTTGAACTCCAACTTCTCTCTCTTCCTCCCTTCCCACCCATCCCCACTGAGAAGGCAAGCAATTCAATATAGGCTAAATATGTGTAGTTTTGCAAATGACTTCCATAATAGTCATGTCGTGTAAAACTAACTATATTTCCTCCATCCTATCCTGCCCCCCATTTATTCTATTCTCTCTTTTGACCTTGTCCCTCCCCATAAGTGTTTACTTCTAATTATTCCCTCTTCCCAATTGCCCTCCCTTTTATCATCTCCCTCACCCCACTTGTCCCTTTCTCCCCTATTTTACTGTAGTGTAAGATAGATTTTCCTAGCAAATTGAGTAAGCATGTTACTCCCTCCTTAAGCCAAATGTGAAGAGAGTAAGCTTCACCTTTTCCCTCTCACTCCTTCCTTTTCTCCTCCATTGAATAAGCTTATTCTTGCCTCTTTTATGAGAGTTAATTTGCCCCATTCCATTTACCTTTCTCCTCCCAATGTATTCCTATCTCACCCCTTAATTTTATTTTTTTTAGATCTCATCCCTTCTTAATCAACTCACCCTGTGCTTTCTATGTGTGTGTGTGTGTGTGTGTGTATACACATGTGTGTGCGTGTGTGCACATAATCCCTCCAACTACCCAAATACTGAGAAAAGTCTCAAAAGTTACAAATGTTACAAATATTGTCTTTCCATGTAGGAATATAAATAGTTCAACTTTAGAAAGTCCTTTATGGTTTATCTTTCCTGTTTACCTTTTCTTGCTTCTCTTGATTCTTGTGTTTGAAAGTCAAATTTTCTTTTCAGGTCTGGTCTTTTCATCAAGAATGCTTGAAAGTCCTCTATATCATTGAATGACCTTTTTTCCCCCTGAAGTATTATACTCAGTTTTTCTGGGTAAGAGATTCTTGGTTTTAATTCTAGTTCCTTTGACTTCTGGAATATCACATTCCAAGCCTTTCGATCCCTTAATGTAGAAGTTGCCAGATCCTGTGTTATCCGGATTTTATTTCCACAATACTCAAATTGTTTCGTTCTAACTGCTTGCAATATTTTCTCCTTGTCCTGGGAACTCTGGAATTTGGCTACAATATTCCTAGGAGTTTCTCTTTTTGGATCTCTTTCAGGAGGTGATCAGTGGATTCTTTCAATATTTATTTTACCCTTTGGTTCTAAAATGTCAGGGCAGTTTTCCTTGATAATTTCATGAAAGATGAAAAGACTCTTTTTTTGATCGTGGTTTTCAGGTAGTCTCATAATTTTTAAATTGTCTCTCCTGGATCTATTTTCCAGGTTAGTTGTTTTTCCAATGACATATTTCATGCTATCTTCTATTTTTTTCATTCTTTTCATTTTGTTTTGTAATTTCATTGTTTATCATAAAGTCATTAGCTTCTATCTGTTCCATTCTAATTTTTAAAGAACTATTTTCTTCAGTGAGCTTTTGAACCTCCTTTTCCATTTGGCTAATTCTGCTCTTTAAAGCATTCTTCTCCTCATTGGCTTTTTGGGCATCTTTTGCCATTTGAGTTAGTCTATTTTTTAAGTTGTTAATTTCTTCAGCATTTTTTGGGGTCTCCTTTAGCAAGTTGTTGACTTGCTTTTCATGGTTTTCTTGCATCACTCTCATTTCTCTTCCCAATTTTTCCTCCACCTCTCTTACTTGATTTTCAAAATCCTTTTTGAGCTCTTCCATGGCCTGAAACTATTGCAAATTTATTTTGGAGAAACCTTCCTCTGAAGACCTAAATTGTTCCTCTTCATCTGAAAGGATGGATGGAAATATCTGCTTACCAAGAAAGTAACCTCATATTGTCTTATTCTTTTTCCCTTTTTTGGGCATTTTCCCAGCCAGTTACTTGATTTGGTTTGTCAGGGTTGAGCTCAGAGCTGAGATTCAGATCAGTAGATCAATTCCCCCAGGAGCTCTAGGAGGAGGGCTCCAAAAATGAAAACTGCTTCTACTGGGGGTCCAGATCACGCTCCTCTTTCCTAGGTGAAGGGGCCCTTCTACTGACCTTTGAAGCTGTTTGTAGATTGAGCAATCTGGGAGCTGGTGCTGCTGGTGGCTCCTGGAAGTCTGTTCAGAGTCCTGTCCCTGCCACATCAAACTGCGCTCCCTGCTTCCTGGGCCCTCAAGGACTATTTTGTAACACAAAAAGAATTTTAAGAAAAACAGAATCTTTATTGTTTGGTTTCTCAGGGCCAGGTGAGACAAATGGGGCTGACATAAGGGGCCCCTATGAGATCTTCACTAAATATACCTATTCTACTCCCTGAGGGGTCTTCACTTGTTTCACTTTTAATGAAACCTAGAGAAATTCCTGTTTCCTTTAATGAAAAAAGGCTACTTAGGACAATATAATAAGTGTCTTATCTCTGGAAACAGAGGGCCTGAGTTCAGATCCCACCTCTGATAATTGCTACCAGTGTGATTTTTTAAGATTAGTGACTTAACCCCTTTGACCTTCAGTTTAATAAGCTGAAAAATTATGGAGCTAGATACTAGAAGACCTCTGAGTTCCATTTGAACCCTGACTCTATGATCCTATGATTTTCCTTGGGCTTGTGTAAGAATAATAATAATGATGATATTACTACTAATAAAATAGCCAGTATCAATAGCCAGTATCTAGAGTTTGGTCTAAGAAAGACAAAGAGAATCAGACTGTATGTATGTTTATTTCTTTTTCTTCAAGTGGGCAAGCATGCATGTCAACCTGAATCAAAACTAAGCTCACTTTGGGGTTGGGCTATACCGATTATAAAGCCAGGAAGGAAGGAAGTACCCTTGACTCAAGATGTCTGTCTTTTTCTTAGCCAAGATTACAGTTTCTATAAGGCAAGGAAATGCCCCTAACTTAGGGGCTGTGCAAGCTTAATCCAGTCTTGTGATTGTTGACACAGAAAGAGGAATTTGGGTTCACTCTGAGAGTACCACAAAGGATTATTGGTATGTTAGTCCAGAAGGGCTCAAATTGTCCTCTCCAATTGGCCAGTCCAGGTTTTCTGCCTTCTTCAGGTGATGAAGGGCTCAAGCTGGTCTCATATCAGTCTCTTTAGTTTTGCAAAGACCTATATTTACTCATGAGCCTTATGATAATCTGTGAGACAGGCGCTATTATTATCCTCATTTTACAGATGAGGAAACTGAGACTGAGATGTTAAGTGACTTTCCCAGAGTCACACAGCTTCTAAATATTGGAGGTGAGATATTTAGATCTCAGATCTTCCTGAATCAATCCAGCACTCTACCCTATTGTGTCACACAGCTTCCTCAGTTTTTTTCATCTGAAAATGTGGGATTGCACAAGATGGCCTCTGACATCTCTTCTAGTTCTGCTTTTACGATCCTATGATCTTATGACAAACATGTCAGATTCTCTCTGACTTCCAAATCTTTCTGGGAGTGAACATGAAGGAGAGAAATCTGGTAACCCAAATGTGTTATAAACACTTTGTTCTTGTCTGAGGTCATTCTTGTGACAGTTATGGGTGCTGAATGTGACCACACTTTCAAGCAGGTTCCAGATGAGTGGTTTGTTATGCAAACAGGTAACCATGGTTACCTTTGTTGCATAGAACACTGCCTAGCAGACAGCCTGGATCATTTGGATTAAGGGCATTGTTTACATGGTTGTAATTGTTACCTGAAAGAGAGACTATTTAAAAAGGGATTTGAATTTCTGCAAAGTCACTTTTGCATAGAGCTGTCTCCTAAGGAAATTGTGATAGTGGTGAAGTTGGTTTCTAGCAGCCCTCTCACTCATGCTCAAGCATCTTCAATGTTCCCATCCCTAAGCCCAGGTCCCACTCCTGAAAGGAACTTCATTTGGCTAAAGATGTTAATACAATAACTGCTAAAAGCTAAAGTTTATTTTAGTCTTGATCTATTAGTTCATCCATGTGGGAAATTCTCAGTGCAGAAACTCCCTCTCCATGCAAATCAACAATTTCTCTTTAATTAATAATTGTAGAGAGTTAAGGGAAAGGGAAATGAAATTAAGAGGTTAAGTGAGATCACTTTAAGAGACAGAGACAAGACAGACTGACTTCTACCTTGGAATCACAGAAGACCTGACATTGAATCCTGCCTCAGCTAGAGAAGTCAGAAGCAGAATTCAAACCCAGGTCCAATAATCTTTCTAGGACATTTTATTTCCTCTCAGTGGAGGAGTGTAAAGCCTCTCAATTACGTGACTATTGAATATAAACAAAAAAAGAAATAAATGTAATCGAAAGAATGAAGCTGGTAAAACCTGAGGTCAGAGGAGGAGGTATTTTTCAGCAATAGGCTATTCCTAAGTCTCTCAAAATTTTACCAGAGAGTTAGCAAACTGCTAAAAAGTCTTACCTCTAAGTATTTACCTACATTATTATATAGTATATAATGAATTATATATTATATAATGAATATATTTTATTACCTGTATTATTATATAATATATAATGACTACCTAATGAAGTATTATTATCTCCATTTTACAAAGAGGAAACTGACTTTTATATGACTTCTCCAAGTTCAAAATGCTAGCAGGTGTCAAAGGATTTGAACATCTTTCCTTATTCTAAGGCCAACAGGCTTTGATTCCCATACTATCTCTCATCTATGTTAGTAGTCACATACGGTAATAAATAAATCTCTGAGGGTTCTTGTGAGGATCAAATAAGACAGCATAAATAACACACTTTGCCAGCCTTAAAATCACTATAAATACGTATGTATGTATGCATATATATGTTTATTTATACTGTCTATTATTATAAATGCTTAATGGTCTACTAACATTTACTAAGTACCTACTATGTGCCAGGCACTTTGTTAAGTAATGGGGATACAAAGAAAGGCAAAAAACACAGTTCTTACTCTCAAGGAGCTTGCTGACTCACTGACTGACTGACAAAGGGTATGCAGATAGTCTTACACTTACTTTTAATTACTGATATTTCATTAAGAGGTGGATGAATTCCTATGCTCAGACACTCTAGGTGATTTTGTAACTTTATAATTTTCATTAGACAATTACATAATAGATATACATCAGGGGGAAAATTAAATTATGCATCAGCATATCTCAACCGGGTAAGGACAAACAGTCTAAAGAGATTAATGACCCTTTTTCTTTCAGGAGAAATGTTTCATCTCCTTCTTCTGGTAAATGATATCAAGCCATGTGTTACTATAATGTTCCCGAAAAGAATTTACATAAAGTATGAAGCAACATGTTACTCCAGGAATCCCCACCCATGGATAAACACACACCCACACATACTCAGATAAATGGCAAAACCTGTGTGGTAGCCCAAAGAGGGAATTGTAGAAAGATCAGCTCTTTGGTTTAGAAGAAAGAAAGAATGAATGAATGAAAGAAAAAGAAAAAAGAAAAAGAAAAGAAAGAGAAACCAGTTATTTTTCATTTTGACACAATAACAAAATACAGTTTTATTTTTTTGTCCAGCTTTCCATGTAATAGAAATAGATTCTTTTTCCATAACACCACTCCCAAGGCTTGGGAAATGAAAGTAGAAATCTGGACTTAAACTAATCATGCTAGAATTCAATTGATCAGTTTTTTCATAGGATCAAAAATCTGGAGCTTCAACTGACTTCAGAAGTTGTTTAGTTATAGGATCACAGATTTAGAGCTGAAAAGGATCTTAGAAGTTCATTTAGTTACAATTTTCTCATTTTGCAGATGAGACCTAAGGATGACATCCACAGCAAATCAGTATGCATTGATTAAACACTTACTGTGTCAAGCACTATGGGGATACAAAGACCAAAAGGAAATAATCTTTGACCTCAAGAAACTTATATTCTATCTAAAGAGAAAGCATATGAATGGAACAAATCTTGGGATATGCCCAGATCACCCATCGCGGAGACACTTTGCTTCCCTATTTCCCTTGTCCCTTACCATAGTGAGTGGGGGTCGCCTTTTTTTATTGGCTGTGTTCTGGAACAGGATGTGTCTTTAAAAGCTGCCAGACTGGGGTACTAGTTCGTTTTCTTGGGTGCTCTTTCCTGCTTGAGAGGTGACAAGCATAATTTACACATAGTGCTAGCACCACAAAATAAACTCCCCTCTTTTGCCCAGGTTCTGATAAATGGGTTCTGATATCTCTCTTCTGTTTTGGTTTCTTTACTTTCAAATGCCAGTGATAATTCCTACTGGACCTGGAATGAGAGCCATGGTGATTTTGGGGCCAGGATTCCAAATGGGATGTTACAGCCTACCAGGGAAGTCTGAAGACACCAGGGTGCCTGTGACTTGAGCCTGAGTATGGCTTTGGACTTGGAAGTGGGACTGTGCTGCACAGCAGTGATGTCAAACTCAAATATAAATGGATCCTTGCAGGCTGTATATTGATTTAGAAAACCATATAGTAATATTAGCTACTTTATTATATATTTATTTAATTGTTTAAACATTTCCCAATCACATTTTAATCTAGTTTTGTTGACTGCATGAATTAGCAGGCCATTTTAACATTTCTGCTATATAGCAACTGAGCTAAACTATGAAACTAATCCTCTTCCCCCTATATGGCAGAAGATTAAGCCCAACATGTTGGGTAAATAAGTTTGAATATTTGCAATTATATCTTCGAAGCATGTATTTCCTTAAAAAAGCTAATATAACTGTTAGTGGCTTAATGCAATTGGGATGCAGGGGACTGATCTAGAATTGGGAGGGGACACAATAAATAACACTGGAGGCATTTGCAGAGCCTCAATACCCTCTTACTGGTGTGGGGTATATGTGTGTGAGCACATGTGAGAAATCACACCTTGATTTCAGGCAATGGGGCCCAAGGTTTATAAAAACAAAATAGACAAGGTAATTTTTGAGGGGTAAAGGAGAAATCAGGAAAGATTTATTGTATGAAGTGGTACTTGAGTCAAACAAGATACATTTAATGAAACTGACTTGATAGGAAGCATCTTGGATATCTAAATGAGCTCTGTGCTCTAGTCAATCTCCCCGTGAGAAATAAAACAAGATTGTTTCCAGAGACATCCATTTTTCCTATTTTGTAACACTTATTATGTCCACTCTCTGATAACCTCTCCCCCATATCTGTATTGCATCTCCCATGCAATCTCACTAGTGGGTGCTACTCCATCTGTAACACCAATGGTAAGAAATCAATTAGCTATAATGTGACTGAGTGAGACTCTGTCATGGTTAGGTATCACCTGAGCATCTTTCCCATTATTTCATGACCCTCTCATGTGGAATTGTCCATCCATTTGGCACTGGTGAAATGGGCAAGTGACTAACTTGGGTGCCTGAGTTATTAATGTTTTTCTTCTTGTAGAGTCTGAAGATTATTCCATCAAAAGTTTAGACCTTATGTATCATGCTCTGCCCAGAGATTGGGTTGAATCTCTGTCTTCCAAGTAACAGCAGTCTTTATGTATTTTAGTCTTTCTCCCCCCTTTTCCTTCACATTTTCCATCCTCAAAAGGGGTATACTTTCTCTCTGAGATAGAATGATTTTATAATAACAATAAAAAATCTATTGCTTTTAACATAATTGGCCAGTTTCCTCCTTTAGTAGCAATCTTTAAGTCCCTCAAAAGCAGGTACAATCCTATAGCTTTCTATAGGATTATAGGGTTTAGATCTGGGAGGGACCTTAGAGATGATGGTCTTATTTTTAGCCTAAAGAGGTCACAAAGTTAATATGCAGAAGAATTAGGATTTAAATCCAGGTCCTCTGACTCTATATCCGGCATTTATTTATTTATTTTTTGCACTATTGCAGTTCTATCCCATCCCATCCCACTCCTTAATTTTTATTGAGCTTCCTTTGATTTGGTTGCAATTATATTAAGCTCTGCAGGGGATGCAAAAGGAGTTAAAAAAAATTCCTGGGTTTATACATTTAAGGAACTTTTGGCTGACCCTAATGTCTCTACTTTACCTCTCGCTAACTCCCAAATGGTTTTCACTCCTCCTGTACCATTTTACAGGAACAATCAAACAGTTAATGTTTATTAAAAACCTACTTTGGCTCACTCAAAGGTGACAAACGCTGCCAAAATCCAGTGATGTTTTCTGAGTTTTTCTCATCTTGGATTTATCTGAAATATTTGACTGTCTTTAATACTGTTTCGACCATCACTTTCTCCCTGATTATTCCTCTTTCCTTTGCTTCTACAACACTCTTCATTCTCCCCCTACCTATTTGACCAATTTTTTGTCTCCTTATGAATTTCTCTTCATTTTCCCCAAACACTTAGGGGTAAAATCACCTAGTTCAACCCTGTAATTTTATAGATGAAGGAACTGAGGCACAAAGTGTGTGTGTGTGTGTGTGTGTGTGTGTGTGTGTGTGTTCATCCTTCGTTGCTGAAGAAGACTATGCCATCACAGAAATGATGATGATGACATGACTTGCACTTGACTTTGAGTGAGGGAGGGCTGTGCAGGTCACCAGCCTCACTTCTCCTCCAGAGCCATCTGAATCCAGTGACCAGATATTCATCAGGATGACTGGAGATGACCCCAGGATGAGGCAATTGGGGTTAAGTGACTTACCCAAGGTCACACAGCTAGTGAGTGTCAAGTGTCTGAGATGAGATTTGAACTCAGGTCCTCCTGACTCCTGCACTGGTGCTCTATCCACTGCACCACCTAGCTGCCCCTTGAGGAACAAAGAGAATATGTATATAGAGTAAGTACTTGAAGCAGGATTGGAAACTTCATTTTCTGATTCAAATACAGTGTTCTTTGATACCACACTGACAAATCTCTCAGTCAAGTCAAGTCAACAAACATTTATTAAGAATTAGTGCCAGGCACTGTGTTAAACTCTGGTTATACAGAGAAACGGAAAAGATAATCCCTGTTGTCAAAGAACTCAGTTTGATGGTGGAGACAGCTTGCACACAACTACGTACAAACAAGATATGGTCAGACAAATTGGAGATAATCTTGGAAGGCATTAACATTAAGAGAGATCAAGAAAGGTTTCTTGGAGAAGATAAGATTTTAGCTTGGGATCTAAAGGAAATCAGGAAAGCCAGGAGATAGAGAGGAAGAAGAGGATATAAGGCATGGACCAGTTGAAAATGCACTGAGTCTGGAAATGGAGTGTCTTGTGTCAATATCACTTAGATAGTGCTTTACATATAATAGGCATGTATAAATGGTTATTGAAAAAAACATGTATACATAATATAAAAAAATATATTTTATGGAGAGAGTATGTGTGAATGAAAGTCAAATAACAAAACAAAGCAATCCATGATTAAATATCAAAATAGATGTTATCAACTGCAGTAATCTGTGTCCATCAGTTTCTAGTAGTCTAACATGTTTTGGTCATAAATAATGTATACATGTACATATATATATAATGTATATATGTATAATATATATGTATATATAATATGTGTGTATATATGTGTATATATGTAATATTATAGTGTATGAGTTGAATATTATAGTGTATGAGTTACCATTGCATAATCTAATATTTTCCTATGCAACAATATTGTAGACCCTGTCAGTATCAAAGCTGTCTAACATAGACCACTAAAATTTGCTTACCTCGATGGATACCTGAGCTCAGTCAGTCAATAAGCATTTATTAAGCACCAAAGCGCTTAATACTCATTCTATGCCAGGCACTGCGGTAAGTATTGGAGATGTAAATACAAGTAAAAGGAGTTAAAAAAAGGTGCTTGTATTGTAATGGGGAGAAAATACCTAAAAGGGAGCTGAAAAGAAAATCTACAAGAATGCAGCCATCACCAAAGTCCTATGAAGATAAGTGAGGAATGCAGCAAGAGGGGAAATAGTCGAGGGGTGGAGTGGGCTTCCAGGGTAAAGAAGTCTTTATGGCATGGGAGACAAAATCCTGTGGAAATATCAGGACTGTAGTCTTACTCTAAGGCCTAGTAGAGAAAGTCTGGAGTTCAGCTTTGAGAGGAATGAGAAATAAGTTCATTACTGGGACAGTTTCCTTTGCAGTGTAAATTGGAATTTATGCGTGCTTTCAAATATTGTGTGATTCTTGTCCCTATCCTTCCACAAATCCCATACAAAGTGTCTGTCAGATACACTGGAGGCTTTCCACTGGGTCTTTTAATACTTTGGCTTTCCATCTTTTTTTTCCTTCACATTTTGCTACATGATTGGTCTACCTTCTTTCTGATTCATATGTGTCCTTGATAACATCTTGTATTCCACTTATTTCCTGAAAGTAATTATTGATAATACACTGTAGTCAACTTCTATGTGTCTCTGGATTTTTTTTTTCCATTGCTCTTTGAGTTACCTCCAACTTCACTTCTTCTGAGATTGTGGAATTGTTTAACTCAAGGCTACAGATAATCACTGAGTCAATAATGGTGTTAAAAAAAAAGATGTTTTTTTTTTTTTTTGTAAGGCACCTTCCAAGGACCATTAAAAGGGATGAGCAATTTCCCAAGTGTCATCTAGTCCACTCTTCCGTTTAATTCTGGGCCCAGCTAATTAGCCATCATGACAAGTTTTCTTTAGGTTTCTTTTCCCCTCAATTGATTTTCACTGTTTTTTTTTTTTGAGATGATACTATTCATTACCTTCTATTATCCTCCTTCATAACGTTTTGTAAATGAGATTTTATTCTAAGCTGTGTTTCCTCTGTCTGCTGTGTCTTTCTGCTTAGCTCGAAGATAAAATATGTTTGTAGAAAAATGTATATTGAAGGATAAACTTTCTGGGCTTCCTATCCAACAGAATTATAATTCTTGCAAAGTACATTTTACATCCACTTTCTTTCTCCTGTGCGGGTTTCTAGCTAGACCGGTCTCTTTTGAGTTGTCATGGCTCTCAATAAATAGATCCTACAGCGCTTGATGCAATGAACATAATGCAACATGAACATCTGAAGAACCTCACCATTTCTCTCCATTTATAGGAAGTGCCTTTTCCACTTGGACTTTTCACAAGACATCATCCATCAGAGTGGCAAACATCTTTGGGAGACAAATGTCTTTATTTTCTTTCTCACTTGATGCTGATAAGCAGAAGCTCATTGAACAAAGTTATTTCAGTGGTCTCATATATTAAATGTTGCATAATTTTATAATATGCATAGAAAGTATGTGAAGTCATAAAGATGTGTTTTGGTCTACTGAGTCAGGTATTTTCTTGTGATCAAC
This sequence comes from Notamacropus eugenii, assembly GCF_028372415.1. Classification (NCBI taxonomy): domain Eukaryota; kingdom Metazoa; phylum Chordata; class Mammalia; order Diprotodontia; family Macropodidae; genus Notamacropus; species Notamacropus eugenii. The sequence goes on along the minus strand of NC_092873.1, from coordinate 129,130,121 downwards.
GAATAATAAACATAATAGGATCTTTAGTAATACCACTAGTAGGTCTGTATCCCAAAAAGGTCAAAGAAAAGGGAAAAATATTTATAGCAGAAATTGAGGGGATGCCTATCAATTGAGAAATGGCCAAGCAAGTTGTGGTATATAATTGTGATAGAATACTATTATATTATAAGTCATGAAGAGCCATGTGATTTAAGAAAAACCTTAAGAAAACCTTAAGAAAGTCTTATATAAACTGATGCAAAGTGAGCAGAACCAGGAAAACATTGTACATGGTAACAACAATATTGTAATGATGATCAACTGTGAAAAGCTAACTGCACTGATCAAGACAATAATCCAAGGCAATTTCAAAGGATTCATGATAAAAAAATGCTATCCACCTTCAGAGAAAGAAATAATGAATTCTAAGTGTAGATCAAAGCATACTTTTTTCACTTTCTTTGTCTTGGTTTTTTTTTGGGGGGGGGTATATATTTTCTTTTGCAACATGGCTAATATGGCAACATTTTGCTTGATTTTATATGTATAATCCATATATTGCTTACCGTCTCAAGGGAGAGAGGTAGATCAGGAGGGAGAGAATTTGGAACTGAAAATTTTAAAAAATGAATGTTAAAATTTGTTTTAAGTATAATTGGGAAGTATTTAACAAAATAAATAAAAATATACTAGAAATAAAGACTGAGTTTTGTATTCTCTATATTTCATTTAATAATGAGAATGATAATATGGATACTATTCAGTTCCTCAAGTAGCATATCAACCTGTTTATTGTTGGATTTATTGTTTGATGATTTGTTATTTTATGTAGATCGTGTATAAATTGGGTGATCAATTGTACCCTCAGCTCACTTAACTACTATACTACTACCATCCTTACAGATGATTGCCATTTTATATCTTTTCTTTCAAGAATCACCATGGGCAATGAATTTATTACCTAATGGCCAGCATTCTGGTTCTAGGACTCTATTGAGGCAAAGCAGTACACTGGAAAGGGCATCAAATCTAGAATCAGACAGCCTGGGTTTGAATTCTGTCTCTGTCACTTACTACCAGTATAGTCTTGGGCAAGTTTCCTGAGCTCTTTAGGCCTTCTCCCCAACCCCAACCTGACAATGTGAGGTTTGGACTAGGTGAGTGGTAAAGTTTCTTCTAGCTTAAAATCTATGATGCTAATTATCCAGACTGGTCCTTGCATAGAAGACAGTATGTCACCATGGTCATTTTCAAAGTCTTTTCAGCATGATGAAAATATCTTGTAGTTTCAACTTTTTGGCAAAACCTTTGAGAACATAGGGTTATGGCACAAAGTCAGCACCTCGTGTACAATAAGTGATTAATAAATACTTATTTCTTTACTTCCTTGATCTCTGGAGTAAGACTTTTTCAGAGGCTTAACATATTGAACTATAAAATATTTTAAAAATCTTTCCAAAAAAACTTTAAATATTTTTTATTAATTTATGTCATAGCTATGAACACAAATTCAGACAAAGAATTATGTGTAAGGATAAATAGTGTTATATGAAATTGATATAGTGACAGGCCTATAATTTCTTTAGTTTAGACAACTTTTTGGTTCTGGAAAGTCCTTTACCAATGCAAGTTGGCACCTTCTCTGCAACTTAGTTGCGTAAGACAGTGATGCTAAATTCAAACAGAAGTGGAAGCCACTAAATCATACACAGAGATCTCTCCAAGAAGCATATTGATTTGGAAAACAACAGATTAGCATTATTTATGACTGGAGCACTGAGAAATTAATTAAGTTGTCCAAGGTGACACAATTGGTACATGTCAAAGGCAAGATTTGAAAACTGGTCTTTTGCTTCTGAGTCCATTTATCAAATATACCATGTTCTCTTTTAAAATACATGTAGTCATATAAAATTGTAGATACTGAAGACAATCTCATCCCCTGATTTTTCTCTTCTTGAAATTAGATGTTGCCATAAGACCAAAGCATGGCTAGACAACAGCTGATTATTTTGTTTTGATTTTATTATTATTGAACTGACAAATATTCTTTCATATACACTTGAAAATTAATAGTATATTACTTTTACTGGTGTAGAATAGCCCATCTTCTATTTTACTCCAGCAGAGTGGTTTTTACCAGATTATACATTGGTTATATTCTTTTTTTTTTTTATTTTTTTATTTTATTTTATTTTTTTTATTTAACTTTTAACATTCATTTTCACAAAATTTTGGGTTACAAATTTTCTCCCCTTTTATCCCCTTCCCCCCCCAAAAATCAAGCATTCTAATTGCCCCTATGACCAATCTGCTCTCTCTTCTATCATCCCTCTCTGCCCTTGTCTCCGTCTTCTCTTTTGTCCTGTAGGGCCAGATAGCTTTCTATACCCCTTTACCTGTATTTCTTATTTCCTAGTGGCAAGAACATTACTCGACAGTTGATCCTAACACTTTGAGTTCCAACTTCTTTACTTCCCTCCCTCTCCACCCCTTCCCTTTGGAAGGCAAGCAATTCAATATAGGCCAAATCTGTGTAGTTTTGCAAATGACTTCCATAGTAGTTGTGTTGTATAGGAATAACTATATTTCCCTCCATCCTATCCTGTCCCCCATTACTTCTATTCTCTTTTGATCCTATCCCTCCCCATGAGTGTCGACCTCAAATTGCACTCTCCTCCCCATGCCCTCCCTTCTATCATCCCCCCACCCTGCTTATCCCCTTATCCCCCACTTTCCTGTATTGTAAGATAGGTTTTCATACCAAAATGAGTGTGCATTTTATTCTTTCCTTTAGTGGAATGTGATGAGAGTAAACTTCATGTTTTTCTCTCACCTCCCCTCTTTATCCCTCCACTAATAAGTCTTTTGCTTGCCTCTTTTATGAGAGATAATTTGCCCCATTCCATTTCTCCCTTTCTCTTCCCAATATATTTCTCTCTCACTGCTTGATTTCATTTTTTTTAAGATATGATCCCATCCTCTTCAATTCACTCTGTGCACTCTGTCTCTATGTGTGTGTGCATGTGTGTGTGTGTACTCCCACCCAGTACCCAGATACTGAAAAGTTTCAAGAGTTACAAATATTGTCTTTCCATGTAGGAATGCAAACAGTTCAACTCTAGTAAGTCCCTTATGACTTCTCCTTGCTGTTCACCTTTTCATGGTTCTCTTCATTCTTGTGTTAGAAAGTCAAATTTTCTTTTCAGCTCTGGTCTTTTCATCAATAATGCTTGAAAATCCTCTATTTCATTGAAGGACCAATTTTTCCCCTGAAGTATTATACTCAGTTTTGCTGGGTAGATGATTCTTGGTTTTAGTCCTAGTTCCTTTGACTTCTGGAATACCCTATTCCACGCCCTTCAATCCCTTAAGGTAGAAGCTGCTAGATCGTGTGTTATCCTGATTGTATTTCCACAATACTTGAATTGTTTCTTTCTAGCTGCTTGCAATATTTTCTCCTTGACCTGAGAACTCTGGAATTTGGCCACAATATTCCTAGGAGTTTCTCTTTTTGGATCTCTTTCAGGCGGTGTTCTGTGGATTCCTTGAATATTTATTTTGCCCTCTGGTTCTAGAATCTCAGGGCAGTTTTCCTTGATAATTTCATGAAAGATGATGTCTAGGCTCTTCTTTTGATCATGGCTTTCAGGTAGTCCCATAATTTTTAAATTCTCTCTCCTGGATCTATTTTCCAGGTCAGTTGTTTTTCCAATGAGATATTTCACATTATCTTCCATTTTTCCATTCTTCTGGCTTTGTTCTGTGATTTCTTGCTTTCTCACAAAGTCCTTAGCCTCCATCTGTGCCATACTAATTTTGAAAGAACTATTTTCTTCAGTGAGCTTTTGAATCTCCTTTTCCATTTGGCCAATTTTGCTTTTGAAAGCATTCTTCTCCTCATTGGCTTTTTGAACCTCTTTTGCCAATTGAGTTAGGCTAGTTTTCAAGGTGTTATTTTCTTCAACATTTTTTTGGGTCTCTTTTATCAGGGAGCTGATCTGCTGTTCATACTTTGACTTCATGTCTCTCATTTCTCTTCCCAGCTTTTCCTCCACCTCTGTAACTTGATTTTCAAAATTCTTTTTGGGCTCTTCCATGGCCTGAGCCCATTGGGTGGGCTGGGACACAGAAGCCTTGATTTCTGTGTCTTTGCCTGATGGTAAGCATTGTTCTTCCTCATCAGAAAGGAAGGGAGGAAATGCCTGTTCTCCAAGAAAGTAACCTTCTCTAGTCTTATTTCTTTTCCCTTTTCTGGGCATTTTCCCAGCCAGTGACTTGACCTCTGAATATTTTCCTCACACCCACTTCTCCTCCTGATCCTCCCAGCCAGCGTTTGGGGTCTGAGATTCAAATGCTGCTTCCAGCATCAGGGCTTTAGGCGGGGGCAGGGCTGCTATTCAGTGTGAGATTAAGTTCAGATGCTCAGGTTGGGGCAGGGTGGCCTCACAGGCTCAGTTCCCTCAGGGAGTTTATGCACAGACCTTCAACAATGGATCTAGGCTCCTGCCTGCTTGGGGAGCCCCGGTCGCCGCCCCTCAGCTCCTGTCTCCCAAGGGGGCCCGAGCCATGGGGGCACCCCACTCCCCCCTCGACCCGCCAAAGAGACTCTCTCACTGACCCCCGTCACCTGTGGGTGGAGGGACCTGTGCGAATGCTGGAGATCCCGTCCCTGAAGCCCGCTTGGATCTTCTCCTCTCGGTACCGTGCACGCGGCAGGGCTGCACTCAGCTCCCAGTCCCGGCGCCCAGTCCCCAGCACGAAGGACCTTTTGCGAGAGGTCTGCAGGTCTCTCCGGAACAGAAATCTCCCTCGCTCCAATGTTCTATGGCCTCTGGGTGCAGAATTCGCCGTGAGTTACCTCCTTGTAGTTGTTCCATGGGTTGTGGGTTCAGTGCTATGTGTACGTGTGTCTTTCTGCTCCGTCATCTTCCATTGGTTATATTCTTAAGCCTAAAACTTATTCCATAAGTTTTTACTCTTCAGTATTGTTCTTTTCTGGGGGTTCATAGGATCATAGATTTACAGCTGGAAAGGAAGTTAGGTGATATCAAGTCCAACATTCTCATTATACAGAAGAATGTAACCAAGACAGCTTAAGTGATTTACTGGTGATTTGGCAGGTTCACCAGGCAGGATTTGAACCCAGGTTCATTTCAGGTTCACATTGTCAATCTTAGAAAAATTAGGTTGCCAATTAGACTGACTTTTTTGGGAGAGGGGACATAGAATAAGGAAACAAAGCACCCATTCAAGCCATTCCAATGAGGTTTCCACCTCCACTTCCCCATGTCATCTCAAATCTCCTCCACATTACTTGAAATGCTTCAGCATCTGAAATTTTACTACTTAGGAATTAATCTGTTCTCAACACTTTAAAAAAGTTTTATTGACATTTTGCTTTGACATTAACATTAATAGATTGCTTCCACTTGATAAGAGGTCTCTCATGACAAAAGAAAACAGTTAAATAAAATCAATAATAATAATGACCTCATCTAAAAGCACATGCAATATTGACATCTGTAGTGCCCCATCACCCTATTTTAAAAAAATTGACAGAAATTTAATTTCTCTCTCTGAACACCCATTCTGTTGTAAAATAAAAGAAAAACAAATTTCTTATAACAAGCAAAACACGTACATTGGTTGTAAAAAAAAATGTCTTATTTCACACTCAAAATCCATTACGTTTCCATAATGTAGAGTGTGTTCGTTGGTCCTTTGGCATCATTAATGTTCATTTTATTGATCATAGTTTTTGCAGCTTTCAAAGTTGTTTATCTTTAGAGTGTTGTTATTGTACCAACTATTCTCCTGATTTTTCTCATGTCAGTTTAAAAAGTTCTTAAAATTGTTGCTTTTTCATAATATTGATATCATAGCATAATTTGTTCTGATTCTGGTCACTTCAGTCTGCATCACTTCATATGATCTTTTCAATGACTTTGAAATCATCTATTTCCTCATTTCTTATAGTACAATATTATATCCATCATGATATTAGAACACAACTTACTCAGACATTCCTCAATTTTTGGACATCCTCCTAATTTCTAGTTTTTGCTACCACAAAAGAACTGCTATAATTTTTTTTTGGGGGTACACATAGAAACTTTTCTTCTTTGATTTCTTTTGAGTATAGACCTAGCAGTAGTTTATCTGAGTGAAAGGATATGCACTGTTAAATGATTTTTTTGGTGTATAGTTACAAATTGCTATCCAGAATGGTTGTACTCATTTACAGATCCACCAACAATGCACTAATATGCCTGCTTTCCCACAGCCCCTCTAGCATTTATCTATTCAGATAGAGCAGTCAGGTGCATACCTAGCTCAATGGATTAATGACCATTTTCTTGCCTCTACCAGTCCTTAGTAATAGCAGACACCATTGGCAGAGTTGCTTTAATGGCAGTCATTATAGTCAGAAGGTGAAGAAACATAGCTAGGACAGTGATTTGGAGAACCTTAGAGGCTCCACAGGCACCTGGATTGGAGAAGAGGAGGTATTTAAGCCATGTTCTTGGTTCATTTGGTACTAGTGCACAATTGTCAAACTGATCCATCTTTTCAGAGCGTTATTGTAGAAGTGAACAGCCAGAAGTACCTATTATAAGCTTCAAGGAAATTTTTGTGCTTTTTTCTTTTGGTAAGCCTAATTTTGTGGCTACTTCCTGCTTCTCTCCTTGTCTGTTTTTGTATGACCTGGGCTTCTGACACTGCATAAGGTAGTCAGAGACTTGTGTATCTTATCTGTGTCGCCCTGAATGTTTATATGTGGTCTGGAGTTGACCCTGACCAGAGCCAGCAGTTTTAGAAGGTACTTCTGAGAAGGAATCTTTGACGATAAATGTATCCCACAGATCTCTCCTAAGATTCACGCATCTGATCTTCTGTGAGTTAGTTCAGTCACCTGCTACCTGAAAAGAGTATAGTTTTGCAAATATATGATAGAACCACTTCTCTCTGAGTGGAGTGAGGAGGGAGAGGAAGCTTTGTAAGATTGGATGGTGAGGACTTATAAATGCTTGGCTGAATAGTTGGTGGGGAGACAGAGGTATGTAAAACACTGGGCAGTCAGAGGTTAGCTTAAGAGATCAAGACTGGATCAATGGAAGAGGTGCTAGAGTGGGGAGGTGTTGCCAAAAAGAAAATTAAAAGTCAATACAAATCTATCAGGTTAGAACCTTGGGACCAGGATTGGAGAGTATTATTATTTTTTGGCCCTTCAGTGCCTTATACTGGTACCATGCTGACTTTCACTGATTGGTTTTGGTAGTTGATGGCCTTCCAGAGCAGCAACAAATTGATTCCCACAACTATCCAAGGGCAGAGAATGGTGGCAGTGATCGATTAACATTGCACATAAAATCAAGCCATATGCTGCCTTTGACAAATATACGTTGCCACACCCTACTCAATTGCTTTATGATGTTCACCCTACAGATTTCTATAACCTTCTAGAAGTCTACTTCCCATAGTGCCCTACAGGAATTTATGGAAAGAAGTTATAAGAATCTACTTTAAAAAACTGCTGCTGCTTAAGAAATTCAGCCCTTTGTGGAATACCAACTAGTGAATGTTTAATGCCAGCTGAATAAAGCCAGATTATTCCCTAGTAGGAATGCTTACTTTCTTAAATAAGATAAAAATTCTCCTCACAACTAGAATACTTTAAAAAGAGTTCAACCTAATTCCTGTCTCCCTTTTTTTCCTCTCTAAATATTCTTTGCACCGCAGTACAATATTATTAGCATGGATACAGAGTTTTCATAACAAAAGAGCAAGAGATCCTGTCATAGCTCAAACTATAGACATCATTCATTCTTCTTCAGTAGGGAAATGGTCAGGAAACAAGTTTTGGCCCTATGTTAGCAAAGACGTAAGTATAAAGTAGTAGACTCCTTAAGGAAGAGAAATAATAGCAATAATAATGAAGATAAAAATGAAAATAATAGTAATAACTAACATTTATATAGCACTTACTATGTTCTAGGCACTATGCTAAGCACACAATTAGTTTCTCATTTGATGCTCACAGCAGTCCTAGGAGGTGGATACTATTCTTTTGCCCATTTTACAGAAAAGAAAACTCAGGCAAACAGAAGTTAAGTGACTTGCCGAGGTTCACACAACTAGTAAGTGTCTGAGGCTGTATTTGAACTCAGGTCTTCCTAACTGCAGGCCTGGTGTTCTATCCATTGCTCCATGAATGAATAGAAAGAAAAGAATACTGAATGCTTCCATCTATGAGTGAATGTTATACAAATACATATTTCAGGTTTCATTCATTTGACATTTATTAAGCACTTCCTATATGCATATTACTCTGTCAATCATTGAAAGAGATACATAAAACACCAAGGTAATGTGACTTGGAGTTAGAAAATCTTAGGCTCAAATTCTCTGTCCAATACTTTGTGTATGATTATGAACAAGTAAACTGAACTCATTGAACCTTAATTTACTCAAGCAGTCAATTAACAAATATATATTACGCAGTACCAGTACTGAGCATTGGGGATACAAAGAAAAAAGTCAAATAGTTCTTGCCTTCAAGGAACTTACATTTTAATACATAAATAGGTATTCTAATGAAACATATGGAATAGACCTATTCTGTAACCTATAAGGTAACCTATAAGGAGAGAAGATACTAGAAACGGGAACCTGGGAAGGCCTGTTTTTGAAGACAGAGTTTGAGACGAATACTGAAGGAGTACAGGTATTCTAAGAAATGGAGGTAAGAAGGGACAGCATATTCTAAGTATGGAAGACGCTAGCTGTGGGACCCTGAGCATGCCACTTAATCTCTGTTTGGCTCGGTTTCCTCATCAGTGAATATAGAGATAAGAGATGGAATATTATAAATAAGGAACAGTAAGTAGTCCAGAATGGCTAGACTATACACATACACATATATGTGTGTACATACATACAACTATACCCAAACATATACACACACATCCATATCTCAGATGTAAATGTGTATGTATGTACATGAATGTGCATATATGGTTCTTTGAAAAGCACTATACAAGTTATATATAGCACATGAATATTTTATATATAAGCACTTATGCCTCTTTCTCCCCCTCTTCTCCCTCTATCCTTGCTTGTACACCCTCCCTCTTAATTTGAGCCTCACTACAATCCTATAAGGCAGATGCTACAAGTATTTTTATTATCATTTGACATTGCCTTATTTCTCTCCTGAGCTTTAATTCTGAATCACTAAATGCCTACTGAACATGTCCAACAAGAAGTCCCAACTACACATATCCAAAGCAGAACTCATTATATCCACCCAACTCACCCCAACATCCTTCTGAAGTTCCCTATTATTGTTAAGGACAACACCATCACTCTAGTTACAAATATTCAGAACTTTGGTTTCCTCCTCCCCCTACATATCCAGTAGCCAAATCTTTGTATTTCCATATGTCTTATATGTGTCCTCTTCTCTCTTTTCACACAACTACTACCTTAGTGCAGGCTCTTATCATCTCCTATCTGGAATATTGTATTAACCTCCTAATTTGTCTCTCCCACATACCTCAAGTTTCTTTCCATTTCAATTCATCTTTAGGAAGCCACCAAAGTGATCTGGAGATGGATGCTATTATTATCCCCATTTTACTGATGATGACTCTGAGGCAGGCACATTCATTGATTTGCCAAGGGTCACATAACTCAGGTCTTCTAGTCCTATGTGCTATCCACTGCATTACCTAGAAGCCTCACCACTAAACAATTGTTGGGCAATTACAAATGGGAATGTAAATAAGTGAAAGCTATAAACTTAACATATACACATTTTGAGAAGGTATAGAGTAAAGTGGTGGACAGAGTGAGGTAGAATTATTCTAGGAAAATTTTGAGGAAATGAATTTTCATGTTTGTGACAATGGCCTCTGCTTAGTTTTCTGTCCTTGCCTGTTGATTCACAAGAATGCATGGCATAAAAATACACAAAATCAACAAAACCCTTGAATTAATTTTATTTTATTTATTGTCCCTATGCAACATATTTTACTCTTTGGGAACTGTCCCCAGAGAGTTAAAAGATAAGTCATATATTCAGTTCAGAGTATAGAGTCCATTTTTCCTCCCATTGGCTAGCCTTGCATAGCTGAACTGATCCTGACCCGAACTCCCAAGGGGCTATATAGTTATATACTTAATGACAACCTGTGCAGAGGACTGGACCCTTTAGTTCTGGAAATCTCCAGATCAAGTCTTCTCATAAACCATGGTTATTTCTATACAGTATATTATAAACTTGTGAGGTCAACCATAGAATAAACCTGACCCCTTCCTGGCTCCTATTTTTCCTTCTTCTATTCCTCAATAGTAAGGCTGAAAGATTATAAAGAACAGATTTGGGAACAGAAGTAAGAAATATCTTGACTTTTAAAAAATTAAAATATTCAAATCAAGAATGAGAATTGCAGTAAACTGTTAGGAATGTTATAGTCCATATGGACAGCTGAAGTCTCTCTAGTACATAAAATAGTGCTAGGAGTTTCTATCTCCGGATTACTTCTTTTCTTCCTGTACCCAAGCTATTCTGGCCACAAATAAAAACCCCATGTCTTATGATTAGAAGATTATAGGGGCCCATTTCAGTAGCTATGCTCCTGTATCTTGTTATGAGATGTAGAAACATCTGACTACACTTCAAACCTTTGGATAAATTGAGCTCTAGACATGGTTCTGAGCTGGGTTTCGTTTTTCTCTGATATGGCTGCAGACTTATCATATAATCATTTATTTAGAAATATTTGGTGTTAAATGGTAAGGAAAAGAAACAGAAGATTTCTCCTCTGTCTCTAATGTGTACCACCCAAACCCACTAAGTCAATGTTTCAAAATACTTTTTATCAGCCTCTTCTTTTAATTAAAACTTCAATCTTTTTTTCCCTAGGATGTCCTTGACATTCAAAATAATCTCTGCCTATCAACCAAGTAAGTAATCTTCCCTTCCTACCTACCTATTTACTTTTGTACTTGTCTATATTAAAGTTTCATGGAACTAAAAATATTGTAAGAAAGTCAGCTTTTATCGCAGAAAGATAGTTGATTAGAATACAGAATAAGGTGCTTTGGTAGGGGATAGGAGTGGGATGGGAAGATAATGAGCATTTATATAGGACCTAATATATGCTAGACACTGTGCTAAGTGTGTGTGTGTGTGTGTGTGTGTGTGTGTGTGTGTGTGTGTGTTATAACAAATATTACCTCATTTGATCCTCATGATAATCTTGTCAGGTAAGTACTATCATTATCCCATTTTACAGTTGAAGAAATTAAGGCAAACAAAGGTTAAGTGACTTGCCTGGGTCAGACAATTAATACATATTTGAGGCCAAATTTGAATTCAAGTCTTTCTGACTACAAGCCTACCACTCCATCCACTGTACCACCTAGCCTCAAAGTGACGGCACTATTGTGTTGGAGTGGACAGTTTTGGAGCAAAACTGGAATAGGGGTTGGACTTATTCTCCAGGAAATAATAATCATAAGTAAGCCTGAGTATGTGAATAAAAATATCTCTGTAATTAGGGGACTGGCCTTTGGGAGTTTCATCCTTCAGGTATATGGAGTGTTTTACTTGATGGCCACCTTCATGTGGAAGCTGAGTAAGCCAGCTTCTAGACACACATTATGGAAAAATCCTACTCTCCAACTCATAGTATGGTTAAGTATTTGATGACTGCTTCCTGTTTGCTTACTGTGTGGTAAAGAGAGGACTTTTGTTCGACTGTTGAACCAGAACTGAGTATGCATATAAAAAGTGACCACAACTTGGCCTCTATTTTTTTCTTTTTCCTCTGGTTAAGATTGAAGCAATGACTTCTGGAAGCTCGTTTAAGGAGTAAGAGTGGGTCTCACATGTAAAGAGGGGTGCATCATTGTTAGGGCCTGTCAACATGTGGCTCAGAAAGGGATAGAATAGCTGTCTCTAGGCCTCTTTGTTCCTCACCCTTCTTGAAGGGCGATTCATTCCTGCCAGGAAGGGAAGCAGGAAGTTAGAGGGAGAGGTCATTATTCTGCTGTCTTCTACTGGGCTAGAAGTATATTTGCTCCCTTAAATAATGTTAATTTAGGGGATATGATTGAGTACCATCTTATTTCTGATTGCTTTGTAATTTTTCAGGGGGAAGAGGGATCCCAAGCTGTATATTCAAGGCTTGACCTCTTTCCCATCTGATACCAGTTACACAATGAACAAGCAGAGAAAATCGCAAAGAAACCCATTTATCCAAATTTTAGCAAAACAGAAATCAGAAAAGGTATACATAGGAGAATAAACCAGAATAGAGGATAAAAGAGCTCCCCCATTGGGAGTAAGGTTACTCAGTTCAACCGAGAGAAAGGCTCCTCAATCTTAGCCAAGAGGAAATTCCCTGAAGTCTCTTAGAGTAGCAAACTGAACATGGGCATGATGGAAACTGCCTGTTTCTCTTATATCTTCCCAGAGTCTTTTCCTTTAGCAGCCTAAAATGTGGTTGGCTTCTTCTATGTCTTCTCTCTTGAAGCTGGAAGGCATAAGATTTGAAGCTTGAAGCGCCCTCAAATGGAAAATGACTGAGAATGGAAGTGCTCACCTTTTGCTTCTTGCCAACTTTGCTCTACTTTTCATGTAGAAGCAGAACCTTTATCTCCATCTCTCCAACAAGGAGTAAGTCCTATACCAATGAGCTTTGAGTCAGAGGTTGGGTTGGGGTGTATGGGGTGTTCAGGGAGGGTTAGCACCTCTGATGTGAGGGCTTGCCCATGAGGTCTTTTCAAGGCTGCTCATCCTCCTTTGGTGTCTACTTCTCATCCAACTCTCACCTGTTGATCCAAGAAGCTGTTGCATGCACAGTGACCACACTGGCAAAATCATTTTGGCAGATAGGCTAAATCAGCTTGAGGGTGATAGACCTCAAACATGTTGGTGAGTTAGGGGGATGTTTATTCCAAGCATATGAAGATTTTCCATAGTGGAATAGTCAGATGAGAACAATTTGTTTCAATGACCATGAAAGAGGCTGAAGCAGCCTCTGTAAAGCTCTTAGAACTTGGTCAGACAATGAAGATGCTAAGGTCATCCATTGTGTCCTGGGCTATTGCCGTTGATCCCAACTTTTATCTTGCCACTGGACTTTGATGACTGTGGAAGAGAGAGGCTGACAGCTCTGTCTCTCAAATCCAAATTTAGCTCATTCGAGATATCATCATGAATCACTGGTTGTCTTTGAAAATGAAGGACAAACATCAGCACTACCACTTCCAATTGGGGAAATAACTAACTTCAGTATCAGTGACCTGCTCTCCTCATACAACTATGAATATATGACACTTCTCTTCTTTGCCTCATTGTGTTTATTCTTCCTCTTAGGTAGAAAAGTTTTGGAGATAGCTATGATCTTGTGATCTTCAAAAGGTAGGACAAGTGAGCTGCCAGTGGTCCAGCAAGTTAAGTTCATACCAGAGTTTACCAGCTGGTAATCTGTGCATGGCACTAGTGTAGCCCTAAAGAGCAACCTTTAGGATTCAACCCATCAGTAAACCAACCCAGACAGCTGAGATGTTGCTTTCAGTAAGAGATTGCCTTTGTCTATCAGTTATTCATATCCTCCTCAGAGACTGAAGTGGTAGAGAGAGGAGTGTGGCCCTAGTTTGGGAGGATGTGGTTATATTTATTTTCTTACTATATCTTCCTTCATAAATATCCCTTTGTAATTGATCAAACTGATATCAGGGCACTAGTTAATATCCCTAATTCATACTCTTTGAATAGGGCAACAAGGACATATGTACAGGCAAGTATATTATAATTTAGCCCAGTCAATGGATAGGTAGTAACTGATGATTAATAGTAACTGATGATTAATATTGGACAGAACACACTAGAGTGGGGACCTGAGTTGATAGCATTAGAAGAAACTCACTGGCCCTCAGGATACTCCTGAACCCTTGGTTTGGGGACACACCCTTCTAGTGTATATTTGGGTTGAATGACTAAGCCCAGAATCTTTATGTAGGCTACACATATGTGATCAAAATTTTGCTGATGCATAATCAAAACAATACAAAAGGGTATCATTAAAGCAGTCTATACTCTTTGTTCCAGAAGGTCTTAATGACTGATAAAGTTTGTTGTAAGAAATAGATAGTTTGAAAAAGTATGGAAAGATATAAATTGATGAAGAGTGAAGTAGGCAGAATCAGGACAATAGTTCATAATATCAAATCAATAAACATTTATTAAGCATCTCCTATGTGCTAGGCACTGTGCCAAGTGCTGGGAATACAAAAGAGGAAATTGCCTTCAAGGAGCTTAAAATGCATTGGGGGAGATGACATCAAACAAATAGTTAGAAGGCTATATACAGGATAAATAGGAATAGAGGGACAGAATTAGAATTAGGAGGGGTTGGGAAAGTCTTCCTTTACTACAATGACAATATTCTATATGTAAAAGCCAATTTTATGGACTTTTATAAACCAATGAAGAATGAAATGAGAAGAACCAGGAGAACAACTTTCATAATAACAACACCACTATAAAAATATGACTTTGAAAGCTATAAGAATAATAACCAAAGCAAAGATCATTCATGATTTCAGAGGAATTTATGATGAAACATACTATCCGTTGCAAAAGATATGATGGATTTAGAGTATAGAATGAGACATATTTTGTATACAATCAGTGAGGGAATTTGTTTTGCTTAACTACAGATATTTGTTACAAGAAATTTATTTATTTTTTCACTGGGGCAAGTGTTGGGAGGGACAGAAAAGAGATTTTTGTTAATTGAAAAAGAGAGACATGTGGCAGAAAAGATTGCTACAGATGTGGCATGTTGCGCATACTTTCAAATTTGGTCCCTCTATTATTAGTTTTACTTAAATGTTTTTCCTCCTTATGAGAGAACTTTTTCAAAGTAGGAGTCATCTGTAAATGTTTGTAATGCAAAACCAAAATGCATCAGTAAATCTTTTTTAAAAAGTCATTATGACTATAGACAACTCTGTTGATCTTGAGGATTGATTACAATGAACTATTTGGACTGTTTTAGACACTTTGTGGTATTTTATGTTAAATATGTAGAGATATAATCCAAATTCATCTTAAGATTTGTATTTTGAGTTTTTCCCTGATGCTAAGAAAGTAGATTATGAATTATAATTTAACATATGTCTTCTTAAAACCCCCAAAACAGGAATGCAATTTTAGTAACACTTGTTTGTCATTTTAAAAGTGAGTCAGAATATCATTATCCGTCAATAAGTATTTATTAAGCACTTATTATATGCCAGACACCAGCACTGGAAATACAAATAAAAGAGAAAATAGTCCCGGACCTAAAGGAGCTCACATTCTAATGGGAGAGAAAATATGAAAACAGCTAGGAATATGGGGTGGGGGAAGGAGGAAGGAGGAGAGAGAGAGAGAGAGAGAGAGAGAGAGAGAGAGAGAGAGAGAGAGAGAGAGAGAGAGACAGAGAGACAGAGAGAGACAGAGAGAGAGACAGACAGAGACAGAGAGAGAGACAGACAGACAGACAGAGAGAGACAGACAGACAGACAGAGACAGAGAGAGAGAGACAGAGACACAGAGACAGAGACAGAGACAGAGAGAGAGAGACAGAGAGACAGAGACAGAGAGTAAAGGACAGACACAGATCGACAGACACACATACAATTAATAACCCTAAGAATTATTGTCATCTGAGTAATTGTCTATGAGAAGACAATATCTATGTTATGATCATCTCTTGCTAAAATATAATTTTCACAGCAATATTACCTTACCTATAATGAAGTATTTGGGGAAGTTAGGCCTCAGTGAGAAGTCTCTTGGCTACCTCTCTGTCAATAACTAATATTTTTATGTATCTCATTATTAGTTGTAGAGGTTTAATTCTTATAAAATCTCTACAGATGACTCTACATGACATTATAGTTATATTTAAAAACATTTAAAATGACTATGGAAGATAGAGAAGCAGTAATTCCTGGCCATTTTCATTCTAATATGATGGTTTTAGGTATTAAAGGAAAATCACTATTCATTTTGGTTAGGAATCCCAGTTTGGCTGTACTCTGATAATGATGAGAAGACCAATGTCTTCTTCTTCTTCTTCTTCTTCTTCTTCTTCTTCTTCTTCTTCTTCTTCTCCTCCTCCTCCTCCTCCTCCTCCTCCTCCAGTTGTTTTGGCCCAAGTTCTACCTTTTGAGGCACCCAAGTGGTTGCCTCAATTGTAGTGGGACCATTTTAGACTATTAAATGGATTGCAATGGCAATCCTCCCTAAAGAGTCTTGAAAAGAACATCTACCTTCATCTTGGTGATCTGATTATGCTTCCAGTGACAACAGTCCACACTCAACATTGGGCACCAAATAAATATATTTGATGGGTCTTCCAGGTACCATATCATCCTCATTGAAAAAATACCCAATAACTGGGAATTGTTGAGTGATGAAACAGATGCTCAGAATAAGGTCTATACTCCAGTATCAATGGCAATTCCCTTCTGGCTGGACAGACAATCTGGTTCATATAGTTTCTTCAGGTCCAACCAGTTAATGTGAAACTGATACCAACTGGGATGCATTGACACCTTCTGGCCATGTCCTAATAGTCTAGGTTGTAGACCAATCATTTTTTCATTTATCAAGCTTAAGGCTCCATTTCTTTTCCCTAGGAAAATGTAAGGACAAGCAAAATAGAATCTTTTGCTGTTTTTGCTTTAGTATAATAAAGTGCCTCTGATTGAATCTTGCCTTTATCAATCAAGAGTTTTTACTAGGAGTAAAGTACAGAAACAAGAGTTTCTTTAAATAGAAATAGTATATATATTTGTATTATTAATTATTTTAATGTGATTAAAGTTCTTCACCATCCATTACTGGGCCTGCCCATTAAGGGGAGTTTGATTAGGGAAAATTTGTGGGAAGGCTCAAGCCTTTTGTTAAGGAGATACTGGTTTTCAAGGGTTGTGGTACCCTCTGGCTCTAAAAAAGGTATAAATACTCTGAGTTGAGGTTCTACTTTGGGGCTTCCTGGAAGTGTTTGGCCAGAGACTCTGGGAAGCCATTAAGGAGCCTCCCCCTTCCCCCCCCTCACCCCCCCCCCAAAAAAAAACCCCAAGATGTTTGTGCTTTCCTCTCTGGTAACTATCGTCAGACAGTTGGACAGTTGTTGAATTCAGGCAGAAAAAGCCATGTCTGTTGATCTTTGATTTCTCTGTATTTTCTTTGAAGTTCAGGGTGTTAACTCCCCTGAATTAGGTGAATGATATATGTGCTTGATTAAAGGAATGATGTATGTGCTTGATTAAAGTGATTGTTAACTCCTCAAAAGTTGCCTTTCCTTTTATGAATGGAGATCTACTTCCTCCCCCCACCCCAAGTGTATGTTAGGATGCTTACTCATACAGAAAGCAAATTTACCACCTGTGGAACCAACTGAAACCATTCTACCAGCTCAAACAATGTTATGAGGTGGGGGGAGCAATCTGATGGAAGCTAGCAGTTAGTGGTCAAAAAGTAACAATTGAGATTGTGGGCCAGGAGATACTGTCAACTTGATAGTCCACATATAAGGTGGTGGGAAAGGGAGTGACTATACCTACAAAGGAAGATGTGGGTTGGGGAAAGGAAGAAAGAGGACCCTAAACCATGATCTCTCTCCTTTTTTGATTGATTTCCATAAGTAGCACCAGACACTGAAGGAGAACTAATAGAGATGTTCTAACTCCATTTGAATTATTTCTGATTGAGATGGTCATCTCCTATACACTGGTGGCAACCAGATCCAAATGACACAATGAATGTGCTCCTGCTTTTTATTTTATTTCTTTTTTGTAGAGACTCTCTTGTTTTTGTGTTACCTTTCAATTCTCCCCAAGACAACTGCAATCTATTAAGGAGAGTACACAGTTCTCAATAGTTATATATGGCTCCTGTTGTCTACATCTCAAGTGAGAATTTAAGTTTGATGCATACTCTGATGATATTCTACTAACCTTTGTAAGGACAAGTGAAGTAGGATCTTTTGCTGTTTTTGTTTTAGTATAATCAAGTGCCTCTGATAGAATCTTGCCTTTATCAATCAAAACTCTTTACTGGGAGTAAAGTATAGGAACAAAAGTTTTTTTTTAACTAGAAACAGTATATGTATTTGTATTGTTAATGTGATTAAAGATCTTCCTCACCCATTAATGGGTCTGCCCAGTAAGGAGAGTTTAATTAGGGAAGATTTGTAGCAAGGCCCACACCTTTTGTTAATGAGGCACTGGTTGTCAAGATTGGGATGCCCTCTGGCTCTAAAAAAAGGCATAAATATTCTGAGGATGAGGTTTTACTTTGGGGCTTAGTTTTTGGAAGAAACATTGTGTGCCAGATGAGACCCTGGGAAGCTACTAAGGAGCCCCCTGGCTTTGAAAACCCAGGTGTTGGTGCTTCCCTCTCTGGCAACTATCGTCAGACAAATATGTTGATTTGTGATATATCTTTTGCTTATGTCAGACAATTTGGAAGAGCTATCTGCTGATTTTCTGAACTAAATGAATGATATATGTGGGAAATTGTTAAGCCCTCAAAAGTTGCCTTTCCTTTTAGAAAAGCAGATCAAAGAACCTGTGACAGCAGACTCCCTTGTGTATGTTTGGGTGCTTACTGTTACAACCCTCAATAATACTAGGAACCTAGATCTTCAAAAGCAATTCTGTTTTTCTCATGTTTAGCTCATGAACCCTCCATTTGTGTGCTTTGCCCTGTGATTGTCAGTTGATATTGATTAGTTAGCCAGATTTAATTGATTCAGTTAGTAATATTTGTTAGGTCATTTCAGCTGGGTCCAACTCTTTATGACCCCATTGTTGGCAAAGATACTAGAGTAGTTTGTCATTTCCCTCTTTGTAGGAGTATTTACTTCAGTGGAATAGTTGGTATAAACCCTTTCCCTGTGACCCCCCCTTTTACCCCTAAAAGGTCTATGGCATCATCTTCAACCAATACATATATAGTTCAGAAGAAAATGGTCTTAAGCTTAGAGCATTCATATGGAAAAGGGCCAACTGGAGGTTCTTTTTTGGAATCTTCAAGATTTGCCCCTTGGGTATAGTTTTTTTTGCTAGACTTCTTATCGAGCCTTGAATCTGCCTTTCCTCATTGCATGAGTTTGTTCTCAGATTCCAATGCAAACACTGCCATCAGCTGTTCTTGCGCCAGGGACAACTTAGCATGCTGATGAAAAAAGTCTATGTATCCTCAGCATTAGTTTCTTATGGGAAAAGCTAAAGGGGATACTCGATAACCATGCTCAAGTACCTCATATGGATAAACAGTAGTTTCTAAAAAATTCCTGCAAGCAAAAGATACAAGGAAATGCACTTAAACTCTAGCATAGGAGATTTCAATTTGATTTCAGGGAGAATGACCTAAATCCAATTTTCCTTTTGCTTGCCTGCTTGATGGAGTAAACATAAATTGGCCTGGGTAATGTGTGTTTATTCAGAAGTGATTATTTTTTCTTCTTACCAGGATTAGTTAAGTTATGGTCTTTGCTTTTTGAACACAGAAATCAAGATTTATTAAGCAATTTTGTTGTTGTTATTCATTTGTTTTAATTGTGTCCAACTCTGTGACCCCATTGAGGTTTTTTTAAAATTTTTTTGGCAAAAATATTGGAATGGTTTGCTATTTTCTTTTCCAGCTTCTTTTCCAGATGAAGAAATTGGGGCAAACAGAGTAAAGTGACTTGCCCACAGCCACACAGGTAGTGCTGTCTGAGTCCAGATTTGAATTCATGAAGAAGAGTCTTCCTGAGCCTAGGCATGATCTCTAACCACTGAGCCACCATACTCTATTTAGTTGGTGCTTTATTGGGGGTGTGGCATTACAGATCATAGAGCATTTTTAATGACTTTCACAGAAATTTGTACTTCATTTTGTTGGCAATGGAAATCATTGAAAGTTTTGACTGGGGAAATTTCTAGAATTATAAAAAAAAAATTCCCACCCCATGCCAGAAAAGGTGCTATTCTCTCATTTCTCCATTTAAACTCTAAGGTCTTAAATTGTGTTAGCATTAGATTGTAAGCTCTTTGAGGGTAGGGACTGTCTTTTTCCTCTTTTTGTATGCCTAGTGTTTAGCACACTACCTGGTACACAGTAGGTACTAAAAAATATCTATTGAATTTAATTATTATAAAAAATGAACATAGGCTGGGCATGGTGGCACATACCTCTAATCTCTACTACTGGAAAAGGTGGAGACTAATGGATCAATTGAGCTTAGAAGTTCCAAGCTTCAGTAGAGCTAGAAGTGACTGGGTACTTGCACTGTCTGGCACCAATAAAATGACACCCCCTTCAAATGGGGTTTCCCAGGTTCTCTAAGGAGGGGTAAATTGGACCAAGACAGAAACAGAGTAGGCCAAGATTTCTGTGCAAATTGAGATTGGCCATAGGAATGACCACTGCCTTTCTTACTAGAGTAAGATATGGAGACCCAGTCTCAAAAAAATAATAAGACCATGGAAAAGGAAGAAAACAAGAATATATTAAGCACTTACTACATGCTTGCAAAGTGTTAAACACTTTACAAATATTTCATTTGGTGTTCACAACAACCCTGGGAAATAAGTTCCAATATTATCTCCATTTTACAGTTGAGGAAATGGAAACAGATAGAGGTTAAGTGACTTGACCAAGGTCACATGGCTAGTAAATGTGTGAAGTCAGATTTGAATTCAAGTGTTCATGATACTAGGCACGACACTCTATCCATGGCACCATCTATCTCAGAGAGGTAGGGATCAGGTGGGATGGCATTTCTTAATTGCTTTCTATATGCAAAGCACTGTGCCATATGCTGGGAGAAGTTTAAAAAAAATTTATTAAACTTCTGGCAGCCAAGATGGTGTAGGAAACAGTAAATCATTGTCACTCTCCCATATTCACCTCCAATCAGCCATAAAATAGTGTCTCAGGACAAATCCTGGGACAGTGTGGCCAGGGAAAAGATAGGGTAGACCAATCTTTTAGCCCAAGAGAATTGGAGGATCAGTAAGAAAGGTTCATCTCACTCAAGTAAAAGGGTAGCACGTTCCAGGATGTCCCAGTAAGCTAGCAGCAAGCCTCACTTTAGCAAGCCAGTGGGAGAGCCTAAGCCCCAGAGTAGAGGAGCAGGCAAAGGCCAGCACCAGGATCTCTGCATGCTTTAACAAAGCCAGGGGAAATGGCAGACGCTAGCTCTGAGAACCACTACATGCTTCAGTACAGCCATGGCAGCCTTCTTTGGTGGTCTGATTTCTGAGTGCTTCAATGTTGCCCCAGGAGGAAGTTTGATAGCCACTGGACCTCCATGCACTACTTCAGCACAGCCCAGGGCAAACAGGCATCTTCCAGGGGCCAGTGCTTGTGCTTCAGTGTAGACCTGGGGAAATACAGAAAACCTCACTAGACTGCTGCACATCCAGATACCCCCACTAGAACACACAAAGGAAAATGCTATCCACATCCTGACAAAGAAGTGATGGACTCTAAATGCAGATTGAAGCATATTTTTTCTTTATTCTTTCTCATGTTTATTTTTAAACTTTTTATCTGTTTCCTCTTCCAGGTAAGCTATCAGACCCCTACAGCCTGCAGCATACCAACTACCCCCCACCCCCACCCCCACCCCCGAAGTTCAGACACAAGGGTGCCTTGTGGGCCTCAAGGCAACATCAGTACAGCACCAGGTAAACAAACAGCCAGGGCTTGCTGCTATTAGCAAAAGAAGCCTGAGGCAGTGCTCCTTCCAGGACTGGAGGTTATAGAATATAATATTCTATAGGGCAAAGAAGCTGGAACTACAACCAAGAACTACTTACACAAAATTAAGAATAAAACGTCAAGGGGAAAAAATGGCCATTCAACAAAATAGGAGCATTTCAAGCCTTCATAAGGAGAAGACCAGAAATAAACAAAAAATTTGACCTCTAATATCAAGACCCAAGAGAAGCATAAACAGGGAAAAAGGGAAAAAAAAAAAAAAGAATTCAATAGACCTAAACTGTTTATATCCCTACATGGGAAGATGTTACTTGTCATTCTTTAAGTTGTTTCATTAACAGTACAGATAGAAGGAATAAATATAGAGGCTATGGGTATAAAGTGTATTTGAGGGAATGACATTAAAAAAATAAGAAATGAGAAAGAGGAGTACAATGGTACAGAAGGGAGAGGTAGAATGGGATAAATTATCTTACATGAAGAAGAGGCAAGACCTATTATGTGTGAGTTGAAGATGCTGGAGATGGGGGCGTGTGATGGGCATTGCTTGAACCTTATTCTCATCAGTATTGGCTCAAAGAGGAAATAATATAAACAATCATATAAATATAGAAATCTATCTTACCTGACAGGGGAGTAGGAGGGGAGGAGATTAAATAAAGGAAAGGTGGGGACTGACAAAAGGAAGCCCAGATCAGGGGGAGGTGGTAGACAGAAGCAAAACATTGGTGATGTGGGAAGGGATGAAAGGAGAGAGAGGACAAACAGGAGGAAAAATAGGATAGAGGGAAGTACATGGGCAGTAATCATAACTGTAATGTGAATGGGATGAACTCTCTCTTAAAAAGGAAACATATAGCATGGTGAACCAAAAACCAATATCCTGCAATATATTGCTTATAAGAAACACATTTGAAGCAGAGAGACATAGAAAAAGTAAAGGAAAACCTAGAAAGATTTGTATGCTAAGTGAAATGAGCAGAACCAGGAAAACACTGTATATAGAATCAGCAACATTATGTGATGATCAAGTATGAATGAGCTTTTTCTTGGCAACACAACGATCCAAGACAAGTGTAAAGGATGCATGAAAGGAAATGCTGTCCATATCCAGATGAGGAAGAGATGGACTCTGAATGCAGATTGAAGCACGTTTTTTTACTTACTTCATTTTTTTTTAAACTTTTGATCTGTTTCTTTTTCCACAGTCATAATGAATATAAAAATATATTTTGCATGATGGCACTTGCATAAACTATATCAAACTTCCTACTGTTTTCAGAAGAGGGGAGGAAAGGGTGGAAGGGAAAAAAGTTTGGAACTCAAAAGCTTTTTATAAATGAATGCTAAAAGTTTTCTTGATTAGTAATTGTGGGAAGAAATAAAATACTATTTAAAGCAAAAAAAAAAGAGAAATTCTAGATAATCAACAAAAGGAAAAAATATATTAAGACAACCTCTGACCTCATACAATTTTTGATACAATGAAGAAATGGCATTTATATATGGTAGTGTGGTGTAGGAGAAATTGCTGTATGCACAGGCAGAATGTCTTCCAGATTCAAGCCCAACTCTTTTTTTTTATTTGGTCCTGGGTTACTTACCTAATCTCTCTGGGCTTCAGTTTTCTTATCTGCAAATTAAAGGGTTAGGATTATATTAGATGCAACAGTGATATAGTAGTGAGCTAACCTTGAAGTCTAGAAGATTTGGGTTCAAGTCTGGATCCTGCCACTTTCTGACTGTATGATCCTGGGCAAATCATTGAACTTCTTGGAGCTCTCAGGCAAATCTATAAGACTAAGTTGAGAAGCAGGTGCAGATCCATGTGGGGAGGGAGTTTACTCACAAATTAGGAGTTCTCTGCCACTCATGATATCATAACTTCTGTCTAAACAAACATAAACAGATGTAGACTGGTAAGCAAGAGTTATTTTTTTAAGGGTTTACTATGTGAAAGATACTCCTCTAAGCACTGGATATACAAATACAAGTGAAAAGAAAGATGATACCTACCCTCAAGGATCTTATATTCTTATGAGAGAAAAAAGAAATAAAAGGGAGCTGAAAAGCAAGGGAGCAGGGAGAATAGCCCTATGAGGGCACGATGGTTCAGTCCAGAAAGTCTGAAGCACTGTTGGGATAAGAATAAAGTGGCTAACTTGGGCCCTTGTCCTAAAAGGAGAACCCCAGAAGGAAATCACTAAAGGAGAAAAGAGTTGGCATGGTAGAGGGATACTTTAGGATGAGGAGAGTCCAGGGGGTGAAGAGTACCATGGAGAGAGGTCCACTGTGTCATGGTAGCAAAATCTGGAGAGTGAGAAGTACAGCCAGGGGAGAAAGTACTAACTCCTGCAATAGCTTATAGAAGACACAAAATATGTTATAGGAGTGGTGCCTGACATATGGATGAAAATAAAAAAGGCCAAGAATAAGAACTCTTTTTCTTTTTGAATTGTCAGAGGAAAGATAAATCTCCATGACTGGGGGCTCAGGAGCTCAATGAGAGGGAAATTTTCTGATATTGATTTCTGACTTTTATAAACCTCCCAAAGTGGGACAAATGTGGATCTAAATCTTTTCTCTTATGAGCTAAAACTCAAAGTGACTGTCTGTCTGGTAGAGTGACTTAGTGATTAGGTCACACTGTCCCCCATTGTTCCCTCTTGACAGTTATGCAGAGAAATATGTCTGTAGAGTTGAGGATGGTGACTAGAAAGTAGGTCATGCCTGGTTGGAAAAAGGGAATAGTTGAATTGTAATGGCTACACTCACATTCCAAAGGTGTAATAGTCGAGCAGAATCTTGTTTTTTCACCTTCAATCAAACAAATTTAATTCTTCACAGACCTCTGGCTAGATTTTTGTTTGTTACTTTGTACTTTTAAATCCAAACTTAGGCAGCTGGGCTATCAGAAAAATTCCAGGAGAGTAAATGAACTGACAAGTCTTAACCAGAATTATCTGTAATACAATTGAGGCATGCAACCCACATGGGTGGGTTGCGAGCCACAGTGAAAGGACTGTTGAGTACCTAGGTGGGCTGGGCTGGGCCAGATGCCTTGGATGAGATGCCAGAGATCTGGGCTGCTGAAATGTGGGAAATGTACATTTAGCTTAGCTCCTGTTTGGAACTTTTAACCTGTGTAACCTAAGAAAGAGCAAATATGTATTTCCAGTTTGTTTCTTCTCCCTCTTCCATAGCTAACTCCCATGCCCCTCAGCAAAACATGGTGCTATTGGTTGACAAGATATTTAGACTTGTAAAAAATTTCTTGTATTTATTCCTTCTGCTGGCTCTGAAATCTCAACTGGTATTCAAAGATTCCTGGAGTTGAGTCCTACCTCTTCCACTAATTAATTTCCTTTGGGACCTTGGTCAATTCAATTCATTTCCATGAAGCCCAGCTTCTAGAAAATGATGTGGCTGGAGTAGTCAATCTGATTTCCTGGCCAGCCTAACATTTCTGTGATTCTATGAGCCTATATTCTAGAGGAGTGACATCCCCCTAAAAGCAAACTGGAAAAAGACAATAAAAGGAATGATGCTTTTTTCTTCTTCACTTTTGGAAAGGGAAGAATACACAGGGGTCCATTGAAGTCAGTGAGCAAAGATATGTATTTTAAATTTCATGCCTTTAAGGCATCTAAGACATATGGTGACTTTTAAGTTGAAATCTAAAAAACGATGACCATCTTCTCAGACAAGAACCATCCATTTGTCCTTAAGGGAAATTTTTAAATATTCTGTTTCCTGAGCTATTAACCTATGGTTTTTACTGTTACTTGAGAGTATTAGTAAAGTTCACATAAAATAACACAAAAATAAGGCTGTGAGAATGTTGCCATCTACTGTTTGCCGAGAAACATACTAGTGCAAAGAATTTTATGTAACACTTCTGTCAGCGATTTTTCGTTATGAAAAACACTTTAGTTTCCTATGGTATACATGTAACTCACTATTAGAAAAAACCTTTCTCCTACTGAATAACATATTTTGGAAACCCCTAGTTCATTCCATAAGCCTATTTTTTTCCTTAACATTGACCAATATTTTGAAAACCCCAGTATAAACTTGGAAATTACATACTTTATGTTTAATCAAAGCTTAGATTTTTACCTTAATTCAAAACAGTCAAGGTTGCATGCATTATTGTGGCTACTTGTTTTTAACCAAAGAAGCAGATAGGAAGGAAAAGATTTTAAAAAGGAAGTTAACAATTTTAATAAGAAACATATTTGTGGCTAACAACCTGACAAGATTTTTTTTTTAACTGTAAATATTTTATTTCAAAGAAAACATTTTAAAATATTTGTGAGGTCTCACTAAATCCAAATGTTCAAAACTTTTCATTTGGCAAGCAAAGTGGTTGTTTTGAGACAAACATTTGTTATAACCACAACAATGGGGGTTAGCGGGAGGGACAGAATATTTGCATTTCAGAAATATTTTCTCAAGAAACGACAGAATTTGTGTACTTTATGAAGGATCCCCAACCAGCAGATCAATATTTGAAAGCTTATGTTACACCAAGTTCCAACCAACTGCCATCAACAAGTGCAGATAAGTCCAACAATGACAGGAACGGCTCTGGTCCCAGCCTTATAGCCTTTAATAAGAATAACTACTGTGAAGAAGGGCTGACAACTTTTTAATTACCAAAAAAGCCTTTTACTTCTATACCTTACTAATAATTTGCATTTTAATCTTTAAAAGTGTATCTAATGATATTTTAGAGGCAGCTAGGTGGCTCAATGGAGAGAGCACTGGGCCTGGAGTCAGGAAGAACTGAATTTAAATGTGACCTCAGACACTAACTGTGTGACCATGGGCAAATCGCTTAATATATATTTGCCTTAATCCACTGGATGAAAAAGTACCAAAACATTCCAGTGTCTTTGCTAAGAAAACCCCATGGACAGTGTGATCCATTGAGTCATGAAGAGTCAGACGTGACTAACCAACAACAATGACGTTTTAAAGACAACGTAGGTTAAAAGACCACAAATAAACAAAAATGATAGAAATTCTATGGTAACTTCTACCTGTTTATCTAATATAAAGGAAATTGTCCAAAAATTTGTCTTTCAGAAAAGATGCTAGACTCCCTCTTCCCCCCTCCTGTTTATACAGTCTACTAATGGCAAAATGAAGAAGTTGTAAAATGGAGAGAACATTGGATTTATAGTTAAGAGAACCTGGTTTTATGTCTAAGTTTCTACCTGTGTAACCTTGGGTAACTCACTGAACCCTTGTTGACTTGTTTCCTCATCTATAAAATGATGTCTATGGGCTAAATGACCCTAGGATTTCCTAGCCTGATATCTATGTACTCATGAAAATGATGTGGTTTGGGGTTGCTGGGAATCCCAAAATGTCAGGATACAGAGATCTGCCTAGTAAGAATTCAAGTACTCAAACCTTCTTTCAATCAAAGTGGCAAGGTTTATTGTAATGTATTAGGCTAGTGCTACTAGGAATTCACTAGTTCCTAGTGAATCTTGGACTTTATGGAAGTGAGATTGATACTTTTAGTTAAGTAGTTTTTGGTGGGTTGAAAGATTCAGTGAAAGAACTGTTGAATATCTAAGTGGGCTGGGCTGGGCCAGATGCCTTGGGTGAGATGTCAGTGATCTAGGCTGCTTGCAAAAGACATGATATTTTCCTTTTCAGGGATTCAAGTTCTATTACCCTATCACAAGTAATCATATTTCTTTGGTATTTTGGTGGTATAATAGGTACTGCCTCACAACTAATTGAAATATTACAGATTATTCAACTATTCACCTTGAAACTCTTTGGCAAGTTTCTATTTAATAGTCCTTTTTGTCTCACATGCGTAGATTGACTAGGTCAAAGAGGTAAAAGAGGCATGCTCTTACTGAAGTATTGTATTTAGCATTTGGTTTGCTAGGGTTTAGGGTTTAGTCAGCCTCAGATGGCTAAATTTCAATAACCCAATAAATAAAAATCAATCTAGAATATGACAATCTGAGGAAGGCAAGAGTCTATAGGATCTCCATTTCAATGTTTATCAACTAAATTGTTACATTCTTAATTTTTTGGGCTGGTTTGTCTAGACCCTCTTTAGCCCTGACATAATATTGTTTCTCAAAAACATTGTCTCTTTTCCCAAATGAGAAAATCTTTGTAAAATGCTCCTCACAGTGCTTGGCACATGGTAGGCAATTACTAAATTTTTATTCCCTTCTCTTCCTTCTGAAACATGGCTCTTAAGACATTTATTTTCTTTCGTCCTGACTAGTGTTGCCTGGTTTGCACATAAATATTTCCTTTCTGTCAGTGGAAAATTCTGGCTTCTACATTTAGAGATTTTTACTGATGAGGAAGCCAGATTTAATCTCTGCATTTCATCTATGCATTCATACCCTTAAGCCAGCTTCAGTATTAGGAAAGGCTTTACCCATTTTGCATAACTAATACAGGTAAACTACCTAATAGGCTCCATACTGTAAATGATCATAGATGATGAGGCAAGTTTTCCAATTTTAATGAATTATTGTTTATTTAACCAGAGCTTAGGAACTTGATCAGTCATTATTACTAGCTTTATCTTCTATATGTCCAGATATTGATTAATTAATGAGATTGCTCTTTCATTTATTTGACAAATTCTCCTTTTCTTAAAGAAGTTTTACATTGATTATTCCATTTTAGTTTATGAGTCATGTCACATGGAGTTTGATGGTGTCCTTCTTTCCTAGTAGTGCTGTCTATCTGTTAGGGCCTTAGTGGGTCTCAAGTGGAAGAAACAGAAATAGGTAAGACCAAAAGGGCAAATAGAAGGACTTCCATTAATTATAATTAATTAGAAGAAGGTATCTTGAATAAATGTCTTTTTGAGATAAACAAAGAAGTTTAGGACTGAAAGAGAAAGAATCATTTTTTTTTTTGTAAAGGAAAAGATTTCTATTAACTTTAAAAGGATATTATCATTGTTATGGATGACCATTTTTGATAGCTAAAAAAAGTTTTAGTTAAAAGTGCTAATAATAATAGTTGGGCACGAGGTAGTGCAATGAATAAAATGGTGGGCAAGTCATTTAACATTGTTTTCCTCACTTTCTTCATCTGTAAAATGAGTTGGAGAAGAAAATGCCAAACTACTCCAGTATCTTTGCCAAGAAAACCCCACAATGGGGTAATGAGTCAGATACAACTGAAACAACTGAACAGCAACCACCACCACAACAATTTAATAAGTGTTTAATTCAGACTAGAGTGCTGATATTCCCATTAAGAAGCAACATTTTCTACGTATTCTAAATTGAAAGGACTTGTAAATGTTATGATTAAACACAGAAGAGAAGAGGATTTGCCCAGCTGAAGGGTGATGAGGACCAACAGTTAAGTGGTGAGCACAGGAGCAGTTTTGTATGATGTGGACATGTTCTTAAATGGACTAGGGACATCAAAGTCTATGGTCCAACACTGTGAGTTTCTCCAAGGACATGGGTCTTACTCCCTTATGTACTTCCCAAACAGGTTTCTGTAACCCTGCACCCACTCTTTACCATAGATATTGAGTAGATTTGGGGCATGGGTGAGAAAAATGTGTTCTAGGTTTTTATGTTTATTATGACATATTTACGCATTGACTACTACTACTTCTTTTGTCTTGTTAAGAAAACAGTTACATTGAAGACCTGAAATTGTCATTGTTGGAGGTAGATGGTTCCATGAATATCACACATTGTCTAGGTATTTCATTGTGAATATTTGGTATATGGACAGAAAATGAATTGGATGGATACTTAAGAAATAGAGTGATGAGTAGGGAAATGGTATTTTCTTTCAAGAGTAAACCCAAGCAACCTGCTGGAGTTTGAAGGTAAACATTTGGTGATAGTCCATCTCTGGGCACCTAGATTTACAAGTGTGAGGGCAGGTGACTGTGATCAAATGAGTTTAGAATGTAGTATTAGCAGATATGAAGAGATGACGTACTGTGATACATTGGTAGGTGGCTACTCCACTTCATACTACACCATCATGAATTTAATACCCATCCTAATGACAATCTAGAGAGAGGCAAAAGATATATGTGAATATGTAAGAGTATGTTAATATGAGGAAATGAATACAAGGTCTGTAAAGCTGAGAATGTCATTTTTCTTTGTTCTTAGAGTGCCTTATATAGAATAGATCCTTAATAAATGTTTCCTGAATTCAATTAGATTGATATTAAGAGTCTTAAATCTTTAGGGAGTTAGTTATTTACCTGAGTTTACTACACAGCTCTACAAGAATAATATGGTATTCCTCTAAAGGATATTTTTTCTTTTCTTTTTTTTTCCAAATTAGAATGTGAGGTGAATCAGACCAGGAGGTTTTTTCTTGGCCAGTTCTATGTACAAAATGTGATATATACATATATATGCATATGTATATATGTATATGTATATATGTATATGTACACACACACACATACATATAAAACAAAGCAGGAATGCAAGCTAGGTGAGTGGTCATGACCTTGCTTCCTTGTCTTAGCTTTTGCTCTGGCTTAAATTTATTTTCATTCTAAGCAGGAGAGGATCTTGGGAATTTCTATCAGTAAGTTAAATAGTTGTATCAGACCTAGAATTGGGATTCAGAACCAGACACTGAGATTAAAAAACAAATTTTAGTATGGAAGAACTCTACTGGCTTTTTTTAGTGCCTTTAGCTGGGTATGCTTCTGGTTCATAGCTTCTGGTATGACTAAATCAACAGCCAGATCAGCAAGCATTTAATAAATGTTTACTATGTGCAAGGCACTGTGCTAAGTAGCTGCAGATACAAATGCAAGTAAGTTGGAGATACACATGCATTTAAAAAGTAAGACAGTTCTTGTCATCAAGGAACTTAGTGGGGAAAGACAACACATAGAAGTAGCTGATAAGCCAGGATAGAGCATGGTGGCAGAGTTGGGGACTGAATGACTGCTCTGTGTGCTTTGGACTTAAGGCTGCTCTTGAAAATCATTTTCAAGCCACTGTACTCTAAATAAAAAAAAGTCAATAAACAATTTACTAAGCATTTACTATATGCCAGGCACTGTACTAAGTACTGCAGATACAAATAAACAAAAGAAAGAAAGGCCCTTCCTTCAAGAAGTTTATAATCAAGTGAGGAGACTACAGGACCAGAAAGGAAGCTGAAAAGGGAGGGCATTGCCAGGGGGCAAATAGTGGGGGACATTTATATTCCTGGTATAGAAACCAAGCAAAACCTTTAATGGAAAATGGAGAGTTTACTAGAAGTTCTGAGTAGTAAACTGTACAGGAAAGTTATGGGAAGAGTTTATTGCTTCACCTAGTAGCCCATCACTAGTAAAAGTTTGCATGTCAGTGACTATTCAAGAGCTACAGTGCTTTGTGTGAGTTCAAGTCTCAGAGAGTACCTTTCATTTGGGACAGCTTTGCTGGGAGCTCCACATGTGAGAGGTACCCTAGGTACAATATTGTACTCACTTTTGTTTCAAAAATTTGTTTTCAAGCCTGCTGCTTAGAACATGAAACACAGTGTTCTATAGAAATAATATCAAAAGTTGTGATTAGGTTCTAAGATTAACCTATATAATAAATAACAAAACTTATTCATCATAATCTTCTGAGTTCTGGGGACTTGAAGACCTTCAGAAGGGTAGCCAGGTGGTATATTGGATAGAGAGCCAAGGCTCAGACTCAGGAATTGTATACCTTTGGGCAAGTCACATAGCCTCTGCCCCAGTATTCTTATCTGTATGGGCCCTCAGGTTGTCAGGCTCCCTGATCTCTGAGTATAGGGGTCCTAAAATTCTAGGACAGGCATGTAAGAGAAGAGGGAATGTCTAAGAAAGGCCCTGACGTATTTGGGATTCATCACCATCACCCAACCCATTGGTGTTTCTGTTCCCAAGACTTTGGACAGCATGGCAATGTGAGCTGACATACAAGACTTCCTGGGGTTTATGAACAAAAGAAGGGGACACAGTCACTCAGGGGCAATAGAGTCCACAGTCACACTGCTTCAATGTAATAAGGCTTCACTTATTTTTTTTCTGTCTCTTTCAAAGATTGTTAGCTCTATAGTTGTCTAGATTAGGTTAACCTATTGAGGATGAGCTATGATGTCAGCCTTCTCTCTGGAAGAGTAAAAGATCAAGGATATCATGGGAATCAATGAAATAAATATGAAGGAAAGAGACTTAGTAATACCAGACTTTGAACTACATTATAAAGTGGTAATTATGAAAGCAATCTGGTACGGGCTAAGAAAGAGTGGCAGATCAGTGGAATAGATTAGGTACACAATACATAGTAGTAAATGACCATAGTAAATCTAGTATTTGATAAGTCCAAAGATTCAAGCTTTTGGGGCAAACAACTCACCATTTGACAAAGTGTCTGGGAAAATTGGAAAGCAGTTTGGCAGAAAGTAGGCATAGACCAATAGCTCATACCATATACCAAAATAAGATCAAAATGGATAAATTTTTTAGACATAAAAGGTGATATTATAAACAATTAGGAGAGCATGGGAAAAATGATCTGTCAGGGAAGAGTTTATGACCAAGCAAAAGATAAAGAGGATCATGGGAAGTAAAATAGATAATTTTGCACAATAAACATTTTTGCACAAACAAAACTGATACCGCCCAAATTAAAAAGAAATCAGGAAACTGGGAAATTTTTTTTTACAAGTTTCTCTGCTAAAGGGCTTATTTCTCAAATATATAGAGAAATGAGTTAAATTTATAAAAATATGATCCATTTCCCAGTTGATAAATGTTCAAATGATATGAACTGGCAGTTTTCAGAAGAAATCAAAGCTGTCCGTACTCATAATGAAAAAGTGCTCTAAATCACTATGATTATTAAAATGCAAATGGAAAACAACTCTAAGATAGTACCAATACCTATCAAATTGGCTAACATGACGTAAAAGAAAAATGCCAAATGTTGGAGGGGATATGGAATAATTGGAACACTAATGTGCTGTTGGTTAAGATATGAACTGATTCAACCATTCTGGAGAACAATTTGGAACTATGCCCAAAGTGTTATAAAACTATGTATCCCTTGTGACCCAGCAATGCCACTACTAGATCTGTGTCCCAAAGAGACAGAAGAAAAGGGAAAAGCACTGATTTACACAAAAATATTTAAAGCAGCTATTATGTGATAGCAAAGAACTGGAAATTGAGAGTTTACCTGTCAGTTGGAGAATGACTGAACAAATTGTTGTATCTGATTATGATGGATGGTGCTACAAGAAATGATGAGCAGGATGGTTTCAGAAAAACTTGGGAAGACATATAAACTGATGGAAAATGAAGTGAGCAGAATAAGAGAACACTGTATACAGTAATAGTAATGTTATAATGATGATTAATTGTGAATGTCTTAGCTGCTCTGATCAAGACAATTCAAGGTAATTTCTAATAATGAAAAATGCTAACCGTCTTCAGAGAAAGAACTGATGAATTCTGTGTGCAGATTGAAGTATATTTTTTCCACTTTATTTTTCTTATTTTTTTCCCCCTTTTGTGTTTTCAACATGGTTAATATAGAATTATGTTTTGCATGATTTTATATGCATAGTTGATATCATTTGCTAACTATTGGTCTTTGCATCATCATTTAGTACAGTCCTTGGCACATAGTAGGTGCCTAATAAATGATAGTTTACAGCTATAAATTGCCTGAATCAGGATTCAAGCCCAGGTTTGCCTGACTCCAATTCAGCGATCTATCATACCAGACTTCCCTTTTTAAAGCCTCACTGCTCAGTAAAGAGTTGGTGCAGGTTGTTGTGGTGTTGGTCCTTCGTTCTCGAAGAGGACCATGACATCAGGGAAATGATGACATGACTTTCAGTTGACTTTATTTGAGTGAGGGAGGGCTGTGCAAGGTTACCGGTGTCACTTTCTTCTCCTGAGCCATCTGAGTCCAGTGGCCTGATATTCATCAGGATGGCTGGAGATGGTCCAGGATGCAGTGGGAGACCCTGGCCCTTTCAGGCTAAATCTTATAGCATGCTCACTCTGAATGAGATACACCTATTCAATGAATAGATTTCTTTAAGTAGTTGCTCAAGGGATGGCCCCTTTAATAATAAAAAAATCAGACTGGGAGGAGAAAACCCTCAGGGTTCCTGGGTAAAAGAGAAACAATTACTATTAGTATTTAGTAAATACTAAATGGTGCAGGACACTGACCCTGAAAGCATAGAAGTTAGATAAGAAAGAGAGATGTCATCTAGTTAATTTTAAATGTCATTGTTAGGAAATGAAGGGAAAATGTTATAATAGTTAAAAGAAAAATCCCCTGAGGTTAGAAGCTAGGCAATTAAAATGTACACATTTTCAAAGTCCCTTGTGACTCTTAGGGTTCAATTTATGAAGAGGAGGAGTTTTTTTCCTTTGGATTCTCATGTTATTCTCACAATAATAACCTATTTCACCCCTCTCCCACAGAGCATGTATTTACCTATCCTGACAGTTTGGCATTTCTGTTCTGGATCAGCAGGAATGACATCTTAATACTCTGTATTTTGCAGAGTAAAAAAGAAGAGCTGGAAGGGACTTCAGAGACTCTAGTCTATTACCTTCATTTTACAGATAAGGAAACTGAGGCACAGTGAGGTTATGAGTTGTCCAAAATCACACAAGAATTAAGTGACAGGTAACATTTAAACCAAGATCTTTTGATTTGAGTGGCATTGATCTTTTCATCTCACCATTCTGTTTGTCATATTGTCAACATCTAAAGAATGCAAAATAACACACTTCATGAATCTCTTGGTTTTGTTAGTAGGGTTGTAAAAACACCAAGGGAAAAAATTTCTACTCTTTCCCTCGATGTACTCAGAGCAGCTTTTCTTTTCCTTAATTTTCTTCCTTGGCTCCTCCAATCCTGCTAAATAATTCATTAGAAGACATTTGAATAGTGTAAACCACATAGTCTTTTCCCTTGTTGGTACTTAGTCAAATTTTAGTTTCTATAATCTATGCCTATAAAATGTATCCCTTGGTTCCTCTAGCGGTTTTTTTGTCATTCTTCTTTGGATCCATCCAATTAGGCTATATATTTTTGGCACTCAGTTCTGAATACAGTTTTCCATATGTTGTCTCTATAGGATTATATGGAGAAGTTGTCTCTTTTCTTCTTGACTCAAAGTGCGTGTAATAACCCATTGCCTAATAGAGTGTGTAGATTAAATACTCAACAAATGTCTGCTAATACAAAAATCCATGCAGAGACTTATTGATAATTTATAGTCTCTCTCTCTCTCTCTCTCCCCCACCTTCTCCTATGCCTTTTAATGGTGGGTGGAGGTGGAGGGAAACTTGGTTCTGGTATTTTTGTTGAGTTGAAATTGAATTTACACTTGAAAAAAATTTCAAGATATGAAGGCCTTATTTTATCATTACTCATTCTTAGATGAGGCTCTTTCTGACATGCATATATATGTGTACATGCATATATATTATATTTATATACATATATATTCTCAGTCATTCAACAAACTAGGCATCTAATAAGTGAAAAGCACTATTCTGGGCATTAAAGATACAAAAACAATAATGATGTCTCTGCCCTTGCAAAGCTTCCATTATCCTGGGAAGTGGTGGTGGGAATAGTGCATAGATAAGTCAATAGAAATATGCAAATACATTCACACATACACAAAATAAGTATTGTATAAAGTAACTGAGGCAGGACAGTAATCCCTGGGGACATCAGGAAAGGTTTTGTGTGAGAGAAGGCATTTGAGGCAGGGATTATAAGAGGTGAAAATGAGGAGAAAAGTATATTTCACAGCTTGTATAAAGGTGGGAAATAGAATGTATGGGAAAGAGCAGTATTCTAGTTTAGGTTTCTCTCTCTCTCTCTCATTCTTATTCTTCCTTTTTCTCTCCTCTCCCTGTCTTTGTTTTTCTCTTTGCATTTCTCTCTTAATATATCTAGAGTTATACAGATATTTGTACATATAGATACGTAGAGATCTAAGTATCTTTTCTAGTTGCTGCTCCACACATAGGATTTCAGTGGAATGAGGAACTGCTATGTGAAAACACTTATCACTGATTTGGGTCAGAAACTGATTTGTAACTTAGACTCTCAGAGAGTTGTTGGAGGCATCAAGAGATTAAATGACTTGCTCATGATTATACAACGAATTCCAGAGGCAGAACTTGAACTCCTGACTCCAAATCTGGTCTTCCCTCCATAATTCAATCCTATCAGTCATAGCCATGTTTATCATATGCCAAAGTGTAATTTTTGTGTATAATAATTCTTTAGAATGATACAATTAACCTCATAATGCAAATGTGATCACCTATACTAACACTGGAATTTTAAAGAGACAATGTTGAAGCAATGTGATGTGATGGATAGATGACTGGTTTGGGGATCAGGAAGACATGGTTTCATAGACTGCGTGACCATGGGCAGTTAATCAACTTCTCTATGTCTCAGTTTCACCTTCTGTAAAATGAGAAGCTTAGACTAGATGATCTTCCAGGTCTTTTCTAACTGTAAATCTATGATCCTACGAGTTTTTTTTTCAGGTTCTTTTTTATCTAGTGATCCAGGGGTGGGGAACCTGTGACCTTGAGATCACATGTGTCCATCTAGGTCTTTGGGGGCAGCCTTTTGGCTGAGTCCAAATTTTACAGGACAAATCCCCTTTATTAAAGGGATTTGTTCTATGAAGCTTGGATTCAGTCAAAGGGTTGCCCTTGAGGACCTAGAGGGCACATGTGGCCTTGAAACCGCAGATTCCCCACCCCTGATAGCATGAAATATGAACCATATTTGATGTTTTGTTTAGTTTCATTGGGCTGAGTAATTATAATTTTGCTTTCCATGTTCTTAATGATCCCTGGGATGTGACTCAGTTTATATTGCTGTCAAGTTTCTTTCATGCAGTATTAAAAACTCCAGAGATACAGAAATATAGACTATAGAACTGCAAGAGAAATATGAGTTGACTATAGAACTGCAAGAGAAATATAAGTTCTCTATTTTTACTTCATGAGTATTTTAACTATTCTAGACCAAAAAATATCAGTTTGCTATTTAAATTAGGACCACATCTATACTTCATTGTGCCATATATTTTATTTTTAAAGTGTAACTTATTTTTGTCAGTTAAAAAGCATTAATTTTCTTTTCCTCCAAACCTCCCCTTATTATAAAGTAACGTCCTTAAGGTTACTTTTACTTAAGACTAATCTCTCACTTAAGCTTCACTCCCCCTTATTCTTCTCTCTCCCCTTTCCCCCTTTTCTCCTGTTTTCCTGTTTAATGAAATGTATTTCATTATCTTGTGTTTGCACATTTATTCCTCCTTTTATCAGTTTGGATGAGGAGGTTCAAGCATTGCCTGGTTCCCCCAATGTCTTTTTCTTGGATTACATGTTTTTTCTTTCTCATCCTGATTATGTGAGATTGAGATGGAGCCAAAATGGTGGAGTAAAGGCAGGGAACTCACCTGAGCTCTCCCCAAACCTCTCTAAATACTTAAAAAATGACTCTAAACAAATTCTAGACAACAGAAGCCACAAAAAGGTGGAGTGGAGCAAGTCTCCAGCCCAAGACAATTTGGAAGGTTAGCAAAAAAAGGTCTGTGGCACCAAAGGGAGAGAGAAGCACACTACAGTGCAGACTGGGCCCCAGCAAACCCAGTACAGGCCTTGGGGTGACTGAATCACTGGCAGCAGTGGTAGTTTCCAGACCTCTCAGCCCACAGATCCCAAAGACAACTTAGCAGGTCAGCAAGAAGGAGTTGTTGCACCTGGGTGAGAGTGGAGTATAGTCCAGTGCAGGTCACACCAGCACAGCCCCAGCCCCAGCAAACCCGGAGCAGGCCTGGGGAGTGACTGAATCAGTAGTGGCAGCAGCTGCTTCTGGAGATCTCAGCCCACATATGGTAAAGGGGTTGAACAACTTGTCAAAAGGAGATCACAGGGGTCTTTTTGCTAGCACTGAGATGGGACTGTGTTGCTTTGCCCATACTCAGATCTAGGTTGCAGTCCTGGGTGGCAATCCCAGGGCAAGGAGGAGCACCAGCATAGCTTGCAGTCATAGTGGATGGGGGACCTTCCTCACAGTTTTAGAGCAGAAAAGTGTATGATTGCTCACAGATGAGCACACAGGCCAGGAGAGTAGTAAACACCTCTCCTTAACTCAAACCATCTTGGAAGAACTGAAAACTTATTGGTCCCTAGAAGTATCTCTGAAAACAACAGCACAAAACACCCAAAGCTTAGAACAGTGTGCCCTTCACCCTGGAAGCAGAACCCCACTTTAACAACAGTTAAAAGTCAAGTAATAGACTGGAAAAATGAGCAAATAATGGAAAAAATTCTGACTATAGAAGTTATTATGGTGACAAGTTCAAAACACACACTCAGATTATGTGAGACCGTTTTCAACTCTTTGTCATCTCTCCACCTATTTTCCTTTCCCTATACTTTCTTCTTTTAAGATAATAAAAATAGTGAAACCAGTCCCAAGATCTAAGTTTCATTAGAGTCCCTCAGTGACCTCTGACAATGACAGATTTCTGAGGGAGCAAATCTTTGTTTAGCCCCTTATGTTTGATCATATTTACCTTTTTAAGTTTCTTTTGACTCCTGTGTTATTATTCAAAGATTCTACAGTACTGGTCTTTTCATCAGGAATAGCTGGAAGCCCTGTATTTCATTAATTATCCATTTTCTACCCTGTAGTATTAGACTCAGTTCTGATGGGAAGTTATCTTGCCTAGAAGCTCAAATTTCTGCCTATTGGAACATCATATTCCAAGCTCTCTGTTCTTTTTATAGTGGTAGCTGCTAAATTTTGTATGATCCTGAATTCTTTGGACTTGAATTCTTTTTTCTCTCAGCTTGTAAGAGTTTTTCGTTAACTTGGCAAGCTCTGAATTTTCATAATAATACTCCTGGAAATTTTCATTTAGAGGTTTCTTTTAGAAGGTGAGTGGTGGATTCTATTTTCACTTTGCCTTATGGTTCTAAGAAACTTGACAGCATTCTTTTATGATTTCTTGAAATATAGTGTCTAGACTCCTTTTTGTTCTTTACTCTCTGATAGTCCTTCAGTTCTTAAAATAGCTTTCCTCACCCTTTTTTTTGGTTAGTGGTTTATGGTATGAGATACTTCAGATTTTCTTTTCTTTTATTCAGTCTTTTGACTTTGTTTTAATATTTCTTGTTGTTTTATAAAGTCATTATCTTCTCTTTAGTTCATTCTAATTTCCAGGGAGATTTTTTTTCCTGAATAAGGTTTTATACTTCTTGTACCAAGCTACTAATTCTGTTCTCCATTTTTCCTTCTGGCAGTCTCATTTCATTTATAAAAATATTTTAAACTCTCTGTCTTTCTCTTTCTGTGTCTCTCTCTGTCTCTGTCTCTCTCTGTGTCTCTCTCTCTCTGTCTCTGTCTCTGTGTCTCTCTCTCTCTTTCTCTTTCTGTCTCCCTCTCTCTCTCACTCATACTTTATCCCTTCCTGGAATTCTAGTAGAATTTCTGCCCAAACTGTGCCTTTCTTTGAGGTTTTGCTTACCAATATCTTGAAGTCATTTTCTTCTTTTGGGTTTGTGTCTTCTGCTCCAATAGTGATCTGATCCAAGGCAAAACTGATTGCTGCCCTCTTTGACCTTCACTAGATCCTGACCAGGTTGTACATTCAAGCAGCATATGTGTAAGCTTGGTCCTGGTTGTAGTCCCACTGAATTCATCCATTATCAACTAGATGGCAAAATGCTGGTTCAGAATGACAAGATTACTGCTTTTGATCTGGGTTTCCCACTTTAGTTGTTAGACTGAACTGAAAGCTGAAACTTAGGTATTCACGTTATTTAACTTTTTAAACTTATTTAACATAGCCTAGGGACAGTGATTGCTCTTTAATTTGGAATGCTATACCTAGGCACAGTCTCTCACTCAACTCTAAATTTCTGATCCAAAACTAGCCAGTTGACACAGTCTTCTGCACTTTGTACAAGGTCAGATTTCTGTGTTTGGCACGTCTTACTTTGGTGAATAGCTTTACCTTCTCTTTAGTTCTTGAACTAGAATTTTCCTTGTGGAAGTTCTTGGCTAAACCATATCCCCAACGTGCACAGATTTCTCTTTCTATCCCTTCTCTGTATGATGATGTGGGCTGGAAAAATGATTGCTTATGGTTTTATCTTGGCTTTCCCAGTCAGGATTCTGTCTGGTACATTTTCTAGATCTTTGTGCAAGAGTTTTAGGAAAGTGCTACATTGTACCTCTTCATCATCTTATCTCCTTAATGATAATATTTTTGAACCATATGTTTAATGTGTCTTCTAATTCCCTTGATTAGATACAGTTTCTTTTTTGAGCACTATTTTAATTAGCTTTCATATGTAAGGTTCTATCCTCTTTCCATCCCCTGAGGATTATTCAAGACACAGCACTGATCTTTCTCATTACAATCTTTTTTTTTTTTTTAAGCTGGTCTTGTTTTAACCAATCCTTTAGTTATCACTTCTTTCTTCCCAAATCTGTGTCTCTAAGCCTAAACTGTCTCAAGTTCCAGAACTATTTCCAAATAACTATAGGATATCTCACCTTGAGTTTCCTGCTATGACTCAAAATCATTCAAGTACACAACTGAACTCATCATCTACTTCTTGAAAATTTACTTTTCAACTTCCTTATTTTTGTTAATTGCACTGCCAGAATAACACTTAAAAATTAACACACGAAGCCAGTTTTTAGAGTTCACTATTTTGTCTTTGATAGTACTTCAAAGCATATGTTGAATTAACATGGATTTTCTCTCTGATGTTAATTTCAGTGGTTAAAGATGCCCCCTCCCTGCAAGGAATAGTATATTTGTCTGATTTATGGAGAATGGAAAAATTTATGACCCGACAAGAGATAGAGAACACTATGAAGTACAGAATGGATAATTTTGATTACATCAAATTGAAAAGTTTTGTGCAAACAAACTCAATGCATCCAAGATTAGGAGGAAAGCAGAAAACTGGGAAAGAATTTTTGCAACTAATATCTGTGATAAAGGCCTCATTTTGAAAATATATAGTGAACTGAGTCAAATATACAAGAATACAAGTCATTCCCCAATTGATAAGTAGTCAAAGGATATGAACAGGGAATTTTCAGAGGAAGAAATTAAAACTATCTATAATCATGTGAAAAAATGCTCTAAATTACTATTGATTAGAGAGATGCAAATCAAAACAACTCTGAGGTATCACATCACACCTATCAGATTGACTAACATGATAAAACAGGAAGATGATAAATGCTGGAGAAAATGTGGGAAAGTTAGAACACTAATTCATTGTTGGTGGAGCTGTGAGCTGATCCAAACATTCTGGAGAGCAGTTTGGAACTGTGCCCAAATGGCCACAAAAATGTGCATACCCTTTGACCCAGTAATATTGCTTCTGGGAATCTATCCCAAAGCAATCATAGAAATGGGAAAGGGTCCCACATGTACAAGAATATTCACAGCAGCTCTCTTTGTGGTGGCCAACAACTGGAAATCAAGGGGGTGTCCATCAATGGGAGAATGGCTGAACAAGTTGTGGTACATGAATGTAATGGAGTACTATTGTGCTATAAGAAATGATGAACAGGAAGACTTCAGAGAAGCCTGGAGAGACTTATATGAACTGATGCTGAGTGAAAGGAGCAGAACCAGGAGAACTTTGTACACAGCAACAACCATAGTGTGCAAGGAATTTTTCTGGTCGACTTAGTACTTCACTGAAATGCATGGACTTAAAAAATTTCCAATGGACTGTTGAGACAAAATATCTTCCACATCCACAGAAAGAACTATGGAATTTGATCGTAGATAGAAACAAAGCATTTTCTTTTGTATTAAAAAAAAGATGCCTCCTCCCAGATCCAATTTTTCTTAGCTTGTTTTATTTCTTCTAAACTTGCTTATCTCAAAGTTCAAGAAAGGCATGACCTTTTCTCAAAAGACCCGTAAATTCATTGTTGCAGGAATTTCCTCTGCCAAGAAAGACCATCATTACTCATTACCCTAGTTAATGGCTTCCATTAATTTCTTGACATCCCTGCCCCACCTCCACAAACAAAACAAAACATCACTTTGTAGCTAGCCTTTTGGGGATCACTTACCCAAACTTGACTGGTCCTCAAATAAGAGGCACTGAATATATCACAGGGCATCTACATAGATCTTTTCCATCTTGATAAAGCCTAAAAGATCTTGGGTTTCACTGGTATAGCCTTTAGGAACTCAGAATTCTTAATATTGCCCAGTGATTCATCAAAGTGTGAATTTAGTAAGGCGCCCATCATTCTAGAATGTTAGGATTTAATAATAGTTGATATTTGTCACACACCTCAGGATTCATAAAGTAATTTCCTTACAATAACCACATGAAGTAGGAATAGGAGAAAGAGAGCAGGCTGGATTGCAAATGAGAAATTATGTAGTATGCTCAATGATTGCAAACTACTCTCTGACAACACACACACACACACACACACATAACCCTTTTAATATTCTTCTGATGATGCTCTATGACTATGAATGAATCATGGAACTCCACAGTCTCTGAAGAATTACAATTGCGGCCAAGCCAAAGGACAAAGAAGAAACACACAGTGAATGTAAAATGATGGCAGCATATTGCTAATGATGACTTGCATTTAAGAAACAGACAAAATAAATCAGCCAGGAATGTATAACCAGAAAAGGACCATTATGCATTGAAAACAAAGGAATATTTAAATTAATTTATATAGCATGGTCATTTTTATCATATTGCTTCATCCTACGCAGGAAAAATTAATATTTTTTTCAAATTATTTAGGTCTGTCTTTATTTCTGTACACAGTTTTGATTGCAGTTAGATAGTCTTTGTATGTATATTGAAAGGTAGATTTCCAAAGTATTTTAGACATTCTATAATTATTTTAATGGAATTTCTCTTTCTGTTGCTTCCTG
This sequence comes from Notamacropus eugenii, assembly GCF_028372415.1. Classification (NCBI taxonomy): domain Eukaryota; kingdom Metazoa; phylum Chordata; class Mammalia; order Diprotodontia; family Macropodidae; genus Notamacropus; species Notamacropus eugenii. Next base: position 129,087,367 of record NC_092873.1, on the reverse strand, counting down.
CTGGGTTTTATTAGTATTATGTAGAAATTCTGATGATTTGTGTAGATTTATTTTATTTCCTGTAAGTTTGCTGAAGTTATTGTTTCAATTAATTTTTTATTTGACTGTTTAGGGTTTTGTAAGCACATCATCATATCTTCTGCAAAAGTGATAATTTGGATTCTTCTTTACTTCTTATTGCCTCATTTTCTTTTTGTTATCTTTTGGTATACCAGAGGATTAGTTTTAGAACTAAAAAAAATAAAATTCATATGGAAAGAAAGATAAATCAATTCTCAATAGAAACAATAAAAACAAATGAGAACAAAGGGACACTACTAGTTCCAGATCTCAAATCATACTTCAAAACAGTAATTATTAAAACAATTTGGTAGTGGTTAAAAAAATGGAGGAATTGATATCAATAAAATGGATTAGGTACAAAGTCTACAGAAGCAAATGTATTTGGTACCCTGACATTCAAACTAAAAACACCCAAAATACTGGGATAAGGATTCATCATTCAGAAAAAATAACTAGGAAAATTGCATAGAAGTATGGAAGAAATGAAATTTAGGCTGACATATTACACTTTGTACAAAGATCAATTCCAAATGGATGAGACCTAGATATAAAATGTTGCATGATAGATAAATGAGAGAAATATGGAAACAAGTACCTATCAGAACTATGAATAGGAGAAAAGTTCATGGCTAAAAAAATAGAGAGGATCACAGGAAATAAAATGGCTAATTTTGATTACATAAAATTGAAAATTTTTTTCACAAACAAATCCAGTTGTTAAGATGAAAAGAAAAACACTTGTAGGGAGGAAAGAACTTTGCAGCAAATTTCTGTGAAAGGTCTCATTTCCCTAACATAAGGAACTGATTCAATTTATGAATCTGAGCCACTTCCCCAACTAACCTGCCCAGCAGATCCTGAGGGAAACTGACTTACTCTTTTCAGTTGTCTGTTGATGGGCATATGCAGCCAGTGCCTTTCCTATCAGATGCCCTCTTGGGCAATCCCTATACATGCATGATGGCTGTACATTCTGACGCGTGGAAAAGTCAACTGTGCTGTAACCATCAGCAACTCCATGCAGTATGGAGGACAAAGGCAGTGTGAAGATGTAGGGCACAGCTCAAAGACTTCCATGGCACAGCCTGATTGCTTGAACTGAGACAACTGCATCTGTTCCTGCAAGTTTCAGCCATAAGGTTGAGGCCTGATTGTGGGTGGGGAGGCCGGTACCTTTTCCATCTGGGAACTGGCAGTCATCATCCTCTGTATCAAGGCTGAGCTTACATCCTTGGCATTTGCCTTGAAAACCTGACCATCAGTCTTGATGTTAAGGTCTGCTTTTCCTACTTCGGTGATAGCAATATTGTTGTATGGGACCTGCAGAATCAGGCCATGATCAGGTAGTTCTACGACCACACAGATGGGGGGCCAGTTGCATCGACATCTCTAATGATGGGGCACAGCTGTAGAATGGGAACTCCGACAACACTACTCACCTCTGGGACCTTCATGAAAGCTGAGAGTTCCTATAGCACGACTTCTCACATCTACTTGGACAACTGCCCCAAAGGCAACTGACTGGCTGGCGGTGGGCATGGAGAGCAGCGCTGTATAGATCCCACATGTCAGCATGCCAGACAAATTACAACTGCTTGAAAGCTGCTTCCTCTCCCTCAAGTTCACCAATCATGAGACATGGTTTATAAACACTTAAAAAAAATCTGATCAATGTCTAGGAAGACAGCATCTTCCAGTCAAAAGAATCATCAGTCCTGAGCTGTGACTTCTCCATGGACAACAAGTTCATTATCACCAGCTTGGGGAATAATAAGACCACAGTCTGTGAAGTCATCTACTAGTGAGGTGGCCTCTATGCTAGCTTTCCCTATGCCTAAGCCTCCCTTTCAGCAATGTTCCAAAGAATTCCTTGGGACTTGCGAGGCAGCTTAGGGGCCCCGAGGCAGCTCCAAGACTCAGGTTGGGTTAGGTTGCTCTGATGCACAGCCCCTGCCAGTCTGTCCTCACCTGAACCCCAGGGGACCTCCTTCACCCCGTAATGGGAACTTTTGATGTTTTGTGTGATCTTTGGTGTTCATTTTGTACTTCATGGGTTCTGTTATTTTGGCTCCCTTCTTTTAGTCTGTATTTAATAAAATGACAGTGGTACAAGCAGGCAATTCATACATGGCTTTAGAGCCTTGTGAAAAAAATGCTTCAAATCACTATTAATTAGAGAAATGCAAATTAAAGCAATTCTGAGATCCTACCTCCCACTCATCTGAGTGGCAGAGATGACTACAAAGGAAAATGATAAATGTTGGAGAGGTTCTGGGAAAACAGATACTTTGGTGCATTATTGGTGGACCTGTAAAAGGGTATAAGCATTCTGGGAAGCAATTTGGCATTATACAGAAAGATACTAAACAATGTGTGTCCTTCGACTCAGCTGTTTCACTGCCAGGCCTATATCCCAGGTAGGTTTTGAACTTAGATTTTCCTAGCTCTATCCATTGTGTACCCAAGTATCTGAGAGCAGAGCATTTTACTAGCTAGACACTTTGGGAGAAGATTCATTTACATAAAAGCTCATGGTCTAGTTAATGGGTTACATGATATCTGAGGGGAGTGAAAATTGTTACCAATTTAGGTTTGGTATTGGGATACTATTTTCTGAGATGAAACAGTGGTTAATTTTGGCTTTAAAGAGGAAATAAAATCTGTGTCATCCTTTTAACTGTTTTTCCTGGACAATTTCAGAATCCAATCTCTTGCAAGATTCAAACTTTTAAAAGGGGAGGAGAAGACATTTGAGGTACAAGGAGCAGTTTGATCAAGGAAGTGCCATGATATTTATGCATGAAATTTTGTATCAGGCATAGACTAGAGAAAGAAGAGAGCAGAAGCAAGAGTGTTTGTTAAAAGGCCATTGCAAATAGTCAAGGTAGGTAATAGTATGCTGGTAGGGCAGTGGCAGTGGATCTCCTGATGAGGGGACAGATGCAAGAGACATTGTGGAATTAGAAGCAGTCATTTGGTAAGGTTAGGAAGAGGAAAGAGACAAACAAAGTCTCAACTTTGCAACAAAGTTGCAAACTTTGATGAACAAAGATGCAACTGACAGAAATACTGCAGTCAGAAGAAGAAACAGATTTAAGAAAAAAGATAAACTCAATTTTGGGCATGCTAAATTCAGGGTGTTAGTGAAACAGTCAGTGATGCTTTGTCAACATTTGGAAACAGGTGTAGATATTGCAAGAAAGGTCAAGGTTAGAAATATAGATTTAGGAATATATCTTAAAGGTAGGAACTGAAGTTATGAAAGTGAGTGAGCTTACCAAGTGAAAGACTATAGAAGACCATGGACAGATCTTCGGAGGAATATTGATTTTTAAGGGGTAAAGAAAAGGAGTATCTAAATAAAAAGACAGAAAGGCAGTAGAGAAGAGTAATGGTTAAGAGCAAGAAAATTGGTTATCTCTTTGATTAAGTGAGAGTATTCAGATGGGGATAGTCAACAGTTCCAAATGCAGAGAATGGGAGTACTGAGCAAGAAAACAAAACAAAAAATGCTTATTGGATTTGGCATTTGGAGGTTACTGGTGATCTTTAAGAAAGCAATTTAGCAGTATTGGGAGAAGAGAGATTGCAAGTAGTTGAGTAAGAGTGGACAGTGAGGAAGCATAATTATTAGATGAAGGTAATTTCTTGTAGGAATTTGTCAGCAACGGGAACATAGCTAGCAGTTAAGGTCAAAGCCAAGGCTAGTACATATCTCAAGACACCTCTTCTAGGATTTCTGATACTATACCATGATCTCTCTTAAAGGAAGAATTTGGTAGATTTGAGCTAGAGGTTTAGATTTCCTAAGTGGTTAGGGAAGATGCACATGACTTGAGGAGAAAAGATTTGGAGGGACTTTGGAACCACATTATCCTTTCTTGGCTCCCTGTGGCTTTTCTCCTCACCTCCATGATGTTCAAGCACTTATCTCTCACTTCTGTAATGCCTTCTGCTGTGAGTGAACAACCTGAAAAACACATTTTTTTGAAATCTAAGAATGATAAAATTTTGTAGAAACTTTATCAAACTAGATAAGTTATATTTGATATGATTAAAAAGTATGCATATAGGCTATTCAATTTGTTGTGGCTTTTAAATACTATACCAAAAGAATTCTATAGTAGAGTATTTTCTTTTAAAAATTATTTTATTATCAATTATTAAGCATTCTTTTTTTTTCTCCCTCTAACTTTTGTCATCCATTGGAAAAAAGATAGAAAGAAAGAAATTCAGAATCCATGTATCATATAAACATTTTCCTACACTGGTTATGTCCAAAAATTCTTTTCTGATTCTGAATATCATTCCATCATCTCTCTGTCATGAGGTAGACAATCCTTATCTTTGTCAGTCCTCAGGAATGATGGTTGATCATTCAATTGATCAGAGTTCTTTCAGAATAGTTAATTTTTACAATATTGATGATAGAGTATAAATTGTTCTGTTCTGCTCTTTTCACTGTGCACCAGTTCATACACGTCTTTCCATGACTCTGAAATCTTTTCCCTCCTTTTTTACAGCACAGTAGAATTTTATTATATTCATGATTTGTACAGACTTTTCCTAATTGATAAGCACCCACTTTGTTTCCAGTTTTTTCCATCACAAAAAGAACTGCTCTGAATTTTTTTTTACATTTGGTGTCTTTTCCACTTTGAATTCTTTAGGATATAGGTCTAGCAATAGTATAACTGGGTCAAAGGGCATGTACTGTGTCATGATTTCAGTGTACTTTATATTCTGTGAGCCTCTCCGTGATTTGTTTGGTAATTCTTTCCCTACCCATAAAGCTGAAAGACAATTTCTTACTTGTTTCTCTAATTTGTTTGTTCTGTATCCATTTGGAGCTTATCTTGGTGCCAAGTATTTTGCTGGTCTAAAACTAACTTCTACAACGGGTGGGGAACTTGTGGCCTCCAGGCCACATGTGACCTTCAAAGGGCTACACTTGAGGACCTAGAGGGTCACATGTGGCTTCAAGGCCCCAGGTTCCCCACTTCTGTATCCACAGACTGTTGTCTAGTTCTCTAAGCAGTAATTTAAAAAAATTAAATGGGAAATTTTGTATTTATAGAACACAGGTTATTTTTGTTTATGTTTATAGAACACAGCAAACAGAAGAAAGGTTATTAGGTTCATTTATTTCTGTATGTTGCTTATCTCATTTGTTCCACTGCTTGATATCTCCATTTTTTAACCAACACTAATTGTATTGAGAATTATTGCTTTGTAGCAGTGGAGATCTGGTACTGTAATGCCCTCTTTGCTCGTATTTAATGTCTTTATATATCTCTATCTTGAGATTCTTAACCATATGTGATTACTCATAGATTATGTTATTATATTTTTCAGTTCTGTAACATAATATATTGATCATTTGATAGGTATAGAACTTAAAAAAGTAAGTTAATTTAGGTAGTATTGCCAGAATTACCATATTTGTTCATGCTACCTACTGAGCACTTATTGCATTATATATATATATCTATGTCTTTATTTCTATAATCAGTGTTTTGTAGTTTTGTAATTCTTGTGATTTTCTTGATGGTCTCAAGCAATTTGCCACATTCTGCAGTTATTTTAAATGTAATTTCTTTATCTTTTCCTGAAGGGTATTATTGGTATTGTATAGAAATACTGATGATTTGCGTGATTTATTTTGTATCCTGCAAGTTTGCTGAAGTTATTAAAAGTTTTCAACTAATTGTAGTTAACTCTATGGCCAACTAAGACATAAAAGTTATAATTTTATTTTTAATTTACCTATGTGTATTCCTTCATTTTCTTTCTCTTGGTGTTTTTCTATAGCTAGTACTATGTCAAAAGTGGTGACAATGGATATCCTGATTTTTCCTCTGATCTTTTTGGGAAGGATTATAGTTTATATCTTTTACATAGAATACTGGCTCTTTGTTTGATACATAATATATGTTAAGAAAAGGTCCTTTTATTCTTATTTTTAATTTTTTCTTGAAAAACATAAATTAGTGTTGTACTTTGTTAGACACTGTTTCTCCATTTATCGATATAATAATATAATTTTGTAATATGATTAATTAAATTTATAGTTTTCCTAATATTTAACTAATCCAGTTAGAAATCTAACCTGTATATAGTCTTCAGAGTTCATTAGGGAAATAGGGCTACAAAGTATCTCTTTTTTTTTTGAATCTCCTTTTTGGTATCAAGATCATATTTGTGTTATATAAGGAATTTTATAGGTTCCATTCTTTTATTATTTTTGCAAATTGTTTATGAAATATTGGAACTAATTGCTTTTTTATGACATTGGATTTTAAGAAATGCTCTATTTTGTGTTCCATTAATCTGTATATTTTTGTTAATATTGGTCATTTGACTTAATTTGTTGGGCTTTGGGTCATGTAGTTGAGCAAAAGAATTTTTAATATCCTCTATATTTTCATTTATTGTGAATATTTTTTCATTTTTTGATACTAGTAATTTGGTTTTTCTCTTATTTTTAAAAATTAAAGTAGCTAATGGTTTACCTATTTAACAAAAACCACTCCTTGTTTTATTTTTTGATTTTTTTTCTTGTTTTCAGTTTTCTTAATCTCTTCCTTAATTTTCTGGAATTCTGTTTTGGAGTTTAATTAATTTATATAATTTTAATTGTTTTATGTTCAATTTGTTGATCTGTTCTCTCTCTCTGTCTCTGTCTCTGTCTCTCTCCCTCCCTTCCTCCCTCCCTCTCTCTCTCTCTTCTTCCCTCCTTCCCTCCTCTCCTTCCCTCCCTCCTTCTCTCCCTCTCCCTCCCTCCCTCCCTCCCTCCCTCTCTCCCTCTCTCTCTCTCTCTCTCTCTCTCTCTCTCTCTCTCTCTCTCTCATCCATTTTTGTAAAGACACCATGAACAGTGTGAACATGGTCCTTTATATTCTTATTCAAGAACTGTCAGATTTCTATCATTGCTAACTTTTCTACAGTTCTGGTGAGGTTCTTAACTTTGTTCTTTTGCTGTTCTTTTTCTTAAATTTATCTAAGACTAAAAAGGACTACATTGAGCACTCACCTCTTCCTCCTCTCCCCCCAGTATTATAGTTTTATTATTTCTCCTTGTAATTGAAGTATTTAGCTGCTTGGTCATGTGGTGCATATATGTTAAGCACTGAAATTACTTCATTGTCTATGGTATCTCTCAGTATAATATAGGCTATCTTTTTATCTCTTTTAATTAAGTTTATTTTTGCTGTTACTTTATCTCAGTTCCATAATTACTACTCTGACTTTTCTGAGTATAGCTGATGCATAATAGATTTTGTTCTAAATCTTTATTTTTAATTCTGAGTCTTTATGTTTCAATTATGCTTCTTATAAGTAACATATTGTTGGATACTGCTTTCTAATTCATTTGGTATCCTCTTACATTTTATGAGGTAGTTCATCCCATTTTCACAGTTATGATAGTTAATTCTGTATTTCTCTCCATCCTAATTTTTCTTTTCCTTACTCTCTGCCCCCTCTTAATTAAAGTTCTTACTCTGTCTTTCCCTTTAACTACATCCCCCCTATCCTCTCTCTGAAATTAGAATTATTTACCTTATGAGTAATCCCTCCTAAATCTATCCTTCCTATCATACTTGTTCCTTCCTTCCTGATCACTATTTTATTCTTCTCAAGTTGAATATATTAATATAATAATCTCTCTTTCTGTCTCTCTCTCTCCCCTGCCCTCTTTTGAACAGTTTATATGAAAGTGAAGTTTAAATGAAACTCATTCCTGCTACTACATTCATGTTTGTATATACTTGTACACCCTAATTATGAATTCCCTCAATCTTAAAATTTTCCACCAAGTATATCCTTCTCCCTTTTTTCTTCATACAGCATCCTCAAAACAAAACACAACCACCCCCTCACCCATATACTCCCTGTACTATTTGACTCTCCCTAGGACTCCTGAGGATATTAGGGCTCTGAAGGAAACCTTCTATCATACCCCTTTCCATTAGAATATGAACAGTTCATCCTTAAAAGATCTTGACTGTGATTCCTCAGTACTTGAATTCTGTATTTTTGACTGCTTGTAGTATTTTTTTTCTTTGACTTGAAAGCTTATTATTTTTTGTCTAGGACTTTCCTGGAAATTTTCATTTTTGAGTTTCTTTCAGGAAATGAATAGTGGATTTTTTTGTATTTTTACTTTGCCCACATGTTCTAATATATCAGGCAGTTTTCTTTTGTGATTTCTTGAAATATTATATCTAGGATCTTTTTTTTTTGGTCATTGCTTTCAATTATTGTTGTTAATACTTTTTGATCCTATTTTTCCAGGTTAATGGTTTTTACTATGAGGTACCTTGCATTTTCATTTATTCTTTCAAACTTTATTGTTGTCTCCTGGAGTCATTAACTTCCATTTTGTCCATTATAATTTCTAGGGAGTCTGTTATTATGTTATAAGGCTTTGTGCCTCTTTGTAAAGCAAATGAGATTTCCGTTCCCCCCCCCCCAAGTTGTCTCATCTCTAACTTTAATTCCTTTCCAATTCTTTCCTCTATTGTGTTCATTTTATTTATAATATTTTAAAATTATTTTTTGATCACCCTATTTATTCTAGTAAACCTAATTTCCTTGTGGACTAGCTGTTTTTTTTTTTTCTTAGAGATTTTCATTGTAGTATTTTTAAGTTAATCTTTTCTGTGGTGGTGTTTTTGGATTCCCTGGGATTATAAGCATCCTTTATCCTATATCATCTATCTATCTATCTATCTATCTATCTATCTATCTATCTATCTATCTATCTATCTATCTGTCTGTCTGCCTATCTTCATTATACATTTCTTTATTTACTTATTTTTATTCATCTAGCCACTTATTTTTCAGTTAATTAATTATACTCAATTTTGGTGGGTAGGCCCTCAGGAGATGATTTCTAGGTCTCCTCTTTTCAAGGGATCAGACTAAGTTGAGGTACTTTCCTTTGTTCCTGGGCCCTTTCCATTATCCCATGAGTGCTTCCTTCATACATACTCTTCTATTTCTAGGACTCAGATTAAGTTAGAGCCACTTCCTTTATCCTATGACCTTTCCTTCATCTGGAATAATGAGAATCCCTTTTTCAGTGTATGAAGCCCTTTCCTTTGGAGAAGGAGAAAGATGAAGAAGAGACTTTTCTTTAATCCATGGCTATGCTTGAGTAGCACCCTCATCTGGTGGAATGGACCTGGTTGAGGACTCTTTTGGTTGAGTCCCCCTATAGAAGGGGCTTTTTAATTTATCTTATTATTTAGGTGATTAATAAGGTATTATTATCTTGCTATTAAATTATCTTTTTCTTTCACTCCTTCTCCCGCAGGTCCTCTCAAAAATAAAAAGCAACTTCAAGAATTGAGACTTTTTTCTTTGTGTTGAAAATTTTCTCCTTTGTTTCAAAGTCTTACATTTTTTACTTTCATTATTCAAGTCTTTCCCTTTCATGCCTCAAAGGATCAAGACCAAATCTATGGCTTGTTAAAGGGGAAGGAGAGGTGAGTTGTGTGGCAACTGAGTTTTTTATTGGTGTGGGAGAATGAATGTGTACCATTTCCTTCTACTCCATCATCTTGGGCAGCAGAATATAACAGAATTTAAAAGGATATAGAAGAGGAATAATGCCAAACCTTGGTGGGGGGTAAGGAGTGATTTTAGGAGAATGATGACCTAAAAATATACCAATTGTGCACAACATTTATTCATAGTAGATACAATTTTAGAGATGAGGGACAATGACTTAAGGGTCCCTTCCAAATTCAAGATGCCATGATTTGGAACTATGTTGCATTTATCCTCTTTTCATTGTGAAGATCTTTGCCTTTATGATGAGAGCCTGTTTCAGGGATATTACCTTACACAGGTCTGTAGAATATTGATAAACATTTGTTACTCTCCTGCTCACAAATCTGTAGCTCTTCCTTTTTACCAAGCTCATATGGCAGGGATAGTGTTGTTGGTCTGTTCACAGACTGCTGCTCACAGCTTAGAGGATGGCTTTAAGGCAGAAATTGTGGTTCTTTAATAATATTATGTCTCATAGTTGTTTTCAGGGGTAGATTTTGCTTAGCCATGTCTTTCCCAGTCTCCTCCATGTCCACCCTTGACCAAAGGAATCAGGATCAATGTTTCAAGATCACCCCTCTCTTTTTACTCCTTTTAGGGGATACCCCGTTTTCCAGAACTAAGACCCAGCAAGCATGCTGTGCTCTGAGCTTGGCATAACAACAATCCTTTGCATTCATCCTCTGGATGAAATCAGTCACAGCAAAACCCCAGAATTGTTTTACACCAGCACCTTGTGGTCTCTGAGTTTGGATATGCACCTGCAGTACCCATGTTCTGGTCATGAAGCCCTGCTATGAATCAGACTTGTCTCATTGTTATTGTTACCTCTCATTGTTAGGGCTACAGTTCACTGCATAGCCACTAGTATATATATATTGAGATTTGTCCACACTAAACTGGATCTCTTACCAGAGGAGGCCTTGGCCCATGTGTCTAATTTCCTTCTTCCAATGGAATAAAGAAAGCTTTTTGCTTATGACCTCTTTTAGCTCTTTGGTTTTATATATTTATTTATGTTTTATTTTTTCAGAGTTAACTGTGGTTGTGATAACCTGTGTGAGCTCTCTTGTATTTTGAGTTAATGGTGGTCGCAAAACCTCTGTGACTCTTTGGTCATTTGTTTTCAGAGCTGACAAATCTTATATTCTATTACATTGTCATGCTTCTGTTTGCATAAACTTAAGTTTTTTCAGTGAGTCCTCAGTAGCATTTTTTTCATCAACTAGTACCTTTTTTTTTATTGTAGTAACTTAGCCCATAGTTTGAATTTCTGACTGTAGAAATGAGGCTAAGTGTTACACATAGATATTATTGTCCTTGTTTTCATTATTGTTATTGTTCTTGCTAAGTAAGTACTTGAATAGACCTTGGCATAAAGGGGCTAAGGTCTCCCAGTATATCCTGGGTCATCTCCAGTCATCTTGATGAGTATCTGGTCACTGGATCCACATGGTTCAGGAGAAGAAAGTGAGGCTGGTGACCTTGCACAGCTCTCCCTCACTCAAAACAAAGTCAAGTGCAAGTCATGTCATCATTTATTTCTCTGATGGTCTAGAAAAATAATTGGTCTTCTTCGGCAATGAACACCTTATTGGCTACTAAAACTTCAGTGCAACCCTCATTTTGGGATATTCCCTTCCTAAGTAAGCAGAATTTTTGTGTTAAGCATGCTTTATTGTTATCCTTTTTGATTTTTTAAAAGTTTTCTTTGAAGCACTGCCTCTTGTAACCTCATAAATTTGCATGCTAAAAATTCAGTAGATTATTTTTTCCTCCTATAACTTCTATGAAAAACCTTCCACACTAAGTTAACAGTATCTTCTCTCTAGGTGATTCTCAGGATATTTTATTAGCTTTTAAGCTGAGAAGACTTTCCTTTTTGAAATAACTACCACTTTTCAATGTCATTACTATGTGTTATTTTTAGGTTAATTATGGGAACTAGTTCATCATTGGTTTCTCCTTAGACTACAGGTGCCTACCCTAATGACACCGCATGGTACTCTATGTATTGTGCCACCTAACTACCTAAAATAACAATTTCAAATAATTCCATTGTTGGAAATATACCAAGATAGAGTAATCAAAACAAAACAAAAAGATTGATTCCTTAAAGTATTTTTTATCAGGGCATTACATGAGATTGCAAAAAAAAAAACCTGGAAGCAACTGAAGAGTCCAACAATAAAAGAAGGATTAAGTCAATTTTATACATTAATGTAATGGAATACTATTGTAATATATGCTCTTGAGAGTACTCTCCTACTAACAGGTCAACTCTCTGGAGCGAAGCTACTGATCTTCCTCTTTGGATTCCAGGGATAACCTTGAGAGGCAGGGAGGGAGATGTCTCTCTAATACTATAGCTCATAAACCTCCACAAATGTGCTTATCACTCATGGCTGTCAGATTATATTCATTAGTCAGATAGACTTAATTAGCTTGTATAAAGGGATATTTGCTAAGGTTCTATAATAAGAACAGCTGGCACAAAATATTCTCTCCTGCCCCCTGTATGATATACTTATGGAAGTTCCACAGAACATGACTAAGTGTCCTAACCAATCTGAAGTTTCTTCCAGTTTGCTGTCCTACTAGAAAGGTGCCTTGGCTTTGTTCACACCTGGATCAGATTGCGTCAGTCCTTAGTGTTCTTGCTTGATAGAGCTTTCAGGGTTACATGGAGTGGGGTATTAGATTAGTTCAATCAACCTTACCTTTACAGTATAATGCAATGAAAAACCACCTGTTTGGACATCTTTAAAAAAGTCGGAAAGATCTTTTTGAAGTGACTGTACAAAAAAAAAAAAACAATGATAAGAATGGAATAAACATGAACTATTATCACATGAAGAAATAGGAATGAATACAAATAGACAAAAATGTCCTGATTAGGACTTAGAGCTAATGACTATGCTATGATACTTTTAAGTTAAAATTAATTTAAATGTTAATAGGTACTAAGCAAGTTCAGTTGTATGGCATTCAATGTTAAGCTCCTAATAAGATATTTAATTGAAAAACACAATTTTCAATCTTAAAATGCAGCCAGAAGCCTTTCAGCTATAAATCTACATATTTGAATGAATTAATAAATAAATATTTATTAAACCCTTTCTATGTTCCAAGCACTGTGCTAGGTTCTGTGGATTCAAATATAAATTCAGGCGTTCTTTGACCTCAAGGAGTTTATTTTGTAATTTGCTGAGACAAGACATAGTAGGGAATTTTTGCCAGGGAGGGATAGTTTGTTTTGGGAGGTTGCAGAGATGTTGAATGGGGCATAGAGGAGTAGATTGGCATACTTTTCCCAGACAGCAATCATTTGATTATGGTTCCAAAACTGGAAAGCTTATGGTTGAAGGGGGTAGGGTATATTGGCAAAAGCCAGACTATCCATGATGATGCCAGTGAAGTACTCACCAAGCAGGACAGCATGGGCCCCATGGGAGTCTGCCGCTAAATATTTTAAAGGTTGATAGATGAAAATATAACATAATTTATGTAAATTTATGCAAGAACTTGGCTTCTAGTACAGTCAGAGCACATAGTGGGAGTTAATTTCTTTTAGCAGGTAAAACAGGTTTTGTTTTATAATCAACTTAAAATATTTTGATTGTTGTTTCCAGGTTTTTTTATTTGACTTTTTTTAGGATAAGATTTATGGATGTGATCTAGATGAAAATACACTAATCAGTTCATGTCTACTTTTGACCAAGTATTTCAGGCAACTTGTGTGGTGGAAATGTTGAAATGATATTTGGGCTTATGAAGTAGCCTTCAGTGGATATCTCTAAGATAATTCCTAGCAAATTAGATTTTGGGAACAGGAAATAGAGATTACTATCTGAAAGCAGCCATCAAACCATAACATGCTTGCATGATGAAAAAGCTGCAAAAGGATTATGATTTTACCTGAGAAAATCAAAGTGGCATAAATCAGAAAAGCAACCTATAGGCAAAGATGTCTAGTCATAAATATCAGTAGTTCTTTGAAAAATAGAAAAGAGCTGGCCATGCTATGTCAGGAGTTATATTGATTGACTCTAGTAGAGGGCATCTTATAATCAAATCATCAGAAGCATTCTATTCAAAATTGCTTGAAAGACTATTCATTCTCAGGCAATGCACACCCTCTCTTCATTTGCCCAGATAACAAAATCCATTTCTCTCATTAAGAAAGAGAAAGTCAAGAAAAATACAATATTTACAAGGATGAATATAATCCATACTGCATGTCTGAACCACTTTTAGGGAAAGATTGACAACTAATTTTAAAACTCATCTGGAACCTGTCAAAACATCAGCTCCTTTTATTTGAAAGAAATGTTTGTTGATTTTTTTAAAAAAAAATCACCTTCATTTCTCCATATCTCCCTCTCTCATCCATACCAGTGAGTTATCTCTTATATAATACAGCAGTTCTTAACCTGGAGTCCATGACCTTGTTTTTAAACTGTACTTCAACGTAATTGGTTACCTTTGTAATCTTATGTATTTTACTTTATACACTTAAAAACATTGTTCTGAAATAGGGTCTATAGGCTTCACCAGACTGACAAGATGATGCAAAACAAAGAAAGAACTTCTATTTAATGGCAAGGAATTCAAAAGATGCAGAGATAAATAAAGTATTGATTACGTGTTTACAATGTGCCAGACCTTACGTTGAGCATGAGAATAAAAATACAAGTAAGCAAGACAGGTTCTGCCAGCAGAGATCTTATGTTTTAAAGGGAAAATAGAACAATTCAAGAAGAGCTTGAATGACGGAGTCTGATTTTGTGGCCTGGAGTGGAAATGGTCAGGTTCAAAGACCTGGTTCCTAGAAGAGTTAAGGTGAAAGTTCACCTATCAGAGTTGAGAGACTGAGGATCCGTACTCAAGGCTATAATGTGAGGTGGATGAAAATGATGCCTGGAGTTCTGGCAGCAGGGTGCTTAGTAAACCACTCAACATATTAATAAAGTCTATTGGTAAATGGACTTTTACTTTCATAGTTTCCACCTTTGCAAAGAAGTAAAGGTATATTTTCATATTTTTTCTTTGATGTCAAGCTTATTCATTAAAATTACCCAGTATTAAGGTTTTTTTAAATTGTTGTTCTGTTTACATTATTATCATTGTTGTGATTACTGTACCTAGTTATCCTTATTTAACTTTGCATTAGTTCATCTAGGTTTCCCCATGCTTTCACATAAGTTTCACATTCATTGTTTCTTACCAAAATAATGTCTTAAGAAGAAATGAAATTTAAATCATTTCATTTAGAATTTAGCAATTACTTCTTCAGTAATTTTAGTCCTTGAGAGTTTGCTTACAGAAAGACAAAGCTAAAAAGAGGTATGAAAGAGTCATCTAACCTAATCTATGTTCAGAAAAGACCTTCCTTTAAGACAACATACAGGCCAGTATCTATCTTCATGGGCAAACTGTATTTCAAGCTTGAAAGGCCCTTCAAGGGTCATCTACAACTAACTTGACTTCATATTTACCTGACTGTACTTAAATTACTCAAGGAAGCATATTATTTGATTCCACATTCTGGTTATTTGAAAGACTCTGTCTTTTCATAAATTGATTTTTATCAGTTTTGCTTGCATAAGTGTCATCATTATCAGTCTTGTTCAGCAACTATACTCCGCACACAGAAAGGATACAAGGCAGGGTACTTTTTGGTTTTGTTCATTATTGTTATTTGAGCATTAACAGCTTTGGGATCAGGAAAGGCCACTAAGGTAGTGGCACTTCAGTTGAGCTTTGAAAGAAACTAGAAATTCTAAAAATTACATGATAAGGGAATATTAACCACACATGGAGGACAGTGTACAAAGGCACAAGGAGAGGAAGATGGAGTGCTATGTGTGAAAAGCAGCAATATTGGAGGCTCCCCATACCTGACTGCAAGCAAGGAAAAATGTTGAGAAGATGGAAAAGATTTTTTGAAAAAATGTCAACCTAGATAGAACATAAAGTGGATATTATGTACTAAGCACTTTGCTAAGTGCTGGAGATACAAATATGAGAAAACATTTTTAGGATCAAGGTTCCTGTTCCCAAAGGAGCTTATATTAAGTCAGAACATAAAAGGGGAATTAGAAAGTGGTAGAAGGGAGAAGAAGGAGGCTCTCCCCAAGACAACTGGTAAGGAGGCAGAACAGTACAGATAGTGAAGTGAAAAAGTAAAATTAAAGAGACAAGAAAAGAATGGTTGATTAGTTAGTTTGATAGAAAGATGGTGGTAAAATTTCCTAGTAGAAATCTTTGACAGTTTTTGAAAAAGAAAGAGGAGATAACATGATAAAGTATAAAGACTCTGGGTTCTTGTCCCAATTTTGCCACTAAATTGCTATGGAACCTAAGTCAACACACAACTGCTCTGGATCTCAGTTTGAGGTTAAATGAGACAATAATTGATTTGAATTGTCCTCAGTTTTCTTGTTTTTAAAATAAAGGAGTTTGACTAGATGACCTCTAAGACCCTTTTGAACTCTAAATGTTAGATCTTAAAATTATACAAAATGAAATGCATTAAAAGACACAATATAATATCATGTTACCTGCAGGAATCATAGTAAACACGAAGACATGGACATAGGTTTTTAGATGATTAGATGGACCTTTTACCATGCTTTAGTGAACTTCTCCAAATTCAGAGTGTCATTGATTAATATCTGACAAAAATGAATGTAAATGAGGCCTAAGCAAATTATACAATGCTTAAAGGTACCATTGACAACTAGAGAATGTCAGTATTTAACATATATGTTCCTAGGTGAAAGCAACTAAGTGATAATAGATAACATTTAGTGCTTACTATGTATGTGTCAGGCACTGTGCTAAAAGTTTAATAATTGTAGTCTCACTTGATCCTCGGCGACCCTGGGAGGTAGAGTGCTCTTGTTATCCCCATTTTATAGATGAAACAGCAAACAAAGATTAGGTGACTTACCCAGGAGCACACAGCTAGATGTGAACTCATGTCTTCCTGACTCTAAGTTGAATGGATTGCGGCACTTCACCGCTCCTTGCTGCTAAATTTCTGAAAGAAAATACAACTAAGTTGCAAAAAAAAAAGATACTAGAAAAATCAATAGAAGGAAATGTAAACAGCCTACCAAGGGAATATGACAAATGAAACACAAAGACAAACAAGAAAGAAGTCATAGACTTCAGTAGAATGCTGATGAAGCTGACCTTGATAACTGTTTAAAAAGAATTCAATGAAAAAGATAGAAATAGGTATATTTTTTCAAGTATAATTTTGGAACATTTACAAAAATTAATCATGTTCTGGGACATAAGTTCAATCAGACTTAAAGATAATCAACCATAAAACAGTATACAATAAAAAAAATGCTCAAAAGATGAAAGTCTGTGTAGAGAATAAAATTTCTGATGTAACAGATTATAGAAGTATCAGATTATATTAAAGATAATTTGAAAATTATTATGTGGGTCAGATAGGTGACTCTGTGGACAGAGAACTGGGCCTGGAGTAAAGAAGACTCCTTTTCCTGGGTTCAAATCTGACCTGACACTTACTAGCTGTGTGACCCATGGCAAGTCACTTAACCCTGATTGCCTCACTTTCCTCATTTGTATGTGTATGTATGTCCATCCTTTGTTGCCAAAGAAGACCATGCCATCAGAGAAATAGTGACATGACTTGTTTTTTGAGTGAGGGAGGGCTGTGCAGGTCACCAGCCTCACTTCTCCTCCAGAGCCATCTGAATCCAGTGACCAGATATTCATCAGGATGACTGGAGATGAGCCAGGATGAGGCAATTGCAGTTAAGTGACTTGCCCAAGGTCACACGGCTAGTGAGTGTCAAGTGTCTGAGGTGAAATTTGAACTCAGGTGTTCTATCCACTGTACCACCTAGCTGCCCCAAACTGGTATTTGCCTGAATGCTTTGCATTTACTAATAGGAGAAAAAGATGGTAAGTTCCTTCCAAATAGAGATTGTTTCATTCTTCATATTTATGTGCCCCAGCCCCTTGGAACACAGTAGACACTTAGTAAATACTTGTTGGTCATTAGTTGATTTATGACACTTGATGAACTTTAAAGGAAACTAGAGATTCTAAGAGATGGAGATGAAGGAGCAAGCATAAAGATGGAAAATTTTCAAATCAAAAGAGAAAAAAAAGAAGAAAGAATCAATTGAATTGATAAAAAAAAGTTGCTTTTTGAAAAAAATAATACCAGTGACACACAGGTAGCTAGGATGAGTGAGCTGTGACCTGGGAGTTCAGTAGGCTAGATAATTGCTCATAGCTACAAAGTTCTTGTCATGACAGTTCTTCATGGCAGAAGCTCCTATGTCTGTGACATGTGTTGGAGGTTGAAGGAGGCAGGAAGACAGGAAGAATGAGGACATGGAATCAGGAACGGTAGACAGGAGGCACAATGGAATACCAGGTTGAGATTTGCTATCCTATTGAAGTAGACCAGGAACCAAATCAAACGGAACCAAGTAGGATAAGAAAAGCACAGTTGGGGCAGCTAAGTGGTGCAGTGGATAGAGCCCCTGAAGTCAGGAGCATCTGAGTTCAAGTCTTACCTTAGACACTTGACACTTACTAGCTGTGTGACCTTGGGCAAGTCACTTAACCCTGATTGCCATACTAAAAAAAAAGGACAGTTTGGAAATATTATTAATTCACAGTTACAGAGAAATTCTATTTTAATATACTCAGAAGTTAGTAATGCAAGTCTTGTAAACTCCATTGTAAAAATTAGGAAACCAAGGCGTAGATACTAGATGATTTGCTCAGGTTCATACAGCTAATAAATGCTGGAACTAGGACTGAAATTCAAGTCTTTTGACTAAGAATAGTATTCTACCATGCCATCTCTGAGAGCACCCAGAATTCCAAGATAAGCACCACTACAAGACTGGGAAAGGCTTGGTGGTGGTGATATGTATGTGGCTCTGGGTAAGAGGGGGAGGAGAGTAGAGTGACAATGAATGAAATGAATGGTCTTCTGTCAGCTTTTTGACCTGTGGGTTTGTCTGCCATGCGTGGTTCAGTATCTCCAAGTGCCAGAGCACTGACAGAGTGGTTGAAGTTTGAAGAACTTGATGGATGCTCTCCATAGAGATTTGGGCACATGATAGCAATCTTCAAATGTTGGAACCATGTCATTTGGAAGAGGGATTAGACTTCCTATATAGAGTTTCGGAGAGAAGAACTATAATAAATAGTTGGGATTAATAAGAAGGCAGATTTTAACTCAATACAAAGAAGAGCTTTCTCATAGTTAGAATGATGAAACAATGAAAGAGGTTGCCTGGCAAAGCAACGAGCTACCTGTCACTAGATGGTTTTAAGCAGAATTTGTATCACCATCTGTCAAAGATGTCTTAAAGGTGCTTTTAAAATGAATTCTTGAATTGTATGGAAAGTTTGACTAGATGACTTCCAATGCCTCTTCTAAATGGTGCAGTGGATACAGCACCAGGCCTACATGCAGGAGAATGAATTCAAATCCAGCCTCAGATACTTATTAGCTGTGTGACCCTGGGACCCTCGGTTTCCTCATCAGTAAAATGAGCTGGAGAAGGAAATGGCAAACTGCTTTCTTTGCCAAGAAAACCCCAAATGAGATCATGAACAGCTGGACGCTACTGAAACAACTAAATAGCACTTTTAAAATTCCATTGCATATGTTTTAAAATTATATTTCTTTTTTCCACTTTTATTATGAATTTGACAATCAACAGCAAACATTTCAACAAACAACAAGAAAGAGGACTGTGTAAGAAACTGTGAATTGTTACATACGGTTTCTAAAGAAATATATATACACACTTGTATATAAGTATATACACAATATTACATATGTAATATACATGTATGTATATGTGCACACCCCACCACACAAATATATGTATGTACAAATACACACACATATATGTATATTCACTTAACCTTGCAGTGCTGCACAGTGTTTTCAAAGTATAAATTAATGAAACTGCTGCCTTGCATTGACAGAGGGCATTTCTTCAAACCAGGGACCTGCCACTCCCATTAAAATCACAGGTCCAGTCATTATCCATATGTATTTCTGTATATATACAGTATTCTACTATGCTTAAATTAAAAATATTATTTTCATATAATATTTTTTTCAAAGATGGAAGATATTTATTTTACAAGAATAAAAGTAGTTCACAAAAATATTGTTAGAAATGGCGTGGGAAAAAGAATGCTTGAGGTTATTCTGAGACAATGAAATGGAAAATAGGAAATATTGAGCCAAGTGCCAAAAAGGTGACTGAGGGAATATCTGAAACTCTCCTCCCCCACCAACTGTCCCCTGTCTATTAAAAAAAAAAGTAGGTCATTTAGTCCTACCGTGGACCCTGGTATTGTATTTTCCCCTTTGAGATTTTGTCTGGGTTTGGATAATGTGATTGTCCAATAAAGGTTTCAGCTTCCGGGAGGCTGACAAGAGTGTTTATTATGAAAGAAATAAACAAACAAAAAATTCCACCTCTTTGTGTAGGGGATGAGTCGGATAAAGGGAAGCCAATATCAGTTTTAGGCTTTCCGAGCTCTTTGTTTGTAGGTAGCCAGGCAGAAATAAGTATTTGTCATTGTACTCTTCTAGAATTATTCTAGCACAGTGTGCTGCGGACATGACACATCAGAGTGTGGGATTTGTCTTTTATTACCTGCCAGGACCTTCTGGTGAGAGCCACCATTGAATTCCCTAACAATCTTTGTTGTCTGGAGAGGTATAAATATTGTGCTCGCTTGACCACGGCCTTTGTGATTTCTGGGGCTGACTTCAAACAGAATGTGCTGAGATGAATGATGAAGGGGAGCCTCTGGAGAAGGTAAGATGTTAATTATTAATAATGCTATTTACCACAAAACTAAGAACGGTCTTTTTGGTAATCTGAGTCAACATACCAGTATGAATAAAAGTAGGACTGTCCTATTCCTTGTGTGTCTCCATTGTCTTTCCATTGGGAAAGCTTGTGAACATTCTCTCCACTTACATTATAACTCAAACATTTAAAAAACAAAACAAAACAATATTCATAGGTTTGGGAATCTAGAGCTGAAAGGGTATGTAGTTCAACCCTGTCACTTTAAAGATGAAGAAATTAAGGCCTAGAGAAGTCAACTGACTTGTCCAAGGTAACATAGATAATAAGGGGCTCATGTGAGATTTAAACTCAGTTCCTCTGACTCCAAAGTCATTGTGCACTTTTCACAGCACAACACCGCTTTTCACCACTATTAAAAACAAACCAAAAAACCTCTCATTGAGTGAGGCTTGATATTGTCAAACTTTAAATAATAACTATTGAATTATGGAATACTAGTCTTGAGATTAAAAAAGAAAATAAAAGAGTTTTGTGCCATTTTTGTGGCGGTGGTAGAAGTAAGGGTGGGGATTTTTTCTTTGTTTAAGTCTCTGCATTTGTTAAAGATTTGTAGTTACTGTAGGTCTGGACCTGTGAGAGATGGCATAATGGATACAAGTCAAGAAGCACTTGCTTTGGTACATTCTAGTCATATTTCCTCATAAAGTAGCTTTTAAGTAACTAGGGAAATTCACTAAAGTTGTTCCCCGTTCACGGCATTCCATCTCTTGCATCCAAACTGTTGCAGTGGCTTTTCCTCACTCCTGCTGGTGGAGATAGGGTACTAGGTTTGAGGTCAAGAAGACCTGAGTTCAAATCCAGCCTCAAACACTTCCTAGCTGGGTGACCCTGGGCAAGTCATTTCACCTTGCTTGGCCTCAATTTTCTTATCTATAAAATGGAGATAATAATAGCAACTATCTCCCAGATTTGTTATGAGGATCAAATGAGATGATAATTATAAAACACTTAGCACAGTGCCTGGCACATAGTAACTAATACATAACTATTTGCTGTCATTATTGGCTATTGTTTTCTTACTCCGCTCTGCCTATAGGAACCTCTAGTTTATTCAAGCCTCAGCTCAAGGGCTTCTTTCTACAAGCTGGTTCGATTGATTCCCCACTCCGAGTTCTTAGCATGCCCCCGTACACAGGTTATGTATTATATATGTTTTGTTTCCTCTTGAAAGCAAGTTACTTGAGGACAGGGACTGATGTCATTTTTATTTGTATATCTTCAGTGCCTAGCACATATTAGGTGCTTCATAAATGCGGACTTCGGTTGAATTAGAATTAAAAATTATAGACAAATTGATGAGGAGTTGTGGATAGGCTGTTAGACTTGGCAGTCAAGAAGACTTGGGTTTAAAGAAGATCTAAAGTACTAACTGTGTGACTCTGGGCAAATCACTCAGCCTCTCTGGTCCTCAGATAACTCATCTATATAAGAAGAGAGTTGGACTCTATGGCTTCTGAGACGCTTCCAGCTCTAGTCCTGTTGTCTTATGATTTAAATCTTCATGGGACTTAACACAATTACTACACTGCTAAATCATAAATAAAATAATTTATTTTTATAGGCAGCTAGATGGCACAGTGAATACAGTACTGAACCTGGAGTCAGGAATATCTGTTTTCAAGTCCTTCCTCTGCCATTTGCTAGCTGTGACCTTGGGCAAATCATTAAACCTCTGTTTGTCTCAGTTTCCTTAACTATAAAAGTGGGCCTAACAAAAGCACCTACTTCCCAGGGTCCTTGTAAGCATCAAATGAAATAAAATACTCAGCATAGTACTTGGCACATAGTAGGTGCTATATAAATGTAAGTTATTATTATTAGTATCAGCAAAATAATATCATGGAGTTAAATATTGTTCCATATATGGGATAAGCCCTTGAAGTTACCTTTATGCTTCTGGTTTTTAAAAATTTTTTTATTGAGAAATGATTTTCTATTCTTAGCTCATAATGTACTTCCATTGAGTTTGACATGGGTAGCATTGTCATGGCTCTTTGGCAACTTGGTGAGTCAGCTAGAGTCCTCAAACAGTGACAGCTGCAAATGTACGCTATACCCTATTAAGTCACCAAATTGACCAGGTGTGGTTAATCTGATTCACATTTTGGTCCTGAAGAGTTCATATGGTTTCAATGTTCAGCTTATACATTGACACCTCTAAAAATCCCCCTTGAGTCCAAAGTGCAGGCCACAACACCAGCAGGTATGTTTGTATAGGCATGATACCGGTTGGAAATTCAGGGGAGCTACCTTGTTTTTCCCAGAAATAGAGTATATGGATGTATTAACTGCACTCTGATCAAGTTTGTTGACCATGACAATACCACTGAGTCATGGGCATAATTATGAAAAGGAAGGAATTAAGCTACAAGAAATTTATAGGATCATAGATTGAGAGGTGGAAGGGGCCCTCAGAGGTCATCTAGTCCAACTCTCCCCATTTAAAAAAATGTGGAAACTGAGACCCATTTGTCTAAGGACATGAAGTTTATAAGTAATAGAGCTGTGCTATGAATCTAGATTCTCTTAAGTCCAGAGCTAGTGCTAGGTTATTTAGTTTAACCCCCACATTTTGTTGATGGAGAAACTGAGTGTCACAGAGGTAAAGGAACTCATCACATAGGTAGTAAAGACGCAGACATGTTTGTGGAGAACAGTGACAGAGGGTCAGGAGGGGCAGCATGATAGAATCAAAAAAGCACCATACTGAGACTCAACTTCAAATCTCCCCTCTGACACTTACTAGTTATTGTTGTAGGGGTCACAAAGAGTTGGACACAACTGAAAATGACTGAATAAAAACAACCCAAATGCCACTTCTGATGCCATCAAGTTTTCATTTTTTTTTTTTTTTTATAAATCAGGGGAATTTGATTTTGAATTACTTACTTTCCCCCAGAGTCATGCTCAGTCTGTTCTTGGACAGCAAAATCATTTTCTATATTCTCCATTCTCACCTTCAGCTGTAATTTAAACCAATCACATGTAGAGTCCCCAAAGCATTCAGGATACATCTCAATCTACACTGGTCACTTGCTTTATATGATCCTGCATTTCACTTAGAGTTGCAGATAGGAACTGGATCTGGGATCTCTTTGGTAGGAAAGTTGGTGGATGAAGAAACTCCCTCTATAACTGCAAGTAAGTATCTTATCTGACATTTATATTCCTAAAACATTCCTAGATTCCTAGATCTTTAAGGGATTAAACGGCTTGTCTATGGTCACATAGAAAATACATCAGAGGCAGGATTTGAATTCAGGTCTTCCTGGTTCCAAAGCCAGTTTTCTGTCCTTTATGCAATATTGCTTCTCCAGCATCTCAGATGGCTAGGAAAATCCAAAGACTAGGAATAAACTGAACAAAGCAACAGTAAATACACCAGATCTAGGCTTTCCTTTGTAAATAGATACTCTATTTGCTTCCATATCTATTAGTTATGGATGAAAAATCATGTCATAAATATCAAATAAGAGTCTTGGTAGAGTAGTTTTCACAATTTTTTTATCCTCACCCAAGTTACTTTTGTGTCACCCAATTCCTCTGTAAAGCTATACATCTTAAGGGGAAGAAGGATGATGTATTAACTGGAAAGAACATGTACAACATGTTTTTTTTCCAACTAGTTGGAGTAGTGGATAGAGTACTGGGTCTAACATCAGGAGGACTTCTCTTCCTGAGATCAAATCTGGCCTCAGACACTTACTAGCTAGGAGACCTGGGCAAGTCCTTGTTTGCCTCAGTTCGTCGTCAGTACAATGACCTGGAGTAGGAAATGGAAAACCAGTCCAGTATCTTTGACAAGGAAACCCCAAATGGTCTGAGGAAGAGTTGGACACAACAGAAATGATTGAACAGTAACAACAATGCATGTTAGGAAGTGATTAAAAAGCTGCTGCTTCGCACCAGTTGCTCTGGGAATGTAAACGGCATCAGGAGTTAACTGCAGAGAAAATGCAGCATAAAAAAGTGTGTGCTCATACAAGGGGGAAGGTTGTTTGTGTGAGAAAAATAAGGCAATGACTTTCCCAAGTCTAACAATTTCTTTGGCTGAGTCTTCAGCTAAAAAATGAACACTTATTAATCTTGGATTTAATAGCTTCCCCTAAGGATATGCTATTGAGATCTTTAATCAAAACGATGACATAAAGCAATGTTTTCAGTCAACTTCTTCAGAGTGGTGCCCAGAAAAAAAGATGGAAAGACACATTCAGATTCCCACAAACAGACCCTAAAGGTATCAGAGACTATGAAATAGGGAAAAGTGATGCTCCATAATCATCTTCAAAGTCTATTTTTCATGTCCTGAACTGCATAAGAAATTATACTAGGTGCCCTACAGTGCAAGTTAAACAAGAAGAAAGATTCCAGGCTCTTGACAACTTGAGAAGCCAAGATAAAAACATTAACTTATGTAGACGTAAAGTACATATTTTTGTCCAGACATGAGTTTTTTGTAAATGTATAACCAAACATAATGATCAAGAAGAAATGCCATGCTGATCCAGACCAGTGGTTTGTACAGTCTGGTAGTCTCTATCTGATAGGATTACCAAGAGATGCTTGGGGGAAGGCAGAGTTGCCTCCATAATGAAACACCTAAAATGCTAATGTTGATTAGCATTTGTTAAGTACCTACTATGTGCCAGGCATTGTGCTAAACCCTGAAGATAACAAAGAAAAGCAGAAAATAAGACAAAATAAAACAGAAAAAAAGCAGCCCTTTCAAAGATCTCACAGTCTAGTGGGGAAATAGCACACACAACTATGTATAGACAATATGTATACACACATATATATGTATATATATACACATGCCTATATGTATATGTATGTGTGTACATATATAGGTACACACCTATATATGTATACATGTATGTAAGTATGTATGTATATAATATATATTTTAGGGTGTTGTCTCAGGAAGAGGACGCTAAGATTAACAAGAACTGGGTAAGGCTTCTTGTAGAGAGTAAGGCTTTACCTAAGACTTAAAGTCAGTCAGGGAAGCTACAAGGCAGAGATTAGGAGAGGGAACATTCCAGGAGTGAGGGAAAGCCAGTGAAAATGCCCGGACCTGGAAGATGGAATGTCTTGTGTGAAGGACAGTGAGGAGGCCAGTTTTACTGTAATGAATACTGGTGTCATTTTGTGTGTGTATATTTGTCCTTCGTTGCTGAAGAAGACCATGCCATCAGAGAAATGATGACATGACTTGCACTTGACTTTGTTTTGAGTGAGGGAGGGCTGTGCAGGTCACCAGCCTCACTTCTCCTCCAGAGCCATCTGAATCCAGTGACCAGATACTCATCAGGATGACTGGAGATGAGCCAGGATGAGGCAATTGGGGTTAAGTGACTTGCCCAAGGTCAGAAGGTCACAAGTGTCTGAGATGGAATTTGAACTCAGGTCTTCCTGACTCCTGCACTAGTACTCTATCCACTGCACCACCTAGCTGCCCCTAGATAAGATAGAAACAAATAGAACAAAGATGAAGTTAGAGAATGAGAAAGTTCTAGAATGCAATAAAAATCAGTTTATCTTTGTCTGGAAAAATTATTACAAAAGCATAGAAAGTATACAAAGAAGATTTAAAGAGAACAGGAAGCTCCTTAGGTTAAGTGGTGGCAATTCAACAAAGAGCAGAGGGGGAGAAAGTGGAGAGGGCCCTAGTGTGGTAATAAATTCTATCCAGGCAAGTCATTCCTTAAATGAGTCAGTGAGTCAGTACACTCAGTCATTTTTTAGTCATATCCA
Source organism: Notamacropus eugenii (assembly GCF_028372415.1). NCBI lineage: Eukaryota > Metazoa > Chordata > Mammalia > Diprotodontia > Macropodidae > Notamacropus > Notamacropus eugenii. Next base: position 129,061,079 of record NC_092873.1, on the reverse strand, counting down.
ACTCTTTGTGACTCCATTTAAGGTTTTCTTGGTGAGTATACTGTGGTAGTTTGCCATTTCCTTCTCCAATTGATTTTACTGATGAGGAAACTGAGGCAAAGGGGATTAAAGTGATTTGTCCAAGATCACACAGCTATTTAGTGTCTGAAGTCATATTTGAACTTAGGAAAATGAATCTTCCTGAAGGCCCAGCACTCTGTTCTGGCAATAGCTAACTGTCAGTTAGACAAGGCTCCAACTGTTCATTATTATACTTGGTTTAGGGTAGTCAGGACTGGTTATTTGTAATCTGATTGCTTCTGGGTCCACCACCCCTAAGGTTCCAAAGTTCCTGCGTTCATTTGCCTTCCTCCAACCTCCCAAGATACTTTAGGCTCTCCTTCCTTTGGGAAAACTGCATACCAATGTGGCTCAAAATCACCTCACCCTGTTTTGGCCATGATACCTTAACTAGGTGAGAACATTCTCAATCAATAAACTTTAGATTATATGCTCAAAGGTTTTTGAACTAAGCCCAGGCAACTTGGATTCGGATGACCCAGGGAATATTTATAAATTATTTATATTCATTATATTACATTAATTTATATATTGTATATAATTATGTATTATATATTTATTATATATATTATTATATTTATAAATTATTAAGGAAATTGAAAAGGGATTCATTTCACAAATTTGATTTATAATAGCTTTCTAGCTTGACTCCCTGAGAAGGAACCTCTTGGGGGAGGACAAGCCATGATTTTGGCCTTGACCCCTTTATTCCCTTTTCTCTATTCTCCCTTTGGGCTTGGACTTCTTATCGTCCTACCAATGTCTATCTGAAGCATTTTTTTTTCAGGCTCCCAGGGTTAAGTGACTTGCCCAGATTCACATAGCTAGTACCAGTGGTCTATTCATTGAACCACTCAGCTGCCCCATACCACATGACATTTGACCTCAATTTCTCTTTAACTCAATGTTCTGTAGATTCTTGAGGTGGGCAGCTTTTGAGGGAGGCAGAGGACTTGCGTCCAAATTCTGTCCCTGCTGATTATTTCTCATGCAACTTTGGGAAAACCAATCACTTATCCTTTTTGACCCTTAGTTTTGTTGCCTATAAAATAAAGGGGTGCGACTAAAATGTCTTCTAGTCCTAGATTTTATTGTTATCACTTAGGATATATCTTCAAAGTAATACCTCTTGTTCCCAGTGTTTTATTGGACATAAAGTCTGTAAAAATAATTTTCTAGCCAAGTATTACTTCTTTCATCAAGAATTAACACGTCACTATGCAGACTTTTTGGAATGTTCCGAATTAAATATGATATTGACTATTAAGCTTTATGGAAATTAGAAAACATTTGAACAAAATATATAGTGCCTGTGTAATTGAAAATGATAAACATAAGTTAAAGTCATTAAAAATAATTTCATCGTTACTGAATATGATGCTCTGTGTGTCTGTATTGGTTGGGAACATCATCAATACCTTGAATTAGATGTTGAAAACAAATCTATTTGATGTTGCATAGATATAGAATGCCTAGGCTAAAATAATGAGTAAAGTGATTTTCATTTAACTATTTTGTTTTATGTTGTTTTTAAGCTTGGTTGGCAAACTTTAGTTCACCTTAAAATCACTGTCTTGTAAAATTGAAGTAATTCCACAAAAGCAATGATCCTTTACTCTAAATATTCAATAATGTCTTTTATATAGTCTGTCTAGGTCTGTAGAACTCCGAAGTATCACTTTTTTCAACTCAAAAATCCAATAATAGATAAAACAGTGGAGGATTAAAGGGGAAAAATTTAAAATCTATATCAGTAATATAAATTTAGATTGTGGGTCCTTAACTAAAGTCTTTTATTGTTTCAAAACTTAGATAGAGAGTGCCAAAATTCTACCAGGTCTGTTTGGGTAGTGGCTCTACATCTTTATTATAATATGTACATCATATTATAATAGTAAGGAATTAGTCATAATGCAATTTCCCACACTGTTTCATATAATTATATATAAATATGATATAATCTCTAAATCATATATATATAATTATATAATGAGGTTGATATTGTGCAGTCTTGTTTTTCTTGCCTCCATCTACCCTTATCTATAATTTATTTGGATAATTTTGCTTTGTAAGCTAGCTTTTATAAAGTTCTTTCTACCCACTGGATTTTAGCTAAGTGGCATAGTCAACAGAATATTGGACCTAGTCAGGAATACATAAATTCAAATCCAGCCTCAGACACTTATTAATGGTGTGACCCTGGGCAAATCTCTAAACTTCTCTAAGACTCAGTTTCTTCATCTCTCAAAAGGCGATAATAACAGTAACTACTTACCAAAGTTATTGTAAAGACCATATGAGGTAACATATGTAAAGCACTTTATAAACCTTAAAGCTCTTAAAGCTAGTTATTATTGTTATTTTTTAGTCAGAAGACTTTGGTTCAAATTCCACCAATATCATTTAGTAACCACATGACCTTGGGCAAGTAATTTAACCCCTCTGGGTCTCTCCTTTCTCACTGCAAAATGGAGTTGACCAAATGACTTACAAGGTTCCTTCTAGTTTTAAAGCTATGGTTAATTACTCTCCAACAGACTAAGGTCCTTAAATCAGAAAAAAAACATATGTGTGCCATAGAGTGTTATCATTGAAGGTCAATGTACTCACTCCTTTCGAGTGATGTTTTTTTAATGATTTCAGTCCCAAGTGTTTGTATAGCTTTTGAGTAATCATGTGAAAGTCTTGCTCATTCCTGGTCGATTTTTGTGGTTGTTCAGTCATTCAGTTGTATCCAACTCTTTGTAACCCCATGGACCATCACACGTAGTCAATTTATCAATATTCAGTCTAATACCCAGTTTTAGCAATAAGAGTAGGAAACTGTCAAAGGCAGACAATTTTAGGCACTGCCATTGATTCCCTGATGGTATCAGTGATTAAATATGGCTTCTGTGTGGGAACTTAAGCAAATCTTTTTCTAATAATTCAATTGTATTCTCTGCTATAAATATGTATTAAGGACCAACTACTGTTCTAAGTACCAGAGACATAAAAGTAGTTAGGTCAAAGGCTCAGCATTCAGGGAGCTAATTGAATTTGAAAGAGCATTGAATTTGGAGTCAGATCACTTGATTTTGAAAGGTCAACTCTATTACTACTTGTGTGATTTAAGAAAGTCACAAATTTCTCTTGGTTTCCTCAATCATAGAGTGAAACATAGGCCTTAGATGATCTTTAAAGTCCCTTCATGTTCTAAATCCTATGGTTTTATAATCTACTATTGGTATAAGGGAAGTATGAAAGATAGATACACAAAAAGCTATGATACAAGGAGAATCTGATAAGTACAAAAGGACAGGTTTCAGCAGTGTCATGAGAAATATGAGGGAGCAGGAAAAAAAAACTTTCACTGTCAAGGATGGTGGTAAGGGAAGGCTTTTCTGAGGAGACTTCAACAGATGGAAACTGTCAGAGTTATTCTAGATGATGGGGACAGAATGAGCAAAGGTGTGGGAATGGGAGAGGACCAGAGTAGAATAGGAGATGAAGAAGAGGATAGTTTTATTAGAATCTCAAGTAGGCAGGTAGATGGCACAATCCATAGAGTACTGGGCCTGGTGTCAGGAAGACTCATCCTTGAGTTCAAATCTGACCTCAGACACTTATTAGCTTTGTGATCCTGGGTTCAAGTCACTTAACCCTGTTTGCCTCAGTTTCCTCATCTGTAAAATGAACTGCAGAAAAAAAAGGCAAACCACTCTAGCATCTTTGCTAAGAAAACCCCACATGGGGTCACAAAGAGTCAGATATGACTGGAAACAACTGGACAACAATAAAGTGTGTAGATGATAATATGTGATAAGTCTTCAAATGGAGTCAGAGGAAGGGAGGAAGGAAGACAGAAAGGAAGGAAAAAAAGAAAGGAAGGAAGGAAACACTCAAACATCTACCATGTGCCAGACACTATGCTGAGAACTTTACAAATATTATTTCAGAGTTGGGAGCTGGAGTGTTGTGTTTGAGGAAAAGCAAGGAAGCCAGTGCCACTGGATCATAGAATATGAAGATCAATTTGACAGCTGATTGGAGAATTTTCACAGGTTGTGAGTTCCTTGAAAACAGCAACTGTATTTTTGTCTTTCTTTGGATTTCCAGATCTTAGTACAGTGTCTAGTACCTGGTAAGTGCTTGTTGTTAATCATGATGAAAATGATAAGGACGTGACACTTTGAGAAAGCATATCATTCAAAAGCTATCAGAAGAAAGCTTAAGAACTATCATGGCAGTTCTCATCATTTGTCATCAAGCTGAACTTGATCGTTAGTTAAATGGTAGGGATGCACAGGAGTTTTATCATATTGATATTTATCATATTGATTTATTGATGGTACAATGTCTTACAATGCTCCAGCATTTGAAACAATTCACACAAATGGCAATGAGATGGAAGTTAATTTCATTTGTTCTGTATTAATAATTTATGAGAGGCAGCATGCTGTAGAGGCTAGAGAGTGAGGAAGTCAGGAAGAATGGGATTAAGTTCTATGAATGACACTTATCACCCATGTGACCCCTAGGCAAATCATTTAACATCTCAGTGCCCTGGGCAGCTTTCTAAAATGTTAAGTTGCAGAGAAGGAGATGCATCAGTTGAGGTAGTTTCATCATTGGGACTGATATCAACTCAGTCTTATAATAAATTCTATGTTCCATACCCATGTCCCTTGCCTCTGCAAAGAAGGAAAGGAGGTCTATTTTTCATATTTTCTTTGGGTTCTAAGATTGGACGTTATACATACATAGCGTTCAGGATTTTTGTTTTTGTTTTTCCACTTACATGGTTGCTGCTTTGATTTGACTCCTAGGACAGAACCAGAATCACTAGGTAGAAGTTACAAAGGGGAACATTTAAGTTTGATAGGAGTTGGAGGGGTGAGGAAAGTGGGGGTGCGTGTGTGGGGGGAGAGGCTTCATCATAATTAGAGCATCTCCAAAGTGGAATTGACTGTCTTGAGAGGTTTGTGAATTCCTTCTCTTTGGAGGTCTTCAAGCATAGGTTGAATGAATATTTGTCAGCTATGTTACAGTGGGGATTCCTTTCATGTATGGGTTGGATTAGGTAGCTGCTAAGGTCCTTTCAATTCTCAAATTCTACGATATGAGTTTCTTATGCTAGTGAAATCATGGGGTGCCAAAACCAAACAAAGATTATACATCCATATAATAGACCAGACCTTACTGAGACTGGTTTAATACCTTGGATTCAAGATTGGAGCAAAATGAGACATGCAGTCCTTCTAAAAGGTAACAAAGGGAGACTTAACTAAAGAAGGAGATAAATATTCAGGGGGTATATGTTGTTGATTCATTTGAGGAGAGTTCCTCTGTGCCTGTGTTAGTCATGATGCTCATGTGTTTGTCAGGAGTCTCTGGGAGGAGCCCCTTACAGCTTGGCCCTTTTGTACTTAGAAACAAGGAAGTTACATCAGTGACCCAAGACTTTATAGTCTCTTGAGCCAATTGGGTCCCACATCTTTGCTTAGTCTGCTGCTGCTTGGGCCTCTGATGATAAGAAAAGTAGTATCAAAATTCCCTTGTCATAAAATATAAGAAAACACACATGAAATCGATGCTATACGATAGTTTCTATCTTCCAAATAATTCCAAAATTAAGGTTCATTAAAAGTTTAATTGTTGCCTTTTGTTTTTATGCCATAATAATTTTACATTAAATGTTTCTTTCCTTCCTCCCTCCTACAAATTCGAGTCTTCCTCATCATAGAGAAAAAACATTTAAGGAAAACCCCCCAATAGAAGACCATATCTGTCAGTGTATACCATATCACACAAGTGGAGTCCCCCACCTCTCTACTGAGAAGAGGCAGTTATGTTTCCATAATCAATTTTAAAGTAATTCATTTTAATATTAGAAATTTCTGTGGGGGAATTTCTAAAAGGTAACATTTTTGTTATGGCTTGTTCTTTTGAACATCTATTCAGTGAATAGTTTGATATTCCTTTCTTGTTTTTAAAGAAATGCAAAGTCAATTGATTTGTTCTTCCAAATTTGGTAAACATTGATCCCCTTTCCTCCCAAAATTTCTATCAGAGAATAGAATTGATATGACTTTTTGGCTTACTTTCTTGCTTAGGCACCAACATCACTAATAATACCAAGAAAGCTTGGGGAAATGAATATTAACAATCCTAGCTTTGGCTGGAGCCTTGACCTCTTGTAATATTTATTCAAGAGGTCAAAGAAGTGGTTAGGTTTTTTTCAGTCTTGTTCTTAAAAACTCAGCTATTAGAGAAAATGAATATCACAATGATTAAAGTCAGTGATATTTAGTATCTAAATAACACTACCCACTATAGTACAGAAAATTAAATTGGCCTAAGCTAGGTTCAAATTTTATGCTTGAGAGCACTCCTTTAGTGGAAGCCATTTGTATTTAATTTGATAGAGTAAATGAGATAAGGATAAAGAAGGCACATGTATGCAAGCAGTATAAGTAGATTTCAAAAGAAAAGATGTAATGAGAAAAAATTCATGAATTATGAAAATTTCTTGAGTTATAAGGAAGTCTTTCTTTGAGAATTCTATTGTGAGACAAAGGGATCATCTAATGTAATTGATGCAAAATCATTCTAAAGAGCTGACTGTCTCTGGGGTAGAAATGCTTGTCACAAGAAATGAGAACCAACATGCTTCTGCTGAATTTTAAGCTATTCTATGGCCTTCACATTAATTAAATTCTGATATTTATTTAGCTTGTCTTTTAAATCTCAAACTGTGATAATCCCTTCTTTTCCAAGTCAAAAAGCTTCCACCTTTCCACCTCTATCACGCCTACCATTTGCTCCTCTGTCTTTCTTTCTGCTCTTTGATTCCTCTATCTCTCAGACTATCACCCCACTTATGGTTAGATCTGCTTACCTAGCCATCCCAGAACCCCATGGTTGACCATTTCCATAATATTTTGTGTCTTCACAATTCTTTATTTGATTGTCTGCTGTTCCAACTTCACTTCCTTGGCCGCTGGAGAATGTAATGAAGCTCTAATGATAGATTTCACTATAAACATATGTTGTCTTGCTTAGTTTAATAAACAGGAGGCAATTCAAGAAGTATTTACTTAATATTTACGTATTATATGCAAGTCATTGTGCTAGGGATTCAAAGACAAAACAAAAGAAAAGGAAAAATAATAAGCTTTTTTTCTTCCAGTTTACTTGCAGCACTTTATTTGGAAGGGCATTACATTCTAGGGTGGTGGAGACAATGTGTGACATAAATAAATGCTAAATATGTGCAAGGTGATTTTAAGGGGAAGGAACAGGACAAAGACATAGAGTTTGTAGAGAGCACAATGAAATAGTAGATAAGAATGAGATAACAGACAAAGGAGGGAATGGAGCTGATATGGAAAGATGTGAGCATTCAGGGAGTGATGGTTACAAAAGGGAATTTTGACCTAGGTAGCCTATAACTATGAATTATGGTAAACTCATAGGGCAATTGATTGATTGTCATCCTCTCTATAATTGCAAAGCTATTATTGACTTTATTATTGGTCCCTAAAATAAAGTGGAAAAAGAGAGAGCTACAAATGTGATAGGCAGCAGAGAGGTATGTTCAGTCTTGAGTCTTGCCTAATAGCCAAGGCAATGGTTGATAGAGTCCTTGGAACCACCTGAGTGAATAAGGATGAACTCTCCTGCCCTTAGCCAGGTCAAGTCTGCTGCAGGTCTTACTCCATTGTTAAATATATATAATATCATTACTGATGTCCAGTGACTCTCTTGAGTTGACTCCCTTTCACAGTCTATGCATCAGCTGCTTAAAACCTATCCTATTCTTCTTGTATTCAGTCCTACTCCTGTCTTCATTCTAAATATATTATCTCACATCCAAATTTACTAAGAAAGTCAAGACCAGAATATTAAAACTGGAAAGGACCTTAGAGGCCATGCGCATATTTAATAATAATAATAGCTAACATTCACATGGTGCTTACTATGTGCCAAGTAATGTGCTAAGTACTTTAAAGTTATTATCTCATTTAATCTTCACAACAACCCTGGGAAGTAGGTGCTATTATTCTTCTCATTTTAGAGTTGAGGAAACTGAGGCACACAGAGATTGAGTGACTCACCCAGGGCTATACAGCAAGCAGGTGTCTTAGACTGGACTTGAGTTCAGGTCTTCCTGACTTCAGGTCTGTCACTTTCATCCACTGTATCATCTAGCTAACCCATACTTAAAAGATTCCCCATTCAGCATACCCCACAAGTATTATTTTAGGTACACAAAACAAAGAGGCATAGATACCATACTGGATGACAGAATTATATTGAAAGCGGTCTTTACAGCATAGAATATTGAATTGTAGAAAAAAAGACATTCATTATTTAAATGACTAATTGTAGCACCCCAACCCATACTTAAGTTCCTAGAAACATTCTTGGCTGTATCCATTGCCTGCACATCTCCATGTTCCTCTGAATCTCCCCTAGCCAACCAGAATGAAGTATTGTAACATTATCTTAGTAAGGCAAAATAAAATAGCTGAAATTCTTACCACTTGAGGCAGTCAGGTGGTGCAAAGGATAGTCTGCTGGAATCTAGAGTTAGGAAAACTGAATTCAAATCTAGGTAAAATACTTACTAGCTTATGTGAGTTCGCATCTATGAATAGATCCTTCGTATAATCTCCCCTTACTTACAGTGTGGCTGAGTAGATAACATTTTTCTGCTACTCTTGATCTTCTCTCTGTCTGCCTGGTGGCAGCTCTCATGTTTTCTTTTCTCTGCCCCCATTTACTCACAGTTAGATTGGTGTCCATGAACTGCTTTTCCACAGTTACTTAACTCTTAATCTAAGAGATGCTATATTGAAATTGCTTGGAAACACCCTTTGCACATCAGTTACTTGAAAGGCAATAGAAACCTCAATGGCTTCCTTTTGGGAGCAAGGAGACAACTGATTATTAGTAGAGCCAAGAATGAAATGTCACCCAGGGAATGTTTGCTCCCTCCATGTCCATTTTACTTCTTGCTTTCCGTTTTTCCCCTTCCAGCTCTCCTACTTTTGCTGTTTGAACCTGCTTGTGTACCAGCAATATCGACTTGTGAAACTGCTGTAGCAAGGTAAGAGTCCTCATGGTAAAGACCTATCACACAGGTTGTGGGGAATGTAGTGTACAAGGAGATCAAAACATACATGCTTTGAAGACTCTTGTGTGTGCTCTATAGATGTTCCTTATATAGCCATAGGTCAGAGCTAGTGAGGAATACAATTAATGCCATAACAGTGCTTAAAGATGGGAAAACATGGAAAAACTAAAAGCCCTACAGACATGATGAAGGACAAAAAGAGGTATGAGAGAAATGGAACAGGTATGAACCTAGAGATTTGTTCAGAAAGGGAAATTTTAATGTTATGGATCTTAGAGAGATAGTGAGGTCTAGTATATGACCACCATGGGAGGAAACTGAAATAGAAAGTCTAAATGTCAAGTTGAATATTTGACCCACGTAACCAAAATAAAACTTTACTGCATCAAGTTTAGAGTGATGATAGCACAAATTAATCAAAGGATTTTGATTCCTATAGAGTAATGTAAATGTTAAGGAACAACTCAAAGAGCACAAGATTGTTCAAGTACAAAAAGAATTTTCCTAGGAATTAGCAACCTAGTCCTATGCATGCTTTTGGATCTCTTTCCTTGGCTCTGCCACTGTGTGCTATGTACACGCTGTTGGACAAAGTGCATTTCTTTCTGCTTCTGGTTGTTTCCTTGTAGCGTCATTGGATCAGAAGTTTGGAGTTGAAAGAGACCTTAGCGTCAGCTAGTTAGTCAATAAGCATACATTAAACCCCTACTTTGTGCTGGCATTGTGCCATTGAGTTCAACATGCCCTTCTTACAGATAAGGAAACTGATGCTGAGTCATATATCTAATAATTTTCTAAGGCAGGATTTAAACTTCAATCTTCTTGACTCTTACTCTAGAGTTTTATCCACCACACCATCAGGTTATTTCATGCAGCCCTAACTAGCCCCATCTAACCCTAACCCTAAATGCGCACTCTAAAACAATATTGAAAGGACAAAGCTCCAAGGGTGTTGTAGCCATTCTGAAGTTTGAGACATGATTTAAATAAAGTTCTTCAAACCTTCAAGGAACTGTATGTGTTTCTTTCCCCTCTTCCTTTCTCTTCCCCCCCACCCCCAGACACTCTGTCCATTGAACTGTATCTGATTCCTTCATGATGTGACCAAATATAAATGAAAGGTTAAGATGAATGCAATATATGGCACCGAAGAGAACAGTGTCCTACATAACAGATATGCTGCTGTTTAAGCTAGCAGAGAGATTGTCACAAAAAGTACCTAAATATGCTATGGCTAATCACCACAGGATAAGAAAATAAAATAGCTTAGGTTAAGGAGGACTGAAATAAATCCCTCCTTACAAATCCAACCTTTGTAATAGGATTTGTGGCAATGATATCCCTCTAGTGCCATATTAATAGAACTCCAACTCCAAGGACTTAGTGGAGAATGGTCAGGGTAGAAGGGTGGGGTTGGGGGTGGGTGTCATTTCTCTTCAACCAGCTATACACATTGGCTCATTTTATGTAACCTCAGATGACTCATATAGAATTAATTATAATAAATATTTGATGAATGAATTTAAAATTTAAAAAGCAACAGAAAAAAATAACCCTTTCCTTGCTGTTAAGCAAGAGTCCTTTTATTCCATCTTATTGAAGTGTCATATTGCTCTAGGCATAAATCCTCAAAAATAAAGTGATCAATTTTCAAACAAAAGAAATTCTTAAAAGCAAGAAAAACATTATAAATAAAGGTATGAATGGATCCCTTTGAACTTTAACTTTTTTTAATTCTAAAGTTGGAGATGGTGATTGATATCCCAATTTCTATAAATAGAAATTTAAAGTAGTTTTTGCCATATTTTCCCAAATTTTCCACCTCTTTTCATTCTTCAAGCAATCTAGTGCCCTTCTCTAAAGAGGCCATGACCTTTCAGGTATTGTTTCACAACTCAAAGTCCTTTTTTGCTTTAGAACTATGTAGAGAGAACCCAGGTCTGTCTTCTGTGGCAGAGGTATTAAACATAGAGCCTATGGGAAGCCAAGTGTTTACTGAACCAGATTAAAACATAATTAGGAAATATTTAATAAATAAATAAAAATACATTAAAACATAGACAATATTACATTCAAAAAACTACATTAATATGAGGTCCCCCATGAATTCTTATGTATCAATTAGTGGTTCCCATTTCTACTTGATTTTGACACCATTGATTGAGGTCTATGCACAAGAGAGGCTAGCAATAGAAAGGAGTGATAGGGATTTTAGACTCTGGTGAACATGAAATACTATTTAATTGATCCCTTGCTTTCTCCATTCCATAATTGAAAGGCTATAATTATTAGGGAGTTCTTACTTGAATTGAGGTGAATTCTAGCCAAATTACAGTTTCCAAAACACTTTCACATGTATTTTCTCATTATTTTCAATTATTAGTATTCAATTCAAGCCCATCTAACAAGGATTTATTAAGAAGCTGTCATGCACAAGTATCACATTGGGGTAGTAGATATTTATCTGGCCCTGGAGCCAGGAAGATCTTAATTCAAGCCTTATCTCTGACATATACTGGCTGTGTGACCTGAACAAGTTACTTAGTATCTAAGTGCCCTAGGTGACTTTCTGCAACTTTCTAACAAGTTACAGAGATGTGTATTGTTAATGGAATGATACGATCTTTCCCATCCATTAATAGGCTTATGCGACCTGCTTAAGTCACACAGAAGTCTGAGTCACATGAGTCTAAGTTACATGGAGTAGGAAGGGATGGAGCAAGAAGTATGGAGCAGAGCTGAGAGGAAGTGAGACAGAGCAGTCAGAGCTGGGAAAGAGAGAGGAATCAAGCAGCTAGCTGTGAGTGAGAGAGAGAGTGATTTTGCTTAAGAGAGTTGGTTTGTGGGAAGGCCTGATAATGTGTACAGACTTCTTGGTTACTATGATGGATTTCTTTGTTACTATGATGGATTTGGCTTTTTGGTGCTTGAATTAAATATCTTGGTTTCATCTTCCACGGAGACAGTCTATTATGTCTTGTGATTCGAGCCTGGATATATACCAGTATATTCATAGCTGCAACTGTGGGTATCACTTTGGCAATATAAAAAGTCACAGACTTGCATTGGTAGAAGATGTGTCTTTTCCTTATTCAGGAGTTCCCTTTGCAAATGAAATCACAAGTCCTGTCCCCATCCTAATTTTACAATTATCATGAGCTTGTCAAAAGCCTAGGTGTTATTTCAAAGATAGAAGGGCAAACACAGAGATAATGCTAACAAGGAAATACATCCCCTTTCCTATCCCTATGTACAAGCCACCATGTTAGAAGAGTGCTATGTAGTAGGTAAAAGTGCTGGAACTGCGGTTAGGAAGACCTGAGCTTGAATCTTATCTCAAATACTTACTAGCTGTATAACATTAGGCAAGTCATTTAAACTCTCTCAGCCTCAGTTTCTCCATTTGTCAAACTAGAATAAGGTAGTGTCTATTCTTAATAGTGTCTATTTTTGAGAGTTCTTCTGAGCATGTATATGAAGCTGTTTGTAAACTTTAAAGTACTGCTTTATTCTAATTATTCTCATTTTCTATTTTTTTTTTTAAAGCTTGATGTGAGAGGCAGTGTTGTATACTGGATAAAGAGCCAGCCTTGGAATCATTTCAAATCCTGCCTCTGTCACATGCTGGATGTGTGTCCCTGGGCCACACAAAAGTCACATAACTTATCAATATCCTGGGCAACTTTCTAAGACTATAAATTACTGAACAGGTCCTGCTTTTTGTGAACAGAATGAATTTTCCCATTAGGAATTCTCTATATCAGCGAAATCAGAGGCTAGAACTAAAACCTTAAGAAGCATATTTTGGATCTATTAAGGAATACTTTAATAAAATGAAGATGTGTAGCTTAGACAAGACTCAAAAGTAATTATGATAGCTCTCTTTCAGTATTTAAAAGACAGTCTTATAGAACAGGATTAGACTTTCTCTGTCTGGCCCCAGAGAACAGAGCCAGGTACAATTAATTGAAGAACTAAATTTTGGGCTTGAGATCAGGAAAACCTAAAAGTGAGAGCTATCCAGAGGTGGAATGGGATGCTTTAAGAAGTAGAAGTCCTTCCTCATTGGAAGTTTTAAGTAAAGGAAAGGTTGGATGACCACTTGTATTAGGGATTCTTGTTCTAGGTTGAAGAAGATGGTAATCATTGTCCCTTCCCACTCTAAAATTCTGTTATTCTTTGATATCAGAATATCAATTTATAACCATTGTTTTTTTAAAAAAATAAATTTTAATTTTTTATAGTATTTCATTTTTCCAAGTACATTTAAAGAAAGTTTCCAACATTCACTTTTATAAGATTTTGAGCTCCAAAATTTTTTCTCCCTCCCTCCTTTCCCTTCCCCCTCATCAAGGTGGCAAGCAATCTGATATAGGTTATACATGTACAATTCACATTAAACATATTTCTATGTTAGTGATGTATAAACATTCTTAATTTTTTCCACAGTTGAAATTAATTGAAAAGCTAATAGTTAATTTATATATCATAATCAACATTGGCATTCCAAAGGATCAAAGATGCTGATTTTGAAGGGACTTTAGATACCATCTAATTGTCATGACAAGCAATCAAACTTTCAAGGCTATTGTAGCCATACTAATATTTGTGATATGATTTAAATATTCTTTTTAATGTTTTAGGGATCCGTGATTTTGTCAGTGTAGATACTCATTTTACCAGATCATATTACAGCCTGGCTACAATGCAGTAACTAGAAAATTTCCATGATTGAACAATTGAGTTGGTGATGAACTGCAGAACTCACTTTGGCTGGTCTTCAGCGGTAAGACATAGGTTTAGTTGCTTGGATCATATTCAAAACTTTTTCAACTAGTTATTGTCAGCCAGAGTTTATACTCTATCTTTAAAGCTCATTAGAATGCAGAATCACCTTTGCAATACAACGAGGTATCAGAGTGTAACCATGATGGAAGGTTTATATATGAATGTACAGATAAGTGATAGGCTTAATTTTCTTAATATCATTTCTTCAACCTCCATGAGAAAAGAAAAGAACAGTCAGTTAGTTAACAAGCATTTATCAAACATTTATTGTAAGCCACATTGTGCTAAGCAATGGGGATACAAAGAAAGGGGAGGTAAAGGGACTAGGCTTATATATAATATATAATCTTAATATATAAGATAGCCTATTATTGCACTAATTATTTTTGAGTAAAAGTAATATCTATTTTAGAATCTGACTTTTCAGTCTCTACTGTGTTTCTGCATCTATGTCTATTTTCCATGCAATGTGTTGGCTCTGTTTATTGATTACAGGACAAAGCAAGAGTTGAAGAAGAAGTTGATGGTAGCTGGATATCTAAGAGGATAAGAAAATAAAGTTAGTGAAAAGTTCATTTCATCATCAGAATTGGGAAAAATGGATATATCTTTCTCAGAAGGTATCTCAGACAACTATGATCTCCCAATAGCATGTGGTCATTTACAGACCCAAGTGAGTCTACCTCTTCAGAATACAGCTTGCATTCCTCCTGAACAGCAGGAACCAGAAGAAGAAAGAAATAAAAATTATTCCCAAGTAGCAAGTCTAAAAAATGACAAATCTAGAGTTATTAAAGAAATACACGAAAGCAATCAACTAAAGCAGATGGAGATCAGTCTCAAAGCAGATAAAGAAGGAGCAGCAGTGACAGAAGATGAACCTGAGGGAGTCAGAGTTGACAATGAGGATGTTTCTCAGAGAAAGGAGACAGAGACAGCAACTGAGCATTTGGGAAACCATGACAAAAGTGTGAAGCAAGCATTTACTTTGTGCCTTGGAATGCCCAGATCAAGTCTGCAAGAGCTTGAAACTCTACTTCCAGAGTGTTCACTAGGTATTCATCTAAACAGAAATGGAAGCAAGCCCAGGGACACTCTATCTTCCCAAGTATTCCTGCCCAAACCTTGCAAACAAACAATAACAAAGCCAAAACAATGGCAGACATTCAAGACATTTTGCCCTCATCATAGAGAAGATAAAAAGCTAAACCATGTACATAAAGATATAACCGGAATGCCAAGCAAACCAATCCTAAGACCCATTTTTGTGGAATCTGAGGAACAGCAAACAGGTGGCCCAGATGAGCAGCCCACTGGAATAAAAACTCCCCCCCGGACAACTGGGAGCAAACCAGATCTTGAATATGACCCCAACACCAGCCATATTGGTAAGAATGCAATATTTTCAATTTTGGTGTGTCTTTCATGGTCCTTGTTAAAGTTATGTCTCCTTAATTTGGAGGTGATATGGTGTGATGTGAAGCATACTTCTAGGAGTCAAGAAACCTGATTGCTGAACTTGGTTCTGCTTCTAATCACTTGTAGAACCTTTGTCATATTAAATACTCATGCTAGATCTCAGTTTTCTGACCTTCAAAGTGAGGTGGTTGACCTAGTTGATCTCTAAGGTCCTGTCCATGTTTAATATTCTGTGATTCTAATTGACAGCAGTATAATTATGTTTGATAACAGGGTCTATTGTACTCTCAAAACTGTACTTGTTCTCTTTTTGTGGCAGCAGGTGATTATGAAATCCAACCACCTGTCCCCCAAATAGTCATTTACAAGTGCTCACGTCTTGTTCACTATAACTGAAATACTTCCTCATTTTAACAGAACAAAGGCAACATGTCTCTGAGGTCTTCCAGTTGCTATAAAGTTTTGTGATTTTTTTTTATATTTCCTTTTCTACCCCTTAAACATTTCCAGCAGTAAAACTACTCCCATGAAGTCACATTGATTTAATTTATTAGTCCTGCGAGGTGGTTGGAATGCAAGAACATCAAATATGAACAGCACGGTAAAGAAAACAAATGAACCACAAAGCTTGCAATTACCTCCATGCTATTCATCATGTCCATTTGGGAAGTGTTGACCAAAGGGCTTAATTGTTACTAACAGGTATGATTTATTTGAAACAGGAATTTAAACAAGGATGCAGCTCAATCAGTTGATGCTATAAAAATGAAAATAGATTGGCTAGAGTTCTTATATTTGATGAAAAAACTTCAGATCAGAGCACTATCTCATTTGTTGAGATATATTCCAGACCATCTAACAGTGATTCTTACTTGTTGGTTAGACAAGGCGAGATGTACTCTATCAATGGTAGCTCATAATACAAACATAGTTGTGATCTTGCACATGTAAGATCTTACCCAGTATTTATCATTCAGAAAATACTTTAGGAGAAATTTGACTTCAAAGATCTGTGATTTCATTCATGTGAGTACTTATTCCCCTGTTGTAGATTGCATAACATCATAGGATCATAGATTTTGAACTGGAAGAGAACTTAGAGTCCAAGCCAACCCCTTCATTTTATAGATAAGGAAATTAAGATTTAGAGAGATAAGGGATTGGCTTAGGGTCCCACAACTAGTAGGAGTCTGAGGCAGGCTTTGTACCCAGATCTTCATGACTTTAAATTCATTACTCTGCCTACTACACTATACTGACTCTCGTAATCCCTGCATGCTGTGCATGGTCTTCACTATTCTTTAGTTGAAGTCCTTCCTCCCATCTCCACCCATGACCAATTCACCAGCCAGTCAGTCAACAAACATTTAACAGTCAGTAGACAGACTTATGGTGATGACCCCTTATAATATATTGATTCTAGGCTCTATTAAAGTTGTCCTGTTTCAACCCCTGTATGCATATATGCCAAAAATTACCCATTGGTGTAGCTGAAAAAGCATTGAATAGATATAGTCTAACAGTCTAATTCTATAATGTACATTGAATACTCTATAGCTTATTGTCAGTTCTGTACTTGTAGTCCCGATAGCTAGGTGAAACCATCATACTTTTCTTTTTCTTTGTGAATCTAGAATTTCCTTCGTATCATGGTGATGCATTGAAGTTGTACTTTAGGAGAGGATGCTAAGTAATACCTTCAGAAAAACTCCAACAAAACATAGCTTAATGCTATTTTAAGATATTTTGAAATCTGATTATCTGAAAATGAAATTTAACAATTAAAACTATTTTATAGATATCAGAAAAAATTGATACTATCCTCTCCCATCTTTTTTCAATAGATTGCCCCTACTATTACCCTTTCTCTTTCTTTCTTTTCTCTCCCTTGCCCCATCTCATTTTTAGTCTCTCCCTATCTACTGGCTCATTCCTGGCTTCCTACAAATATGACCAAGTTTCCTTGATCCTTACAAACCATAGATGTCACCCTTCCTGCCAGCTTTGGTTCCTCCTTTCTCAACCTAATTTTTTGAGGTCATTTATACTTAGCATCTCCTCTTTCTCTTATGTCACTCTCTTAACAGTCATCAATGTGACCTCCAACCTTATCACTCAGTTGTCAAATCTATTAGCCTCTTCTCAGTACTTAACCTTCTTGACCTCTCTGTAGCATCTGAAGCTCTTGACCATGCTCTCCTAGATACTAGCACCCTTCTAGGTTTTCATGACACTGCTCTCTCCTGATTCTTATTTTCACTGACTTATCATCTATCTTAAGCCCAATAACTTTGAGTATACCAGAAGTCACTGTTCTGGGCTTTCTTCTCTTTTTCTTTCCCTCTACACTTGGTGATCTCACTTACTCCTGTGAGTTTAATGATCAAGTTTAAAGATAAATCTACACAGTCATACATAGCTGTTCTAAGTTCCAATCCTATATCATGAACTATTTGACATTTCACACTTAATGTTCTATAGGCATCTCTAATTCAACATGCCCAAAATAGAGCTCATTTTCTAACCCACTTCCTCTTCCCACCCTTCTCTTGAAATTTCCTATTTATGTTGAGAGTGGTACCATTCCAGTCCAGTGACTTCCAATCACCCTGGTTTATCCACTTTGCCATACACCATAAATCTAATTTTGTCATTTCTATCTCCTCAACATCTCTCAGACAATTTACCTTCTTTAAACTCCCACAACCATCACATTAATTTAGGGTCTTATCACCTCTTGCCTAAATATTTGCCATGGACTCCTGCTTATTCTACCTTCTTCAGTTCTCCCTTGCCAAATTCATCCTCTAACAAAATGATTTTTCTGACACATAGGTAAAACAGCGTTATCCCCTCCACTCAGTAAACTACATTCACTCTCTATTGCCTCAAGAATCCAGTACAGATTTCTTTGTTTGGCATTTACTATTCTTCAGCATTTGGCCCCTTCCTAATTTTCCAATACAGTTATCCCTTCCACATCACTGGGGTTAGGGATTCAGTGTCTCCATGAGCTTGAAAATCCACATAAAATTTTTTGGCCTGCCCTTGTGAATTATTAGTCTTAATTATTATATTAAAAAATAAAATATGTTGATATTATATGATACTCTACATACATTTATACATTTTTGAGTTTTCAAACTTTTTCTGTGTTGTCTCCTAGCCTTTGTGTGTCATGTGCAAAAACTACCAAAAAACCCCCATTTAATTTATTATGCTGACAAGTGACATATTGAAACCATGATGGGGAAAGTTATGATGTGCAAGAGGTAACTGTAGTTCCACATTATTACCCTCCTTAGTCTCCATAGTCTAGCCATATTGACCAACTCGCTCTTCTTTATATACGATGCTCTTTCTTTTGTCCCTAATTTCCTTCAAAGTACAGCTCAGTTGCATCCTCCTAAATAAGGCTTTTCTTGATTTGTACACTGCCTCCCTCCAGTCCCCAGTTACTGGGATTCTTTTTCTCCTGAAGTTATTTACTATGTACTTCACTTATGTGCACGTTTTATCTTTTCCAAGAGAATATAGTCCTTGAGAACAAATACTATTTTATTTTTGTCTACATATCACTAGAACCTTGCACGTTTCCTTAAATAGTGTTTAATCAGTGTTTACTACGTTGAGTGAATAATGGACATAAATAGCATGCCTACAGCACATTACAAATGATGAATTGTATGTACAAAGCAATGTAAAATTTACTATCAGCTAAGTAGTACAGTGGCTAGAGTACTAGACCAGGAGTCAGAATAACTGGAGTTCAAATCCTCCCTCAGTTACTTAATAGATGTATAGTCCTTGGCAGCTAGATGGTTCAGTAGATAGAGCACTGAAGTCGGGAGGATCTGAGTTAAAATTTGGCCTCAGACATTTATTAGCTGAATGACCCTGGGTAATTCATTTATTCTTGTTTGCCTCTGTTCTTTATCTGTAAAAAGAGCTAGAGAAGGAAATGGCAAACCACTCGATTATCTTTGCCAAGAAAATCCCAAATGGGGCTGTGGAGAGTAGGACATGACTGAAATAATTCAACAACGATGAATGATCCTGGCAAGTTACTTAACTTCTGCCTGTCTCAGTTTCCTCAACTGAAAAATGGGGATAATAATGGCATGGCTCAAAGGAAATATTTATAAAGTATTTAGTAGACTGTGTGATATATAGTTGGTGCTTAGTAAATACTTTTCCATTCCCTTCTCTACCATCAAAGAAATGTATGATCTGAAAAGCACATAGGTAGTTCATGTAGAAAGAACAAGTTCAATTCTAATGTTACATTTGCACTCATGTAATGTCAAGAGATCTAGAGGAGGAAACTCAGAATGTTGGGTAGACAGCCTGTGGTGGTTTATTAAAGGGTATGGACAAGAGTCACACAGATTGAGAACGCTTGGCCAGGTTCTGGAGAGACAACCAATATTCATGGGATCACATAAATTGAATAAAGATATTGAAGTACTGAAGAAATATATGTTTTTACTTTTAAAGAGTTCTTGACTAGTAAATATTGACTGTATCATTATTAGTTATATGATCATGGACAATATATTTAAGGTATTTGGGTCTTGTTTTTCCCATCTGCAAAATCAAGTATTGAATGATTGATTAGCCTTATAGACCTAGAGGAAGTCAACCAAGATAGAGAATTATCTACAGATTATGCCATGTGAGGATTAGTTGAATGAGGATGTTTGACCTGGAAAAGAGAAGACTTAAGAGGAATATGATAATTATCTTTGAGTATTCCATTGTGTTGTGGGAAAGAAACTGGATGTTCTTTTTGGTCCTAAATGGTAGAACTAGGAGAAATAGCTGCAAGCTCCCAAGAGACAAATTTCAGCCTAATGTAAGGAAAAATTTGCTAGAGATCAGTCCTGGTAAAGAATGGAATGGGTTGCCTTTGGAGGCTAATTTTTTCTTTTTTAAATTTAATTTTTTCTTTTTAATTTATGAAATAAAGCAAGTACTTCCATAGCATAGTAGAATAAAAACCTGTGATTCCACATGAAACCATAAATCTTGCTATTAATTTTAAATCTGTAATAAAATTATCATGTAAATTTCCTTTTTCTTTTTCTCCCTCCCTCCTCACCCGAGAGATGAATAGACACAAATATCTATATCTATGTCTCTATCTATATCTAAATTTATGTGTGTGTGTGTGTATAAAATCATCCTATAAATTATAGGTTTCTTTAATATAGGCTTTCAATGAAAGGCTAGATGACTACTTGTTATGTATATTGTAGAAGGATTTTTTTGTTCAGCTGTGGTTTAAAGTAGATGGCTCAGATTGTATAATTCTGATTTCAAAATAATTTTGGTTTTACAAATCTGATTTATAGAAAATTTATTAATAATCCTTTCAAGGCACTGTTTTATTTTTATTTGTTATTTATTTATACATATAAATTATTTATATTATTATATAATATATTATAATGTAACATTATATAATATTGATATATTGTATTATTATGTAGTAATAATGAAATATAATAATATAATAAATAATTATTATTTTTGTTATTTATATTTATTATTTTAAAATGAATTGTTATTTTATAGTATTTCCTTTTTCAAATTGTATTTATTAGCCTACTTAAAATTTAAAAAAAAAAGATGTATTAATGCCTTTTGTCTTTATACCATGGTTATTTCTGAAATTAGCTTCTTATTTCCCCTCCAATGATTTTTTCCACAAAACACATGTACAACATTTCGTATTCTTAGTGCCCCATTTTTAAAATTTAAAGTGGGAAGTGCATTTCCTCATCTCTTTTCCAGGGTCAAGATTAATTCTTATAATCACAAAGAATTCAGTTTAGTTTTATTCTAGTTAGGTAGGTGGTGCAGTGGAGAGAATGTTGGACTTGAAGTCAGGAAGACTTACCTTCCTTAGTTCAAATCTGGCTTGAGAAGCTTACTACCTGTGTGACCCTGGGCAAGTCACTTAACCCTGTTTGCCTCAAGTTTCTCATCTGCAGAATGAACAGGGAAGGAAAGGACAAACTACTCCAGTTGTTTTCTTTATATCAAGAAAACTCCAAATGGGGTCATGAAGAGTAGCGCATGGCTGAAAATGATTGAACGAGAACAATAACAAAGTTTTTTTTTTCTGCTTACTTCCCTCTTCATTAATTTTTGAAAGTCATAAGGTCATAGATTAAGAATTGAAAGGGGACATAGAAATCATCTAGTTCAACTTCCTCATTTTATAGATGAGGAAACTGAGGCGTAGAGAGGTTAAATAGGTTGCCCAACGTCATTCAGGTAATAAATGGCAGATCTTGATCATGTCTTGTTTCTCTAAATTCCTCATGATTGTTATTTTTTAAAATAATAAAATCCCATTGCATTAATTTGGTGGGCTATTTTTTTTTGCTACCGTGAAGAGTACTTCAGTGAGTATTTTTCCTTTGATCTCCTTGGGGTTGGAGATGCAGCAGGAGGATTTCTGAGAAAGGATATTGACACTGTGATGTCTTTTTCTTTCACTCCATCTCTCTGGTTCTGTCTCTTTGCCTCTGTCTCTCTTGACTTTGTAAGTCAAATGCCAAATTCATTTTTATTTTTATTGTTGTTTTATTTTATTTTTTTGAGTGACTGCCTCAAATGGCTTTCTTTTCTCAAAGGTCCATTTTTTTCCCCAAAGATGGTTAGGCTTGGCTTTGCAGGGTCTTCTCTTTGGGGATGTGTCTTGAGGTCTTTTACTTTTTGTGATATTCTGTTGACTTCTTTAACTTCTTGTGGTTGTGGAGTTATCCTGGGCTGTATGCAATGAAATTCTTTCACAACCCAAGGCCTTGAAAAATTTACTATTTTGGAATTTTAGTTTTGAAATTTAACCATTCAATACCTTGGAGTTTCAAACATGAGGCTTTTCTTTGGTAGCAATTTGTGGATTCGATTAATCAATAGATTGTTATTTGTATTAAAAAGTCCTAGGTTTTTTTCTTGTATTGCTTCCTGTATTATGATATTCAAATTTTAAAATTTATCATGCTTTTCTCTTTTAATTCTGTGCATCCTGTGTTCATAGTCAATTACTTTGACTGACAAATAATTTTTTAAAAAATTGTTGTCTGTTGCTTCTCTTTTGCCAATTTTTCTTCCATTTCAATATTTTATATTTCCAAATCTGCAATTCTCCTTTTTAAGAGCCTTTGGTAGTTAGGAGACCTTTACAATTATGTTTCATAGACTGTTTATTTTCTTGTTTATATTTATTAATTTAGCTTTAAGATATCTGATTACCAATCTAATATCCATCTTAATATATTTTAAAAGTATTATTTCTTTTTTGAACTATTTTGGAATTTCATGCTATTGTTCCTTTACCTCCATAGAGTCCCTTTTTCAGTGGAGGGTTTTTGGTTCATTTTCCATCACAATATTATACTTTTTCAATGTGTTGAGGTCTGTTTTGAATTTTTACTAATTTTTTTTCTTAAAAAATCTGACTTAATTTGCTTGAATACTAAGCTTATATTTGACTTTGGGATTTTTATTTTCAGTCCTTTTCTTATACTTTTAGCAGCTTGTTTCTAGATTTTCCTCCTCATTTTTGATCCCTTCCCCTCTTGCGTGCACTTTTTCTCTTTATAGATCCCCAAGGTTGAGCATCCTTAGTTTTATAGACTTGGATGATGTGGGGTTCAGTTGGTTCCCTGGCCAGAGTAAATTCCATGGGTAAGGAATGAATAAAAGGTAGGTTTGTAGGGTCCTTTTCCTTGAACATGGAAGCTTCTTCCTCTCTAGTCAGCTTTGGACAATCATGTCTTTGGTTCCCACTCCCCCAATCACTCTCCCTTTCCTTCATTGGTCTTTGTAGAGTCATTGATTTCTGCTTCTTGTGGGATAGGAAGATATTCAGATTGAGTCATTTCTGTGAAGGAGTTGGACAAGGACACCCAGGGCAAGGAACCTGAGAGACAAGGTTGTGAGGTTGTTTGCACTGGCTATGCCTGGTGCATAGGCCATACTTTGGTTGTGGAAAGTGAGTCAAACCTTTAAGCAAGGTCTCTGAATTTTTTTTTTTTTAATTTCTCTGATATTTGGTCAAGAGGCTTTTGCCTGGGTTAATATTTCTGTCTTATCTTAAGGATTCACTCTTAACTGTTATAAATTTGGCATTCATTTCCTTCTTTTGAGGTGCTTTGCAGGGTGTGATCTCACTAAAGAAAGAGAAACAAACCCAACTCCATTCTTAAGGACTTATAAACTTTTAGTATGCTCTTCTCAGGTCTTGAAGAAAGCTCACAATCTTTTAAAAGATATTCATCATAACAGAGACATGCAAGGTGTCAAGGTTGTGTATTTATGTAAATTTATTCTCATTTACATAAACAAGGGCATTTGTGTAAGCACCTACATATGGTAATGACATACACTTATGCAAATAGTGCTAACTCCCAACTAGGCAAAAGTGATAAAAAGCCTCTTAGACTGCTCTGAGATAGCACAGTTGGGAAGATGTATGGAGCTGTGGGGGCAAGAAGGAAGGCCTCTGATTATAGGGAAATGAAATAATGAATCCACATTCAATAGCTGTCTTCTGGATGTCTGGGACTATAACAGTCTTAATCACTACATTTATGTCGCTCTCAGGTTCTTCATTCTTCACAGTAAAGTTATTCACAGACAAAATCTTTTATCACTCAATAACTTGAACTCCATTTTTTTTTTAATAGATGGTACCAAGGATCATGATACCCGCAACCCTAGATTTCATATCCCACTTCCCTTGTTCTCCAAAGTGGAACACATTAAACAAGAGATGGCCAGAGACAATATACATTTTGTCCGATTTGAAGCAACAGATCTACATGGAGTGTCCAGGTCCAAGAGCATTCCAGTTCGTTTTTTTCCAGTAAGTTTAATATTAAAGTTATAATTTTATGACCATTGCATAAATCACAATTATATTTATTTCTTGGAATCTCTAAACCAATTCAAGCATTCATTCAATTTCTCTCAGCCTTTTCCCAAGCTCACAAATGTTTCCCCTGAATCTAAATATATCCCCTTAATTTAAAATGCTTCTTCTTCATCCTGGCAGAGGTACAACATAAAATTAGGATGGGAATTTTAGTTCTTTTGCCTTGAATAATCTCTCTCTACAGAATTATCTTTCCTAACTTACCATGATCATGAAGATTACATTTTATCTGACATGAGTAAAATACAAGAGGAGACCCAAGAGCAAATATCAAAAGAAATGAGTGATGAGATTAACCTTTTGAAAAATACAAGTATCCCTTTGTAGCTACTAATTATAATTAGAAAATGTGTTAGTTTCTGGATGACATTAAAAATATTTGGGACATTTGACTCTAAGAAACAAAATTTGTTCATTCTCTGCACCCTCAGTCCCCCAAATGGTGTTGAGATTAACATGGAATTTTAATTAGTATAGAATATTAATATGGAATATGGTTTCTATCATATCCTTTTGATTTTGCTAAAGGAGTAAGAATGCTAATCAGATTGCAAATATAATATATAACAATATTTCTGAAGTTCAAATTAGTCTTTTCTTATCTTGTAAGATGTCACTATAATGTGTAATTATTATTTGTGTAAAGGGTCTGATGTGAGTCTAATGGAAAATAGATAGTAAGAAATTTATTGTTAATTGTTGATAAAGGATTTTCAATAAAGCCTAGTGCAGTAGAAAGGGCTTTGCACCTATTGTCAGAAGATCAGAACTCAAATCCAGCTCTGCCACTTAATTACTTGTGTGATCCTTAAAGCAGATCATTTACTCTCTTTGGTTCTCCCTTTTCTCATTTATAAAATAAAGGGTTTGAACTAGATGATCTAAGGTACTTTCCAGCTCTAAACCTGTGCTTGTACGATCCCATGATATTTACCCCAATATCTCATTGCTTTGTGTTCCCGGGCATGTGCTTGTAAATGTTTAAAAACTACCTCTCTGAAAATAATGTCCACACAATACACTGTTAAGTTTAATCTGCATTATTTAATCTGCATTTTATCCATCACATTCTTAAATTTAGACAGTCAACAGCATAATAAATCAACCCCTCATTTGTTGTATTTGCTGTCTTCTGAGGTGAAAATTTAACAATCATCTACTGGAAGCTAGTCCAAGCTGGCTCCATCAAACCCTTGTTTATTGCTGAAGTGGAAGATAAACTCTGGCAGGTCCTACTTAATGAGAAATGTCTAGTGACTTTTGCATAATCTATGGTCTGAGAACTAGCCTCACTGAGTTTGGAGAGGCATATTGCCAGAAGGCTAGTCACAGGATGATTTTTCTGGGGGAGACCACAGCATTTCATGAAGAATACTAAGATTTGGTGTCACAGTGGGTATAGTGCCAAGTCTGGAGTCAAGAAGACTCATCTTCCTGAGTTCAAATCTGGCCTCAGACACTTACTAGCTCTGTGATACTAGGTAAGTCACTTAACGGGGTTTGCCTCAGTTTCCTCATTGTAAAATGAGCTGGAAAGGAAAGGGCAAACCACCCCAATATCTTTGCTAAGAATACCTCAGATGGGAGCACATAGAGGCAGACATGACTCAAATCACTGAACAACTAAAATTTGAAGAGGTTACGTATGATTTGCTTTGGTAAAGTGAGTAGCTTACACACAAGAACACCTTTTATTTAAACAGAGAACTCTTGTGGTTTTAAAAAAGAAAATAAGTTATACAGGGTAAGAATGTAGCCGGATCTAGGCTGGTGGCAATAAAAATACTAATAAGGAGATGGATGGATACAAGAGGCATTAGGCCTATGAAATCATAGGTCCAAATCCTATCCCTATTTTACAATTAGCCTCTACTTGTCAAAAAGTGGTGAATTAAAGGTGGGCTAAGTATAGAGGTGCTAACAAAAGCAATAAGAGTATTTCATATTTGATTGTCCATAGATGGAAATCTATGCAGATAGACTTGGAAATAGGTAATCAGCCCTAATCAAATTTAGTGAAACATTAAGGGTAATTCGGATCCAATGAATATATCAATATTCTTTCCATCTGATTGTAATGTTGAGATAAAATAAACATAATCATACATGCCATTAAAAGGCACTTGTGAAACATTCATACTTTTAGACCTGCCTTTGAGCCGTTAAGAAAGACAAGGGAAACAGCTCCTAAATAGAAGTGCTATTGATTTAAAGAAAAATCTTACTTTTGTGAAGTCAGTGCAAAAAAAATTCCCAATGATTTTGAAAAGGTGAAAATCATAGGATCATAGATACAGAGCTGAAAGAGACATCAAGGTCATCTAATCCAACTTTATCATTTTAGAGATGAGCAAACTGATGCTCAGAGAGATGAAATAACTGGTACAAGGTGACAGATAGTAAGTGATAGATTCAGGACTAGAACACAATTTTCTTGATTCTAGAATGACTTTTATAGCATTCAGATGAATCAGGATAGGAACTAAAACTTGAGTGTTATAATATATTCCCATAAAGACCCATTTTAACTTTGTGATGTGTGTGTGTATGTGTTAATGTGTGTGTGTGTAAACCATGGTAATAGATTTTTTAAAAAATCTAAAATGTAATAATGTGCCACTCTTTTAGCTTTTATATTGCATTAGCAAACTTCTTTTATAACTCTTTCTTGTTCAGCTTCCAAATTTCTCATCCCAAATGCTCCATAACGTTCCCTCTTATTTAGGAAAAAGCAATCCATGGAATTTCCATACCCAGAAGCTATCTTGAGCTGACCTTGAATCCTAAAGACAGCGAAGTGGATCATCTAAGTGTAACCAGTTTTAATAGTGACATCATCCTGATCCCCGAGTTATCAACCTTTAGACCTCTACCATGGGTTGAGAGAACAGCAAGAGTGATATGTGATCCCTTTACCATAATGGGCAACCCTCTATTGACCTCTCCCAGACACATTGCCAAACGACAGCTGAGTCATCTGCGGGAGAATGGTTTTTCTCTGTATTCTGCCTTCACCTATGAATTCTGCATTTATGGTGTTGCTGAAGTCATTGATTCAAAGACAATATCCTTTCCCATGGGAATGTTACTAAGCAGTCATGACCAACTCTTCATTCAAGAGCTTGTTGATGGAATGTATCACATGGGCGTCAATATCGAGAGCTTCTCTTCTTCCATTGGACCTGGTCAGATGGAAGTGATTTTCTGGCCAGAATTTGGCATTACTTCAGCAGATAATGCCTTCACCTTCAGGACTGGTAGCAAAGAAGTGGCAAAGAAACATAATTATCTAGCCAGCTTTTTCACGGAGACAGGATTTTACAATTCAGGAGTTCTGACTCATAGTCTGTGGGACACCAGTGGGAGGAAAAACTTATTTTCCACTGGTTCCAGGGTACAGCAGCTCACAGACATTGGGAAAAAGTGGTTATCAGGGCTCTTAAAGCACTCTGCTGCTCTCAGCTGCCTAATGGCACCTGCTGTCAGCTGCAGAAAGCGCTATTTTGTGGATTATAAAGAACCAAAGGAATGTGTGGCTCCAACATGGGGATATAATGATAATAGCTGTTCTTATAATATCAAGTGTCATGGTGAGAAAGGTGTTCAAATACAAAATCGACTGGGTTCAGCCACAGCAAACCCTTACCTTGTACTTGCTGCCACCATCGCAGCTGGTTTGGATGGAATCCAAAGTGGGAATAGTTTCTTGGATGATCCAGATGACAGTGAAAACTCTGTTCAAATACAACCTTCAGAAATTCCTCTAAAACTGGAAGATGCGTTAGTGGCACTTGTAGAAGATCAATGTTTGCGAGATGCTCTGGGAGACGCCTTTATCCATTATTTTGTTGCCATGAAGCAGTACGAGTTGGAAAATGAAGAAACTGAGTCAGAAAGAAATAAATTCCTAGAGTATTTTATTTAGAAGATACCTAATGTCTCCCTTTCCAAAATACATTATAACTGCTTAAATACCTGAAGATTCAATAATTCAATTCAGTAAATTGTTCATTAAAAGTAACTAGTACTTATAAGGTCTTTGATCTGAGATAATCAAAGACAAAAGCAAAAAAAAAGTCTTCAAATGTAATGCCTTCAAAGAATATAGGTCCTAATGGGAGAAGGATGGTGTTTTAAAGGTACAATAAGTCAAATAAATAAAAACCATTATATAAAGTCATTGTAAGAGAGAGAGAGAGAGAGAGAATGCTAACATTTGCTGTAGGGGTGAGGGATGGAGACCAGAAAAGGCCTTGTGAGGTTCTGGCTAAGTGACGAAAGCTCGCTGGGTGCAAGTTTTCTCATCTGTAAAATGAGGGAGGTGGGGCTGGATCACATGCGCTCCAAGGTCTGTTCTACCTCTAGACTATCATCGTGATATCTTATAAGGTCTCATAAATCAGTGGTCAAGAATGGGTGATCAATAGCCAAAAGAAAAAAATCCAAATCCTTTTCATTTTTCCTCCTTACAGTTGCTGTAGGTGTGTTATAGAAGGGATTAACACATCAGAGGGAGCATGGACAAGATGACCTCTGATATCCCTCCCAGCTCAGGAGTCTGTAATTCTCTGATCAGTAGCTTCTTAAATATGACTTTATTTGATTTTATACAGACTGAAATGAATGGTATGTTTGGCTAGGGAAAAGGCAAAAAAAATCCTTTAATAACAAACATACTGAAAATACAAGATGAAGTTAAAAGGAAGAGGATTAAATTCTAGGAGATAAGTTTGCATACTTTCCTTGTGCTGTCAGAAAGACAAAAACATTTATTGATTGTTAACTAGGTATTGAACTTTGTACTAAACACTTAACTGAGAGGCATAGCTTAATCTTTTAAAGATCTAAATATAGTACACACGTACATGAGAAGACAAGAGCATTTAGTAAACAACTATAGGGAGTAAACATTAATTCATAAATGTATCATATATACATGTGTAAATGTATACGTACACATATATACATGCACACATTATATGTGCAAACACACATGTATGTGCTTGTATGAGCACATGTATGTATAAACACACACACACATATGTAAATCTCAATTGTTTGGTATAGAGGAAGAGAAGGTCCAGGTAAACCTAGAAGAGTCCTGTGTTTTGGATCACCATTTTTTTTTTTTTTTACCAATTAGCAGCTATGTCAGAATACCATAAACTTTCAAAATTCAAAAATGCAATGAATTGAAGAAAAAAAGTGCCTTAGCTTCATCACTTACTCTGAAATAGAGGCCATTTAAAATTCATAGAATTACAGAACTTTAAAAGAAACTTAGAAATTATGCACTAGAATATAAGCTTCTTTGAGGCAATGGATATAACAGTGAAAGAATGAATGAAACGCATTTATTAAATTCTTACTATGTTCCAAATACTGGACTAAGCACTGAGGATACAAAAAGGAAACGTGATACAGCCTGTGTTGTTGTGGAGCTCACGCTCTAATTGAGGGAAATAACACCAAAGAGAGTAGAGCTGTAGGCTAGATGGAAAGGCCTGGAAGTCCTAACGATACATCAGTGAGGCCAATGACAAGGCCCAGGGTGTCTTTACGTTAGGTCAGATGACAGTACCTGGGTTTGGAGGATATAGAGACATGGCAGATGGTAATGCTTGGTGATTCTCTGCCCCGTGAAAAGGCATAGAGTTGGTGACTCCATTTGAGCATCCTTAGTCAGGGAAGGTCCAAGATGACAAGGCAAAGATACACCTACTTGTAGTGGGTCTTCCCTAAAATTTTGTTCTGGGCCAGCTGAGAGCAAAGAAAGAAGGTAAAGGAAAAAGGCAAATGAGGGAGGGCACCTCCAATTGTGGCAGGTGAATGAATGAAAAAGCATTTATTAAGTACTTATACACCAGACAATGTGAGGAAAGGGAGTGTGTTTGTGTAATATTTTTTTACTTCATATCCTCACTGCCTTGTCTATGGTCAGCTCTTAATGAATATCTGTTGAATGAAGCCATGACTATAGTCAAATCTTTGACTGACAGATGAGAAAACAAACCCAGAGAGCTTCTGTATTTTTTTTTATAAAAATGGGCACAGACTGAGAAACACACAGCATATTGTGTATATCATGTTCATATTATGCTAAAATCTTATTTTCAATTTCTGCTTTCCTGTGAGATGTAATAGTTCATTTTCAGTGCCTGTGTTACTATTTGGAAATAAAAACCACTTCTATTGGCATCTGAGAAATGATGCATGCGTTTGTTTTCTTTCAGGATCACATCTATCCCTTTGCTCGTATTTTAAGGGTCATGCACTACAAGTCAAAGCTCAGACATAGCAACCTCTCTTCAATATCATAGTTAAAACTAAGACACATGAGTTGATATCAAATACAATTTTTAATTTCACCAGCTTTTTCATTGGAGGTCTAAATCAAATAAAGAGAGAGATAAATGAATGGATGAATGAATAAAAAAAGAGATTTCAAGATTTCACAATTACTTTCTCAGGCAGAAAATAGTTGTTTTTTTTCCTTCTGATTCAACAGATTCCAATCAGTACTGGTAATTAAAGTCTTTACCAGCTCCAAACTCTCATTCACGGTGGGACCAAGTATCCCTGGGTCACTCCTCTTTGAAGCTCAGTTTTCTCATCTGTAAAATGGAAATGATAATATTTCTATTACCTACCACATAATTTTGTTGTGGGGAAAGTGCCCATTATATTGTAATTATCCAAATTGGCAAATTTTCCCATCATATGAACATGTATGTTGCCCTTGAATCAGACATACCTGTGTCATAAAGGACCTGTTTCCTTTTTATATAATATTTTATTTTTCTTTCAATTACATTAAAACAATTTTAAAATATTTTTTAGTTTTGAGTTCCAAATTCTGTCCCTCTTTCCCTCCTTCATTCCCCCTTTCCTGAGATGGTAAATAATCCAATATAGTTTATACATGTGCAATCATGTAAAATATTTCCATTATTTCCATATTAGTTATTTTGGATAAGAAGTCTCAAATAAGAAAGAAACAGAGGTGAAGAAAGGAAGAAAGAAAAAAAGAAAGTGAAAAATAACACGTTTCAGTCTATATTCAGGCAGTATCAGTTTTCTCTCTGGAGGCAGACAGTATGCTTCATCATTAACGACCTATGTTTCTTTCTCCTGGTTCAATCCACACTATACAAACACTATAAAGCCCTTTCCCTGGATAGCCTAGTATAGTGGTACCAACTTCCCATCTTCCAAGCACATTAGTTAGAAGAATTTTGGTAAAAGAAATGAAAAGAGTAAACATTGGCTGTTATGCATTAGGCAGATTCCAGTAAGGTGAAGTCCTATATCAGGTATATTAAAGATGACTCTAGTTTGCTTTTAGCACTTGAGATGTTGTTAATGAGGTTAGGGAGGGATCTCAGATATTCCCATTCCTGATCTGGCCAGCGATTACAGTGTCAGCTCTGGAAAGCTGGGTAGATAGCTATGGCCAGAGGACAATAGGCACCTTAGAGGTCAGCTAATCCAACCTTGATATTTAACAGATGTGTCAATTGAGTGTTAGGGAAATAAAGTGACTTACCCAAGGTACCATAGCTAGTGAATTGCCAAGCTAGGCCTATGAATATTTTAATTGCTGTGGGTGTTTTTCATAAGCCTGCTGGTTTTTTAAAACTATTTGGAAGGCTGTTTTATGGCTCAAAAATAATCTTTTATGAATCTCTTTTCAGAAATTGCTTTCTTATTTTGCTTTCCTCTAATTGTTCTAATCAAAGCTTAAGGGGAAATGTGATTACTGAATTTAGAGTTGCTTATTAAATGAGTACATATACTATGTGTAAATTAAAAAAGTATGATGACTTGAAACCAGAAACTAAAACATTAGTACCACAGTAAGGGGTGTCTATTTTCAAAGATATTTTATTATACCAAATCTCATTTGACTGTGTCTGAAACCGCTATATAATAACAGCCAAGTTTGAAATGATGATTTGAATGAAATGGAAGATTTAAGCACTTTAATATGAATACAAATTGAAAGCACACTTTGAAGTCTGCACTTATCAGCAGCACAGCCCACCCCCTGACATCTCTCCAGTCACTTGTTTGATGAAACTGACTTACAAAGATGTTTACCATGTAGTGTGGAATTATTAAGTGAGGGAATACTTTTTCTTTTGGGTTGCCTATTAAAAATGTTGGAAATTGTGTTTCTATTTATACAAGATATGTGTGCACATGGTAGAGATATAATCCAACATTAGTATATACAAATAAAATCATTATAAAAATGATCTTGCTTCTAATATATTCCCAAAGAACATGATGCAGAGCCTGAAATCCCCAGGATTAGGATGTCTCCAAATTGAAGTAATTTTATCTTCAGAAGGCCCCCTGTCAAAAAACAAATGCATTACTTGGGAAGAGTAAAAATTTTGAGTCATCTGCATGAATAAATTTTCAGATGTGACCTTAGAAAGCAAAGAGTAAATCTCTGAGTGACTAGAACATGGGATTGGCAAATTTCTAATAAAACAAAACAAAAGAAAGCAGTCTTGGATTGGCTTTTATCAGGAAGACTGGGGGATAGAGAGAACAGTATGAGTCTATTCAATCTTGTTCTATGTAAAAGTGAAGGCAATAATAGAAATGATGGTCCTTTAGAAAGTTAAGGAGAAATAGTAAGAAAGTCATCTGTATTCTGGGAGGATCTTTAAAATGCATTTTCAAATACATAATACTTGGTTTTTAAGTGCTACTTCATGCCTTACAAAGTGCTTTGTATGCACTATCTCATTCGAGCCCTTCAAGAAATTTGTGAAGTAGGTAGTGCAGGTATTGATATTTATTTTAGAATTCCAGATGGAAGGAACCTTAGCAGTCATCTAGTTTGGTTGGTTTACAGAGGACAAAACTGAAACAAAGAAAAGTTAAGTGACTTGCCCAAGATCACACTGCTTGCAAATTATAGAGCTGCCATGTAATTGTAAATTAAAAAAAAAACGACTGTGATTGAAGATATTTCAAAAAATCAAAATCATGTAAGATTGGGGATATTATGTATGACTAATGATTTTTTAAAACTAAACTTTAAGGAATATACTGATAAAATGTGTAAATTAGATACTATTATCTAAGCATTAGAAATGACCACAAAGCTCTGTAAACATTTATGGAAAAGAAACTATTAAAATATATTTGAATACCAACAATAATAAGTTCATAATAATGTCAATATTTTTATAGTGGTGTACTATCAGAATGTGATATTGTTATAATTTTAATATAACATATTATCATTAGCATATTAATATAATAAAATTAATATAATTTTAATATAATAATTTTAAATATTTAAAGTTTTCTCTCAAAGAAGAAAGAATCAATAGTCATCTCAAGAGTCTTAGCAATAATGAGTCCTTAAGAATTGCTAGCTAATTTATTGACATAACTAATATTATAATTTCTTTCTGCATATATAGAACTCTTTAGAACAAATTAGGTTCAAATTAAAACCAGCAGGAACTACACAGGCAAGCCTACAGAAAGAATTAATCTTTACGTTTGGAAAATTCTTGGTTGCAAACATACTAATAGTTTAACCTTGACTTTGAATTTTTTTATTTTAAATCTGTAAGGTCAACCTTGGCATATCACATTATACCACTTATGAGCTTTGATTTTATTACCTGTGAAATGACAATGTTGAACTATGTAATCTGTAGGATCCTTTCTAGCTGTAGCATTCTGATTCTAATAAGCTTAGAAGTGTATGGGAGAATAAACATAGCCATCTTTAGGCAGTCTCCTGTTTAACTTTGCAAATGCATTCCTACTTTAGTCCTCACCAGGCACAACACTGCAAATCATGCCACCTGTGACATTAAGGTCTTACATCTCTCTCATGAAACTTATTCCAGGACTCCAGGTATAGACCATGACAGCAATCAGTCACTGAAAAGGCACCACAGGGGTTGTTAAAGTGTCTTTCTATTCACCTTGTTTCACAGGCTATGTTTTGGTTTTAGTCAATATATTGGAGAGGGGGAGCTGAGTGAGTATCTGAATAGGCCTTGGCCTAAAAAGGCCAAGGTCTTCCAGTGCCTCCTGGGTCATCTCCAGTTATCCTGATGAATATCTGGTTGCTGGATTCAGATGGCTCTGGAGGAGAACTGAGGCTGGTGACCTGCACAGTCCTCCCTCACTCAAAACAAAGTCAAGTGCAAGTCATGTCATCATTTCTCTGATGGCATGGTCTTCTTTGGCAATAAAGGACGAACATGACAGCGAGTCAATATATTGGACTGACCACTAATCAGGAAGGGGCATACTAGATAGAGGGCTGACACAGACGTTGGGAAGACAAGGGTATACATCCATCTTCTGACATTTAGGATTAATACCTCTCTGAGCAGCAGTTTCCTCTGCAAAATGGGAATGAAAATATCTATAGGACTTATACCATAGGATTCTCGTGGAGTTGAATGAGACAATGAAGCTCTTTGCAAATGTTAAGCAATACATAAATGCCTGGTATTACAGAAACTGAATTTTTTAAAGATATATCTGAATATTGTATAAATTTAAATATTAATGTTCAAAAGAGGAATTAATCCATTGGCATTTCCAGAAATGTGACCTCTGTGCCCTTGGGCAGGTCACTTAAGTTATCTTTGCCTTAGTTTCTGATCTGGAGGTCTCTCATACACAATTATTGTTAGTGAATAGTGTTTTCATGTCCCAACATTGTTCCAACAAGCTGAATTCTTCTTGCAAAATATAATCAGGTAGGAGCACTCTTTATTTTTCTCCTCAATCATAATTAACCTTTTTCCTTGTATTCATTCATTCCTTTTTAATGTTTTATTTTAAAAAGTTTTTTGGTTTCCAAATTTTCTCTCTTCTTTTTACCTCTCACCCACCCATTGAGTAGCCAAGAAATACAGTATCAATCACACATGTGAAGTCATGGAAAATATATTCCTGTACTAAATATGATGCAAAAAAAACCACTCAACAAAAAAACAAGGAACATAAAGAAAGTGAAAAAAATGCTTCAATCTGTACTGATAGTTTATCAAATTTCTCTCTGGAGGTAGATGACATTTTCCATCATGAGTCCTTTGGAATAAACATGAGTAATCTTAAAACAGAAGTTTCAAATTTAAATGACTCTTTAATGTTTTAGGAATATGGAAAACTCTGATGGATAGTTATATCTTATACTCAGGGAATTGTCTAATTAGGTGCATTTTAATCAATCAATCAACAAGGATTTATTAAGCTACCAGTACATGACAGGACCGGTGTTACATGCTTATGGAAACAATGATAAAGAATGAAATAATTTTTATTTATGAGGAGAGGGAAGGGAAGGAACAAATATTTCTTAAGCACTTACTATGTGCCAGTCACTATGCTAAGCTATAAATAAATACTATTATATCATTATTAATACTATTATAAATACTATTTCACTTGGTCCTCACAGAAACCTGAGGAGGCAGGTGCTATTATGTTCTCCATTTAACAACTGAGGAAATTGAGGGAGGCAGAGGTTTAAGTGACCAAGATCACACCCCTATTAAATGTCTGAAGTTGAATTTGAACTCGAATCTTCCTGATCACAGGCCCAGATCTTTTTTTGCTATGCTGTGTAGCGGCCTCAAGAAGACTCCTTAAGGAGCTTATATAATAATGGGGGATCAAAATGTAAATACTAAGTTAATAAATACGCACATTTACACATTAAGTACACATATACATAAACAGAGTACTTACATATAAGCACCCAATTATACATGAAGTAATTAAATACAAGGTAGTTTGAGAGGGAGGGCACCAGATATTGGTAGGGATAAAGAAAGATGGTGCTTGAGTGGCATCTTAAAGAAAAGAGGGAGTCTCTATAAGCTACAAGTAAAGAGGGGATGCATTCCAGGCATGGGGGATGACCAATGCCAAGGAATTCATAGATTACTTTATTCAGGCTTCAGAAATATTCTTAGAAAAGAGCTGCTAGCATTTAACGATGGCAGGAAAGGTTTGATACTTCCTTTGTCTGCTTGTTTTGTGAGTAACATGAGGCAGCACACGGATTTTTGAAATTCCCAGCCAGTTGACATGGATAAGGGTTAAAGTAAGATAGAAAGGAAAATCAGGACCTCCTCTAAAGAGCTGACATAAAATGGGACACTAATGCAAACGTTCAGAAAAAGCTTTTTCACAAAAAAAAAGTGACGACTGAATTTCAGAGGACAACTTTAATAAATGAAGTTATTATAATCAGGATCTATTTCTCTCTTAAGGAAAGGAAAGGCAGCCTCTTAACTAATCAAGACACCAACTGAGTCTTATAGAAGAGGTAACGATGTTTCATTGATAAATTAGGGATTTTGTTTCATCTTGTATTTTAAGTGATTGTCATTAAATGCCTTAGAAGAGAGCAGACAAAATTCCCAAAGTGTGCTAGAGGGCAGCAGTGTACCATTAAATAGGAACTTTTGCTACTCTATTTGGCAAGCCTCTGTACTTAAACTGAGGACAATCATTCTTAAAATGACTAAATAATAGCCTTTCCTTTCTCCCAACTGCAACCAACCCAAGCTCACAAATTTTTGGCAGCAGGTAATAGAAACAGTCAAAGCAGGAATATATTTTCACTTGCTTCCCTTATGATTTAGGATAACAAATATTTAAAACAAACTCAATTCAAATACTTTGAAAAGGAGAATAGCTTTGGAAGGAGAGAATGCCACTGATATTCAAAGGAGATATTCAGGATCTATGGGAAATATAAAATCTTAGAAATTTACTTATATTATGATGTAATCTGAAGTTAATCCAGATTTTCTGAGTTTTGAATGACTGCCATGAATCTTAAATAAATCAGTCTGAAACACATGAGGCCCAAGGGGAAAAGTTTATTATTGAATAGTCTATAAGAAAGGGTAATCAAAAGCTAGTGTAGTATTCCTTCTTGTTTTGGGGTTCCACTGGGATGATTAAGTTATGAATATTACATTCAAACTGCCCATGAATCAAATATTCTTTTTTTTTGTAGAAATCAATCCCCAGTTTTGATCATAATGGACCACACATCTATTTCGTTTTCTGGATAAATTTCTGGAAAGGGCGACATCAGCGAGTTTTCAAATGGTATTCCCTGACAAGGATTTCACTAATTTTAGAAATTGTATGGCACTTACATTTGAAATCACATGTACGTGATCTAGTCTGTCATCTCTCTGGTAGTTTGCTAATGTAAACCTTCATGGTTCTAAGTTTGCTTATGGTAAAGAATCACAATGTGCCAAGGGCAAAAACAGCTGAAGAGTCACTGAGTGATACTATGATGACTAAGAATAGGCCAAGTTACAACATCACTTCAAAAATTAGATAACTTATAGCACTTCTGCTTTTTCCTTTTATGAGCTATAGAAACCAATATCCCTGATTTCCTTCAAAAAGCCCAAGAATGATCTGGCTTGTTTGAGGATGGTTTACTAATTCCCTCCAGCGATTAAACAGGATGTGAGGAGAATGGGTTGTAGCTGGAGATTAACAGAACATTTCTATTTCTAGTCAAGGACTTAACTATCCAAGTGCCCTCTGCAATGTCAGTTCTGGGGAAATTTAACAGTTTTTGTTCACAAGAAGATTTGGGGACCAGTCAGGCAATGTTGTGTTGGTGGAAAGGGTTCTGGATCTGGGTGGAGTCAGAGGCTCTAGGTTTAGGTCCTGGCTTGCTTTGCTTGCTTGCTCATTGCCTCTGTGACTTAGGGCAATTCCCCTAAGTCTCATTTTCTTCCTGAAAAACAAGGGGTGTGGAGAAGGTGGATTAGATCTCTCATATGCTTTCTACATCCTGATACTATCCTGCAGAGCAACAGGGACTGTTTGTTTAACTTGCTTAATACGGAATCTGTCTCAGTGCCCTGTATGTGACATTTAATATTCTCTTACAGTGACAAGAATAGTGGAGATGTTATCCATCTTTGCAGACTATTTTAGAAGCCTTTCCTTCACCCTTCATATCGCAATCATTTTTCTTAAATGAAGAGAAAAAAACATTAAGTTCCAGTAAGATAAATGAATAAATATTAATGAATCATCAAGTCCACACATTTTTAAAAATGCTTTTACTTCATATGATTATATATTTAAATAGCAACAGCAGATGACCAATTTTTAAAAGCTTACCTATATCAGTAGGATAATTATATTCATGGAAGAAGTCATGCTAACCAACATAAGCAGTGAAAAAGGTTTTATTTGAGAAGTGATGATGAAATATTTATCCATTTAAAAAATTTTCAAATATTTTATTTTTATAATCTATTGAAATAATAACTTATTTCCATTGCGCACAAAGAAATGAGAGGTTGCATGATACAGTGGATAGAAAGGTGGCTTAATGAGTAAGACCTGGGATTCAAATCCTGCCTCCCTCTCATGTTGTCTGTGTGATCCTAGGACAACTTACTTAACCTCTCACTGTCCCTGGATAACTCTGTAAGATTATAACTGCTCTACTCTGATAGAAGAAATTTCCTTACTGAGATGTCCTTAAACCAAACAAATCACATATCCAGTCTAAAAAAAAGTACAATAAATAAACTGTAAGCACTTTTGGCATGCCGATATAAATATGGTTAATCCTGGATTTCTACTTTTGCATTTTTTTAAATCAATTTTTAATGATGTCTCTTGTTTTTATATGACCATGTCCCATTGTATCCTCCTTCTACCCTCTTAAAGGACTGTATTTTCTAATTGAAAAATTTTTAAGGAAAAAAATGTTCAGCAAAATAAATATATTAAGAAAGTCTGACCTTAATATGCATGTAATGTTCTATACCTATTATCCCCTTCCTTTCCTAAGAAGAAGGAGGAGGTATCTTCTTTGGATTCAAGATTGATCACTATAATTTTGCAACATTCAGTTTTGTTTTGTTTTCTTTTTCTTTTTGTAGTCATTGTATATATTCTTTTTCTT
Organism: Notamacropus eugenii; assembly: GCF_028372415.1. Lineage (NCBI taxonomy): Eukaryota > Metazoa > Chordata > Mammalia > Diprotodontia > Macropodidae > Notamacropus > Notamacropus eugenii. Next base: position 129,021,779 of record NC_092873.1, on the reverse strand, counting down.
GTTCTATTTACTTTGTGTTGGCTCATATGTCTTCCTGTGCTTCATTTATTCATTATTTCTTACAGCCCAATGATATTCCACTGTTTGTACACCATAATTTGTCTAGTCCTTCTCCATTCAATGAACATCTTTGTTGCCAGCTCTTTGCTAGCATAAAAATTGATGCTATAAAAATTTTGGAATATATCAGTGCTGGGGATGGAAGCTCAATTCCATGTGGACAGTCTCGGGGGGGTTAAGGTGGGAACTTCTAAATCTTAGAGTTCTCACGAGGCCCCCCCAGGAAACGACTGGGAATCGAGGTGAACCGAGCTATCTCGTGTATTTCCGCCTCTTCCCGTGAGAAACGTGATGGGAGAGAGCTCTCCCCGCCCTCGAGATTGTCCCGGATCTGGGCACACCTAACAGCACGGTATTCAGATGCAAACTATGCGGCTGGAGAGCTTAAGTAGGATCAGGAAAGCCTGAAAGTTCTCTTGGGCGGAGGGGCCACATCTGAGGACAACAAGGCTCTGCTTTTCCTCTCTCTTCTCTCCCTTCCCCCTCTCTCCCCACTTATACTTCTACTTCCAATCTCTTATTGTAAGATCTTTGCCTCCTTGGGAGATTCTTCGCTCCCTCCTAAGGAAGAATTCCCCTGCACTTGTAACTAGACCCTGAAATAAAGCTCAACCCTTGTTCGACTCTGGAACGTCCTTTCTCTCATATAAGCATCCAGTTTGGCCAACCGAAGACCTCTGATAGAGGTAAGGGAAGACTCGGGTAGCCCTCAGGCCTCTAGGCCTGGCATATCAGGCCTTTTTTTTTTGGCAATTGACTTCCTTAGAATTTCTGGATGAAGGCATATAGATATTTTAGTCATCTTCTAGACATAATTCCAAATTGCTTTCTGGGATAGTTGGAACAATATATTAGTCTAGAAATAATGCTTTAGTGCACCCATAATTTCTATAAGCTCTCAAACATTGACTCTTCCCATTTTTTGTCATCTTTGCCAATTTGCTGAGTGTGAGGTGAGTTGTTTTGATTTGTATTGTTTTGCCTATTCCACATTTCACCCACCATTTATTAAGTACTTGCTCTGTAGGAGGCAGTATGGTGTAGTAGATAGAGAGCTAGCCTCAGAGATAGGAAGGTCAGGGTACAAGTCAGATCTTTGATACATACTGGTTAAATGACCCAGGGCAAATCACTTAATCTGAGTGCCTCAGGCAACTCTTGCATATTCTGTTTTTCAGAACAGTTGCAAATCTATGTTGGTAGAGAGAATTTCCTTATTTAAGAGTTTTCTATTATCTATGAAGTCAGAGTTCTGGACATCACCCCCAATTCTCCCTCTGTCTCCACCTCCCAAAAGAGCATAAGGAACACACACACACACACACACACACACACACACACACGCACACCAGTCCTGCCCTACAGCAATTTATATTGATTTTTTTTTTTTTTTGCTCATTTGATCCTGGCTGATAGACACCAAAACTTCATCCTATTCAGTGATTAATTTCTACTCCTAATGGCAAATATGTTGAATGAATAAATGAAAGACCATATCTTCAGTGCTTTCTATGGAAGCACTGTGCTAAATGATAAGGATACAAATAGAAAAGTGAGAGAGACCCCACTCTTAAGGAGCTCACGCTTTAACTGTGGTTAACACACATAAAAGGAAGTTCAGCTTCAGGACAGGTAGCAAGAACCACAAATCCTAAGTGTATTAGGGGTGGATGGCTAGGTTAAAGGGTCTTCAGGTTACATGAGTAGGTCAGATGAGAGTGCTTTAAGTCTGAAGGGCACAAAGACAAGGCATGAAGTAAAGACTTGTGATCCACCATCTCAGTGGAGGGAACAGAATTGGTGACTTCCATCTAATCAAAGTCATGTGAGAAGCAAAATAAATCAGATTTTGCAGAGCCATGTCTGGAGAAGGTAAATGGAGAAGGCTGCTCCTCCATCCTTCTTTTTGGGAGTAGGTTGATCCAAGAGTATAACCTTTCTTGTTCAGTCAACTTTATCATGACCAGCTGCTTTATGACATAGTTTCCAGGAATGCATCATGCTGGAAAAACATGGACTTCCTGTGTACTAGTGCTCATTTTTAATCCAACCACATGAAATATATTCCTATTATGTGGAAATAGATCTATTCCTTGAATGATTAAGCAACATAGAACAGTTATGAAAAGTTGAGCTTAAATATTATGAAGATGTAGAAATAACCCTCAAGAAAATAAATTCTGGAGAAAAATTTTAGGACCTTACAAAGTAAATATATTTGGAAGAAATCTGTACTGGAGATGTGTCAACTTTAAAGATACCCAAGATACTTTCAAGATATCTCCAAGGGGAAAATTACAAAAGAATGGAGAAGATAACAGAGAATATCAGTGCAAAACAGATATCTAGAATGCATTAATAATTGAAAATCCATACACCTTCTCTTTCATTTTTATGAAATTTGTGAGAAAGGCCTATGCATTCATTGAGAGTATTCTTCATAAAAATTTAAAACAAACAAACAAAAAGCATGAGGCAGGTTTTTCTAGATGATTTTTTACAACAGACCACATTTTCACTATTGCACAATTAACTGAGAAGGACCAAACTGTTGGAAAAACAATGCTCTGCTGCATTCATTGCTTTCTGATTACAAAGAAAAAGATAGGTTTGAGTCCAGCAAAAACAAAACTTAAAAGCTCACATTAGTCATCAAGTCCTTTTGTTTTTAACCACCATCTCTCACATATATCTCCATTTCTGATCTGACACACTGCCACCTCTCCGGTGCAGAGCCACTCACCTCATGCCTGGATTGCTAAGCTATTCTAATAGTTTTCTAGTAGGTAATTCTGCTTCATCTTCCCCACTCCAGTTCACCCTCCTTTCAGTTGTCAAGTTGATCTTCTGAAACTGTCTAATCATGTCACTCCACCCCCACTTAGTAAACTCTAGTGGCTCCCTATTATATCCAGGATCAAAAGCAAAATTCTCCATTTGCCCTTCAAAAACCTCTTATAACCCATGCTCTTTCTACCTTTCCAGACTTCTGGCACCTTACTCCCCTTCAAGTACTCTGTGATCTAATGAGGCTGGTTTCCTTGTTCTTCACACATGATAATCCATATTCCCCTTCTGAATGTTTTTACTGGGTGTCCCTGATACTGAAACACTTCCCTTCCCCCTTATCTATATTTTCTCCCTTCCCTGTTTTCTTCAGTTCTCAGATAAAATCCTACCTTCAACAGAAAGCTTTACCCAATCCTCCTTAAAATTTAGTGCCTTCCCTCAGAGATTACTTCTAATTTATCCTGTATATAGGTTGTTTGTGCATGATTGTTTGCATTTCCTTTCCCTCAGTAGACTGTGAGCTCCTCGAGGGCAGGGATTGTTTTTTGCTTTTCTTGATATTCCCTATGCCTATCACAGTACCCAGTACATAGTAGGTACTTCATAAACGCTATTTATTTATCTATTTATTAATGAAAATGCTATTTACTTATTATCACTTAATAAATGAATAACTGACTCAGAAAAACAAAGGCTTAGAAGTTTCAAAAATATGTTGCTTATGTATATAAGATTCCTTGATGAATGTAATCAGAGATAGACATGACTTTGATAAAAATCTGATTATTTGTATAAAGGTAAAAAATAGGAGGATATGTTCTCATTTTCCAAAAATTACATTCTTTTGGACTTCTTTTGATCTTGCCACCATGCCACCAGGAACTTCATCTTTGGGAAATGAAAGATCCAATCAGACTTTGTACTCACATTTAATTAATACCTTTTCCCCTCCCCTCTTCTGATTGGAGGATTGAGCCATGAGCTCCAAAACCTCCATTTAAAGGAGGGGAGCCCTGATCAGCCATCTTTTCATTTCTCACCCAGCTGCATTCCTTCTTTGGACTTCATTGGTTCTTTAGATTCTTCAGCATGCCCCCTTTCTGGGTACTTTTCCCCTATCTTTTTCAGTTTTCCCTCTTTTTCGTGTTGTATCCCCCCATTAGATTGCAAGCCCTTTGAAGAGCTTTTTGTATTCATATCTGCAGTGTTTCACATAGTGCTTGTCACTATGATAATGCCAATGATAGAAGGGACTTAATAAACGTTTATTAAGTGACTAACTGACATGTAGTTACCAAAGGTGTTTGTAAATGTCATTGATTAATGTTCTGCACAGAATCCAAAGGAAAGAAAGATTTTCTGTAGGTAGGGAAATTTTCCCAGATGATGTTGCATGTAAATGAAAATGTGTTCGTTCATTAAGACCTGGAATTCTACAGGTCATCATCATTGAAATCCAGTCATTCAAAAGAAATTTGCTTAACAGCTCAAACTTAAAAACATTTAAATGGATATGCTTTACTCTGATTATGACAGGCTGGTGGATGAGAAGCCCTTGGAGGTAATAAATCAGAAGATATGCTTTGAATAGCTACTGTAGAAGGATAATGAAATGGTCCCAGAACGGAATAGGAAAAAGACCAGGTCAAATGGCATTTAGAATCTTGAATAGCATTTTCAATGGTACCAAGCTATTCCTTGCCACCAAAGCCCATAACTGTGTAGTATCTGATACTAATATATGGATAAATTATGCAACCCTATCATCTCAGGAGATTAAAAATATTATCAAAGAATCCAAATCATGATAGAAAGACACATAGTAGGTGTAAGTAGAGTGGAGCATATTGCAAATATTTACTTGCATAAGAAGAGAGGTGAAAAAGTGAAAGGAATGAACGTATGAATATGAAAGAAAGTGGGAACTTTTTTTTTTTCAAGGATGAGGATTCCCAGTAGGACAAGCTGAGTGTTGTTCTGGAATATATTAATCCAAATCAATTCAATTAGCAACTATTTATTAGTTTCCTACAAGGTGCAAGGTCTTACTGCAAAGGCTGGAGTCAACATGCCAATGATTTGGATAAATCTTTTATGGAGAATTTGTGGAAAATTATGAGCAAGAATAACAAAGAATATGAAAGTATAGAATAGGTTCTGATCCACATCAAAATACTAATTCTGATGAGATGCATGGGACCACTGAAGGATTAAAGTAAGTAGTTATAAAAATTTTAGAGGTAGAATGAATCAATTTCTATTCAAAAATTCAATAAAGACCTAAACACATGTATTTGAAACATGACTGGTGCTTTCATTTAATTTATGCATAATTTCATGTGTAATTTTTTTGGAGGGAGGTGTTATATAGCATTACTTGCTTTGTTATGAGATGATATTTAATGATTACTAATTGATTTAATTTACTTTTAAAATATAAAATTGTATAATGACTTCCTTTTAAGTTAAAGAATTTTGTTCCAGAACACATTTGAAGACATTTTGTGCTAGAATTTATATCCCCATTACAAAGTAGGTACTTTATACTTTATCCTAAAATATGCATTAGGATCTGTTACTATTATTATTATTTGTGCCATTATTACTACTGCTATGTAAAGAGAGGAATATAATGTAAGCTATAACAGCTAAATGATTAACAGAGAAGACATGGTATTGTGGAATGAACATTTTTGGACAGAAGACCTGGATTCAAATCCTAACTTTTTCATGTATCGCGTGAATGATCCTGAGCAAGTTATTTAATCTCTGTGGGCTTGCTTTCTTTTCCAAAAAATAAAGGAGCTGGACTAGATGACCTTTTAGCTCTAAATCAATCCATGATGCTATGATTTTAATATGCATATGTAAAATAAACAACTTGTTAAGATTTTTCAAGATGATAAATAGCCTACACTGGATATATACACATCAACTCCAATTGGATTTCTCATAAATAAAACCCATTTAACCTCTGTTAATTTGCTGCTTCACTGGTGAAAAACAAATGACCCTTAGCCAATATTTATTGAGTACTCATCACTAGAAAACACTACTAAATTCTATCAGTTAATGTTAGAAGGAGATCAATAGTTAGATGACAATAGCTAGACAATAGATGAACAAGAGATGAAAACATTGAGTGTTTACTGTATAGTAAGCATGGTACTAAGTGTTGACAAAACAAATGCACTTCGTCTAAAGAGTCCTTGCCTTCAAGGACCTTGCATTCTAAAGCGGAAACTACTCTGAGGAGGAGTTGGCTATGATGGGATAAGTAGAGCAGTGAGTGGAATAGTTTGGGAAGTACTAGACCAGGGATTCTGTCTTCATGATAACTTACCAGTTTGAACTCCCTGAAAATTTGAGATATAACAAAGTGACTTGATTTCCCCATTTCAAGAAGACTTCTATTCCATCTCCACACTTCTGGGGTTTTCTCCATGTCACTAGAGCTACATGTTCTGGGACTGTTAGTAGTTACTTCAAGTGCCTTACATGGAGGAAATAGCTTTAAGAAGTGGCAAACTTAATTTTCCACTTTTTTAAATAAAAAAGTTCCAACCATGTGCCATCTAGACAAAAAGCTTGTTGAAGTAAAGCCTTCCAAGGCTCTTCTAAATTTTTCTATTGCTGCTCAGTCAAGACATCCTTGACTTGAAAATTTAGGTAAAGACCAAGAAACATGTCTCTCCTATGCTGCTTCTCAAATGCTGGTTCCTTGACTTAGAACATTTCACATTAGTTAAATTAAACTGTGCAGGGGAAAGAAAAGCTGTTTCTAAGTCTAGAATACCTCTTTAAATTCCAAGACAGACCATTAATCCTTTCTGCAAGCTACCAGGACTATTGTAACAGATTCTTAGGACTGGTAAGAAGTATTCTGACATTTAAATCCTGTCTCCTATTCTCAGCATTTTGATAAGAGGATGCTACTATAGAAGAGGTTCAAATGAATGGATGAATAATTATCCCCCAAACTTAAACTTTTAGAGTGCTTTACAATTAGATAAACTGTACCTAATCTTCAGGTGATTCATGTTTATTCAATAAACGTTTATTAAACACCTAATATGTGCCAAGTGTCAGGAAAACAAAACCAAAACTATTCCTTTTTTCAGGAGTTTGCATTCTAATTGGGAAGAAACAATACATATGTAGATAAAATTCAAAATATTGACAAATATTGTTGAAGGTAGATACTAGCTACTGGAAATACCATAATAACCCCGTAAAGTAGTTAATGCAAATAATAATTTCATTTGATGATGAAGAAACTGAGTTAGAGAGTTCATGCAACTTGTTCATGATCTATAACTGAAAGGTATCAGAGATGGGATTTGAATTACAATCTTTTGGAGCTAAGTCTGGTGTTATTTTTACCATGCGATCTTACACTTTTGTGAGCATGAATGACTTTTCAAGAACTACTTGTTTCTTATACTAGAATACTGAAACCAAATGAGTGACTATTTCTCCTCTGCTGACTTGAGGGAAAAGATAGAGTCCCAACAATATGAACCAAGTTTCTTAACTCACATCTTCCTAGGCATATATGATCAAATCAAATGAGATAATATTTGTAAAGTACTTTGCAAACTTTAGAATACTATAAAATCTCAATTATTATTTTTTGGTTTTACTAAGTTCCAAATACATGAATTTAAAAGCCATAATGCTGGGTAAAACTTTCATATAATATAGGTTTCCACTCTAAGGACTAAGGATTTCTGGACCTTGCCATCCACTTTGCTGCAACATCCTGAGACCTATCATTTCTATCCTTCCTATAGACCTACCCTGCCTTATATGATGTTTCTCCCTGAGGGCAGAGACTTACTTACTCTTCTGTTTGTCATCCCAGCACATAGCACAATACTTGGCACATGCTCAATAAATGACTTTTACTTCATTTTTTCATACCAAATCATATTGTTTGAATGATCTTTTTGGGGGAGGACAATTAAGATATCATTAGTGTTCGAAATGACAGATGGCTATTTATATTTATTATTTAAAAAAATAAACTAAGCATTATGCTATTATGACATAGAAGAATATGTAATGTAAAGTAGAAGCAAATTCAAATAGTTGGCTTAAAAGACACTTCTACTATATGCAGAAAGAGATGAGGATATTCGACATAGATTTCTACTGAAAATGGCTCATTTTCACATTTCAACAAAAAGTATGTTTATTCTCAAGAGCACCTTTCACTTAATTATTTAATCCTTTCTATCATAATTCCTTTTCCACTGAGGGACAGTGATAATTAATTTTTAAAGGAAATATTTTAAGTTAATAAAAGGTATTTAATATATTTCTGAGCTAAGGAAACAACCACTTCAAATATTTGACGATTATTTCTATATATTCTTCAGATTTTAAGATCCCAATCAAAGTTGGTCATTTAGAGATGAAACAGACCTTATAGGTCACTTAGGTTGACCCATCTCTTATTTTACACACAAGGAAACTGAATCCCGGAGAGATTAAGGGACTTGCCTCAAATCACCCATGTAATCAGTAGCAGTGCTACTTGAGCTCATATTCTGTTCAGGTATAACTTTTTCTTGTAACTTTCCCTTTTTTTTTAATACCTGAATAAATAACTTTTTTTTAACATGAGTAGGTCTCAAATTGCAACACAAAATAAATAATGAGCAATAGATTTTTTAAACTGAAAAGAAAATTAAAATCTATTATTATATTAACAAGCATATAGGATAGGTATGTTTATGTGAAGTGATGAGGAACTGAACCAGAAACCGTCCAGAGGACAGAAGGGGAACTCTACGAGAGATTCTATGAAGGTAAAATTGACAGACCTTGGCAACAAATTGGACGTATCTGTGTCTGAGAGGCAACATTACATAGTGGTTATGGGGCTGGCCTTGGAGTTAGGAAAATCTGGATTCAAGTCCTATGTCTGGTCCATATCAGAGAGTGACCAAGGACACCTAAATTAGCCTTTTAGTGTTCAATTCAGTTCAACAAGGGTTTATTAAGTTATAAGCTTGGAACACTGCTAAGCCCCAAAGATACCAAAAATGCAAACAGTTCTCAAGCAACTTCCATTCCATTGGGGGTGGGAAATATCTCGTATATGGTTAAGTAAGCATAAAACATAAACATGGTAAATATAAAGTAATTCTGAAAGAAAATACCAATTATTTGGGGGTCAGTGAAGTCCTTCAGTATGAGTTAGCACTTGAGTTTAGGCTGGAATAGACCTAGATATTCCAAGAGATGGGGCCCACAGAGTATAAATCCTAGATAAATGTGTGTTGCACATAATTGAATGAGTTGCTGATAGAGACCGGTACAGGGAATTTCCACACTGGAAATCTGTTAGATTAAATCACTAGTCTAGACAACACCACTCCAAATCACATGAAATCCATCTCAAAATTAGGAAAATTCAATATTACTAAGGTTCTGATTCTACCAACAAGGTTTTGGAATTTTCTGGAAGTTGGATTAAAGTATTAATCCTTTTTGAAGAGATGACCTTATTTCTTCATCTCCTTGTTATGAAGATTAGTAACTGAAATGGCTTAAGCCAACAGGTATGTCCTCTTGAGATTTCTTTGTCATGGCTTCCAGGTAGCAAGAAATAGGCTTGCTATCATCCATGGTTGTTAAAGCCCCATCTCAGACTACAGTGGGCTCTCTGCTGAGTATTTCATAGCAAATTAAAACATTTCTCCATGCAATGACACAACGAAATCCTCTGGGTTTTCCACTAAATCAGACTGTCTCACTATAAAGTCACACAGTTGGCTTCATGGCATTGCACAGTGAATAAGTCTCACAATCAGGCTACCCACATAAGCTTCTGTATATTGTACAGTAAATCAATAGAGCTTTACAACAGAATTACATGGTAAGCTTTACTGTTTTATATCCTAAATCAATGGAGATCTACAATAAGATTCCCCTTTTGGCCCTTATGAATTGCACAGTAAATCATGCACTTTTCATTGTGGTCCATCAAATGTCTTACTTTATTTCCACAACAGTATTGCCACTACTACAATATCAGGAATACTTTCAACAACCGTAAGAGCTAGTGGCATATGCCGCATTGGTTAAACAAATCTATTCCTTCTTGTCACCTTCAGCTTTGGCTAAATTCAACTGAGTAGCTCATGACTAAGCATTGTAGGTTCTTACAAAGGGGAGAAAACTGGAGTCATGTGGATAAAAAGAGTCAAATTTCTCTTCCCTGAATTTCCCTAGACAATGTGTTGTCATTAGGTATCATATACATCCCAGCATCCCATCGCAGTATGGTATTGATAAAAAACTCTTCACTAATGATGTAGAGAGTAGAACTTACTGCTGGATTTTATTATTTAAAACGAGATTAGTGATTCATGATTGAGTACAAAGAAAAGGCAAAGTTGGGTAGTTCATTATTAAGAGGATGGATAGCTAAGAGGAAGAATCAGTCAGTCATTGGGTGAGGATAGGACTGAATGAATTGAAACCACTTATTAAATGCCAAGCACAATGCCAAACACTGGAGATATAGATTAAAAAAAAAAAGCAAGACTGTTCCTGTCCTAAAGAAGCTTACATTCTAGTAAGTGAATACAACACATGTCAGATAAGGATAGCCAAGGAGGAGTGTTTTGATCTAGGATGTTGTAGGATTAGTGAATGGAGCTATGGTACAAATGATTGTCATGTCCTTCCTAGAAATGTAGTGCTGATTTGATTACTGTTCCTGGAGATAGAGGTGGAAAGAAGAGAGGGAAAATGTGGTGGTATGACATGCATTGGGCAGGGAATAATGAATTTAATTTGGGTCAAGCTTCATTTAAAAAAAAAAAAAACAAATTCACTTTATTTTCAATTCATGGAACAAGTAAAAATTTCCATAAAGTAGTACACTAAAAGAGATGATTGCACATGAAACTGCAAATCAACCATGCACAACTTGCTAGTCCCTCCAAATATACAACAAAGCTATGATCTAAATGTCTTTTTTTCTTCGCTACTCTCGCCTCCTTCCCTATCCTAGAGATAGCTTCCATTAGACACAAAAGAGGTCTAACCAACCCGGATCCCAAAGCTCCAAGGTGGAAGCTGGAGTTCCAAGTCAGAGGTGAAGGCTGGAGTATGAAAGTGATTAGAGAGTATAGTGGTACATCTGGGTCAGGATAGGAAGAATCAGAGAGAAAGTGATGGGGAAAGGAAATTTGCTAATGTCTTAAGTTATTGGTGTGAATATCAGGAAAAGATAATGCATGAGATGGTAAAATGAGTTTCTGGATAAAACTCTGCTGAAGGGATGTGTTTTTCTTTTAGGGACCCTCCATTTCTTACTTTAGAATTTAAAGGAATTTTAAAGATGATCATTTCTCATCCTCTCATTTTCCAGATAAGTATGGAAGAAAAGGAGATTAAGAGGAGTCAAGTGTCTTACCCAAAGTTACAAAGAGTTAGTGGTAGAGAAACTAGAATGGAAATATCCAGGCGGCAGCTAGGTAGTCTTATGGATAGAGTGCTGAGCCTGGAGTCAGGAAGACTTAAGTTCAATGTGCCTTCAGAAACTTTCTAGCTTATGTGACACTGAGCAAGTCACTTAACCTCTGTGTTTTAGTTTCTTCAGCTGTAAAATGGGGATGATAGTATTATCTACCGCCCAGGGTTATTGTATCAAATGAGATAAAATTTGTAAAGTACTTAGAACAGTGCTAGGGTCAGCTAGGTGGTACAGTGGATAGAATGACAAGTCTAGAAGACTCCCCTTGCTGAGTTGCACTCAGACATTTACTAGGTATGTGACTCTGGGCAGGTTGCTTAACTCTGTTTGCCTCAGTTTCCTCATCTGTAAAATGAGCTGGAGAAGGAAATGGCAAACCACTTCAGTATCTTTACCAAGAAAACCTCAACTGGGGTCATGAAGAGTTGGACATAACTGAAAAAAAATGATTGAACCAAATAGCACAATACTGGCGCATAGGTAGTTAACAATTTTGTCCTTCCTTCCTTCCTTCCTTCCTTCCTTCCTTCCTTCCTTCCTTCCTTCCTTCCTTCCTTCCTTCCTTCCTTCCTTTCTTCCTTCCTTCCTTCCTTCCTGGCTGCAAGTGTAGTACTCTTTCCATTCTATCTTCTTGGCAAGGAGATATAGATCATAGTTAATAATTATCTGCATTATGAACATTTTCTCCATCGCTTTCTTAAGTCTAGAAACTAAAAAAAGCAATATATCAAATCCTGATTTGTAACATTTCCTGATTTTCAAAGTATAAATGCTCACATTGAAAATTTAACAATCGCCTCTCCCCAACCAGCACACCACCACTCCCAACCTAACATTCTTTACCTGAACACTTTACCTTCCCCTAGTCTAGATTTTGGATCTGTATGTTGCCACTAGAATCAATGAAAGCCTTTTGTTCCCCCCTTAAATTTGCCTTTTTGTTAGCATTTAACCATATTTCATAGGCCACTTGGTCTTTTGCTTGTAGGGATTTTGAACCCAACTACCTCCTTTGGGGTCCAAATTGTTTGAATACTCACTAAATTGCCACACATCAACTTGTGTGTCTGGTCTGTTCCAAGTTGTCTCACATGTGGAAACAGTTTTTTTCCTTCACTTTGTCTCTTTTTGTCCTTTTTCGTCACACTGCTCCTACCCTGTTTTACATTTTTGCTGACAGGGAACGATATGCACATCCCAACCCCTGCAGTGATTTTAGAGGAACTTGGACCAAATTCAAGGCATTGAAAGGAAAGTGATATTGGATGAAAAGGGAATTCAAGCCTGGCCACTAAAGCTCTCGCCAGGTGTTTAGCACTTTTAATCCTTTAAGACCTCATTAGATTTTGGTTAGCTGACCCTAGATGCTCACATGCTCCATGAGTGTCAGCTGTTTCTTTCTTCCTTTCAGAAGAAGTTACCACTCTGAGACAATGCATGTTCACAGTGGGGAGGATCAGGAGAAGTGACAGCTAAACTTTCAGTGCAGGTCTGGCTGAGACCTCACTATTCTTTAAAAACCTTTGAATTTCAAACCCATCTAGTTTAATAACAAGAATTCAATTCAGCAAGCATTCGTTTCATAGTAGTATCATTCAAATATCACCTTATTATATACTTACTATATGCAAAGCACTATACTAGGGAGTAGGGATAAAAAGATTAAAAAAATATAACGTTTCCTGACAATAAGAAGCCTACATTCCTTGAGGGGGAAATCATGTACACATAAAAGTATATGATAAATATATACTAAGTAACTGGGTCATCTAGGTCAGGTGCCTAACAAGACTGCAGACTAAACATTTGCTCCAGTCCCCATTAACTCTAAATTTTATTTTATTTCAATTTACGGAATAAAAATACATTTCCATAGTAAAGTACATTATAAAAGCTGATTGTATATGAAACTGCAATCTGCTAGGCACAACTTGCTAGTCTTTTCAAATATACCCATTAACTCTAAAAAGAATCCTTCAAAAGAAGTAAGTAGTAGAGAAACTGCAACTGAATCATCAGGACAAAATAAAATCCTTGACAAGGTAAAAATCTTATGAATTAACAGCAGAGAACACAAGTCTTTAAAGGGTGCACTAGGCATCTTTCCACTGCTAGCCTTCATGTTCCTAAGACAGATGCTCAAATTGAAAGAAAAATTCCTACAGATTTGTGGCTGGGAAGTACCCTGGTATCCCTTGCTGCTCTAGGCACTGAAGATATCCCTCACTCTTAGCTCACTTCCCACTAACCATAAGAAAGAGACACTGATTCTGTTGGTACCACAGGAGGCTTTGTAAGGCTCAGTTTGCATATCTTCAATATGGGAACATTAACATTCATGCTACCCACCTTAGAAAGTGAGAAAAGGACTTGTAGACAAAGTGTTACATAAATGTTAGGTACTATTATTGAAGGGGAGAAATATATTTGCAATGTATTGCAAATTTGGTTCTTTTTATTTATTATAGTAGTCTTTGACATGAAATATAAAATTATTTTAGATGAATGCATTTAGAAGAGAATTAAACCATATATATGTAAAGCTATCTATTTATACCTTCCTAACTGTGTGATATATGAGTGGATGAGGACATGTTGAAGGGGATAATTAAGCTGAAACATCAAGCTTGGAATAATCATGAAACTTAATTGCCATCCACTAAGAAAGAAAGAAAATCAAGATTGTTTTGAAAAGAGCTTCTTTCTTTTCATACGGATGGTCTTAGAAAGAGCATCAACAAAGACAAAAAAAGCTTTTGATCTGGACTCATCTGTTAGTTAAATTCCATTTCTTTTTGGAAATGGGTGTTTTCGCAATATTCATATGTTCTATTGGATGGATAGGATCAATACAGATCCTTAGCTATTAATTCACAGTACAATTATGTTTTTTTTTTTTTTGATTTGATATCTGTGAGAAAATAATGTTAAAATCCTACATGGAGTGAAATCACAGGTTTAGACCCAGAAGGTACTTAACCCCTAATTTTTCAGAGGAAAATGAGGTCTAGAAAGGTCAGGTAACTTGTCATTAGTAATGTACCATTAATATGTGGCAGGTCTTAAGGTTACAGTAAGTGGCCGAAGCAGGTCTTTTGAGCCAAATCCAGTACTTTCCCCTATTTCTCACAGTCTGTGAGAATATCTTTTATCTCCTTCTTCACAGGGTTACCATTTCCAGACCATTTTCTTAGAAAGATTCTGAAGATCACCTGGCAGGGTAAGATACAAGACACTGAGGTCCTTTCTCAAACTAAACTGCCAAGCATTCAAATTTCCTTCTCGTCACTCAACTCCGATGGGCTGACCAAGTTGTTCAAATGCAAAATGTACACTTGCCAAAAGGACTATTTTACGGAGAACTTACACAGGGCAAGTGTTCACATGGTGGTCAGAAGAAGTAACACAAGGACACTCTCAAGGTCTCTCTTAAGAACTTTGGAATTGATCGTGTGACATGGCAGACACTGGCACAGCACCACCCAAAATGGTATGCCCTCATCAGACTATTCTTGGCTGTGCTCTCTGAGCAAAGGGGAATTGAAATAGCTCAAGAGAAATGCAAGATGTACAAACTTAGAGAATCCACTCCAAATGTTCACACACACTATTTGTGCCCAACCTGTGGTAGAACATTCTGAGCTTGTATTGGTCTGATCAGCCACAGTCACACCCACTGAATCTTGACTCCAGCACAGTGCTATCATTTTGGACCTCTTTGGAATGAAGGAAAACAACAACAAAAAACCAGTTTCTGTAGTGACAAGGCCTGTGTTCAAGTGTTGGATCCACTACTTATCTGTGTGAAATTAGGCCTTTTTTAACATTGATAAAATGAGGGGATTTTCTAAAGTCTCTTCCAGCTCTCCATTCTACGAGAAGACTTGAAAATGCAATTTAAAACAATAAACATTTGTTAAGCTTCATCAAGATAAAGTGTCCTGGGAGATGGAGAAAATGGAACAAATGTATTATCAGTATACAACAGTAAACTTTCAATTTTTTCTCATTGATGAATAAGCCTAGGGGAGATATGAGATATGACTTAATAGTGTCAGAGGACTGAAAATTTCGTAAGTGAGCTGGGCACAGCAGTTGAGAAACACTCCATATCCTATTCTAATCTCAATTATTTTTTTTCTAGAAGAGAAAGAAGTAATAGCATAAGGTGGAACAAGAAATAAATGTTGACATCACCAAGACTGCTATACTTCTCTCTTTTTGCATGCTCCCCATTGATCCTGGTCCAAACCAAATTACCTGAATGGTGATTTTCAGTGTATAGGGTGATCAGCAAATGTTCTGGTTGTGTCTTATTGGATTCCAAAGGTGGGCCAATTAGGATATGATGAATACATGGTCTTCATTGTTAAATAAGTAAAATAAGCAATTGTTGATAGTTAAATAATTTTTCATTGATGAAAGTCTGCCATTTTATCAATTTAGAAAACTTCTGATATATATGTATATTTATAGTATATATATGTATATATATACATATATGTATATATATATATATAGATATAGATATAGATATCAACAATGGTCTTAATGAGTTGTCTTTGAACAAGGAGATGTTAAGTGACAAGTCACTCAGCCAAAACGTGTCAGAACAGTACTTGAAACAGGTCTTTCTGACTCAATTTGTTCTTGCACTTTAGGATAATAATATTCACTTGTGAGGGAACTACAACATGCATTCATGTTCATTTCATGTTTCTGTCATGTTTTCTTTATTTTTTAAAGATTGCTTTTTATTTTTCTTCATTACTTTTGTTCAAGAAGTAGCAAAAAAGACATGACTAAAGAAATGTCTGATCAGAAACAGAGATGTCCAAGTCATGTGTTAAAAGCTTGAGTGTTGCATTTGTACACATGAAAAAAAAAATCAAAGAGCTAGAGGCAGGCCTCTAGCATGTTATATGATGGATTTATGGAAGAAATATCTAAGGTAAGACATTATAGATGGGTTGCAAATTGTGCAGGTGGAGGAGGACCCAAATCTATTAGCTCATAAAGTGTTTGAAATGAGAGCCCAAGGCTAGTAATGTCCTTCACTTATATCCTCCTAGTGAGTTTCCTCCATGTAATGAGTGACCATTGACATTGTCCAACAAATTATGACCTAAAATGCCCACCTCCTTTTTATGAGTATTCATTCTTTCATTTGACCAGATGTAAAACTTAAGCTGCATCTGCATGATGCCAAGTGTATATGACTTGGTATATTTCCTTGATGTCAAATATCCAGGTTGTCTACATGGTCCAGATATTTTGGGGTCCTATATGACCATAAGCATCCAGCTCCAAACCTATCCTCAACTTCTTTTCTTGACAGATCTGTAGAAATATGTTTGGTTTCCTCCTTCCCAGGGTAACATAATATTTTATTGCAAAAATGAAATTTCTACCTTCAAAAAATGCTCCGGGGCCCATGAAAAGTTCAAAGAGAAAAAGGCAAGCATTTTACTTTTCTTGAAAAGTATGAGATTCCACAAGGGAGGGAGATTTTTCTCTCTCCACAATCCCCCTATGTTTTGCTATCAGGGAAGTGGCAGAAATTTCACTATCTAGTAAAATAGAACTGTTTCAGGCCTGGTTGTTGTATTGTATAGTGTGAGTTGCACTGCTTCACCAGCTTATCTGAAACCACTCATCAATAAGTCTCTGTTTTGTGTTGCAACTTGGCACTGTCAGGGAAAAGAAATGATTCTCTATTAGAAAATTCACCAAGGTCTTCTTTTATTCCTTTCTACTTTACTGCTACCCTTCCCCCCATCACATTTCCACTTCTAATCAGGAGGAAACTATTTGAATCGTTCTTTTCTCATTTTCAAAGGGTCCTGAGGGTACAGTCGCAACATCTCTGCTAGTTACAATTCAATTAAATGACATTCTATGCTGAATAAATTACTGACATGCTCACACATTTAGAATTTTCAAATTATCTACAAAAACTCAAAGGGAAAAACACCTTATGAATTTTGCAAATATTCATCAAAGAAAGGTTCAAATGATTCTAGCTTTTAAATCTTCCTCATGCTATGTATTTATTGACAGAATTTAGGTTCAATGAATGACAGGCACTAGAAAACTTATTTTTATACTCTTTAAATATTGATGATTTTTTTGAGTTGAGTGAAAAAGAATTTTGGATTTTATGCAGTATACATAAACATGCACACAGCTGCATAACTGGCTTAACAAAATTAAAATACTAATAAGGCATATGGCACTACTTATATTACACAAGTAAGTATATAATAAAAATAAATCCGCTTTCCTAACGGGTGTTTGCAAGCTTAATCAACAACATTTGATCTAACAAGGAGCTAAGGAAAGTTTAGAAAGGTTTATAGGTGTTGTTTTCATCAGCCTATTTACAAGTATATCTCATTTAATATATCATTCATTGGTTCTTTGAAAACATGATGTTAGATGAAATAATGTCACTGGGAGAAGTTAGGTCATAAGAATAATTTTGTCCACAGTATCATAAATTTGGAGCATTAGATGCCATTGAGTCCAATTCTCATTTTACAGATGTGGAAACCAAGCTATGGAGAGGTTAAGTAACTTGCTCAGTCATATAGCTAGTAAGTATCAGAGGCAGGACTAGAACTCAGGTCTTCCTGAGTTTGGGATATCTTCTCAGAGCATAAAAGGAGTAAGAAAGGAAGGAAAGAAAGTTATGGGCAGAAGCCAAAACTGAGTAGGAAGTGGAAAAGTATAAGTTCCCTTGCGAACAGTCTGGGAAAGTATTGGAGAACCTGTGAAAGTGGCAAGGCAGTGCATAAATCAAGCTGAAGGTATCAGATGGGGTGTCCTTTAGAAGGCTTCTATCAAATATGGTGGGGAGAAATCAGGAAATTGCCTGAGTTCTCTTCAGTTTACCTCAGGAACAATTCTAAATAAAGCCTCTAAATGGATTCTGGAGTGACAGAACTGTATCAGTTAGCACCCTGATATGCACAGGAGGGCCTGCTGTCACAGGTTCTTAGATCTGCTTTTATAAAAGGAAAGAGAACTTTTGAGGGGTTAACAATCTCCTTTAATCAAGCAATATATCATTCACCTAGTTCAGGGGAAAAAGTTAGCACCCTGAACTTCAGAGAAAATACAGAGAAATCAAAGATCAACAGACAGGGTTTCCAACTGTCTGACCACAATCAATACATTTATCACAAATCAACAGACAGGCCAACTGTCTGACCACAGTTACCAGAGAGGGAAGCACCAACATCTGGGTTTTCAAAGCCAGCGGGCTCCTTAGCAGCTTCCTAGTGTCTTGTCTGACCAAACACTTCTAGTCAGTAAGCCCCAAACTAAAACCTCAACTCAGAATATTTATACATTTTTTAGAGCCAGAGGGCATCACAACCCTTGAGAACCAATGCTTCATTAACAAAAAGCTTAGGCCTTCCCACAAATCTTCCCAGGTCCATCAATGTATGGGGAAAATTTTTAATTACATTAACAATACAAGTACATATACTGTTTCTAGTAAAAAAAAAACCCTCTTATTTCTGTACTTTATTCCTAGTAAAGACTTTTGGTTGATAAAGCCAAGATTTGATTAGAGGCACTTGACTATACTAAAACAAAAATAGCAAAAGATCCCACTTTGCTTGTCTTCACAAGAACCCTCAGAAAGACAGAGTGAAACACTTTTCCAGATTAAGATAACTTAGAAGGAATTCAAGAAAGGTTTGTCTCACTTGGGTTAAAGATGAGCACAGGTGAAAGCAGATAGTGTCCAGGAAAATCAGCAGGATAGTCTTAGTCATGGAATAGGATCAGCAACTGAGACTCTTTGGTCCTGGTACAGACTGACTGTGAGGCCTCCAGCCCCACTGTAGAAGGCAAATTGCCAGTCCCAGAACCCAGGCAACCACAGGGATGACTAGGCGGGGCCACCCCAGAGCAGAGCAGTAAGTAGGATGCCAGCACCTGAGGCTCCAGCATGTAAAGTCAGTTACCCTCACCCTTCTCACCCCTCTTCCCCCAGCACAAGAAGCTTGGGACAGTGTCCCTATGCCCCAGAAGCAGAGCTCAACTTTAAAAGACTTAAAATAGGCAAAAAATAAGACAAAAAAAAAAAGAGATTTGACCATTGAAAGCTACTATGGTGACAGTAAGATCAAAACACAAACTCAGAAGAGGCAACATGGTCAAAATACTGACAAGCAAAACCTCAAAGGGCAATATGAATTAGTCATAAGACCAGAAAGCCTTCTTGGAAGAGAACAAAAGGGATTTTAAAGGTCAAATAAGAGAGGTAGAAAAAAAATTTGGAAAAGAAGTTAGAGATGTGCAGGAGAGAGTCAGTAATTTGGAAAAAGGAAGGACAAAAATTGACCGAAGAAAACAATTCCTTAAAAAATACAATTAATCAAATGTAAAAGGAGTTACAAAAGCTAACTGAAGAAAATAGCTCCTTAAAAATTAGAATTGGCCAAGTGGAAGTTAATTACTGCACAAGACATCAAGAAACAATCAAACAAAATCCAAAGAATGAAAGAAAATGTAAAATGCCTCATTGGAAAAAGGACTGACCTGGAAAATAGATCTAGGAGAAACAATTTAAGAATTATTGGACTACCTGCAAAATATGATTTAAAAAAAAAAGATCCAAGATATCATCTTTCAAGAAATTTTCAAGAAAACTGCTCTGACGTCCTAGAATCAGATGGTAAAATAGTCACTGAAAGAATTTACTGATCCCCTCCTGAAAGAGATCCCCAAAATAAAAACTGCAAGTAATATTGTAGCCAAATTCCAGAGTTATCAGGTCAAGAAGAAAATACTATAAGAAGCTAGAAAGAAAATTCAGATATCAAGGAACTGCAGTCAGGATTAGACAGGATTTAGCAGTTTCTACATTAAAGGATCAGAGGGCATGGAATATGATATTCCAGAAGACAAAGAAGCTTGAATTACAACCAAGAATCAAGTACCCAGCAAAACTGAGCATAATCTTTCAGGGTAAAAGAGGGACGTTCAACAAAATAGAGGACTTTAAGCTTTCCTGATGAAAAGACCAGAGCTGAACAGAAAATTTAATCTTCAAATATAAGACTCAAAAGAAGAAGTAAACAGAAAAGAAAGAAACAAGCAAATATGTTATTCAACAAGTTTAAACTGTTTACATCCCTACATGGGAAGATGATGCTTGTAGCTCTTGAGAACTATCTCTTTATTAGGGCAGTTAGAAGGGGAATACACAGAAGTCTTCTATCTTAACAAGACTGAAGGCTGTAATAGAAAGAATATTGAGTTTGAAGGCAGATAATCCAAGCTCAAAATATTATGCTTTGCTATTCCCTTGCTATTTGACTTAGGGAAATAACTCAATAACAAAAATAGCAACAGCAGTAATAATTGTAATGACAATGTAATAACTCATTGCAATAACTAGGCAAACCTTTAATTTAATTTAATGCATTTGTAGATTAATTCTTTTCCTCTCTGTGCTTGAGGCAAAATTCAGTTTACTGGAAATGTTTGGATGATGAAGTAACAGATGTTTTCATAGTACCTGTGGATAGATAGGCATTGGGTGGGAAGTTGGGGAAAGAGCTGAGCTTTTCTTGGGACTTCCTTCAGCTTGAGCTGTCTGATTCAAGATATCCATAGAGCCAATGATTCTCATTATCTCCCATCTATGTCACAACACAGTCTTCAGAGCTGTGGTGGAAATACTTTGATTGTTCTAATCTTTTAATCTAGCAGATCCTGAAAATCTCTCTTTCTGCCTGTGACAGAGCTTCTTCCTTTTATACAAATCCATCTCTCACAAGATAGCTTGAATTGATTCAAAGAGATATACAGGCCCTGTTCACATGCTTGATTCAGATTGTTTGATTCAATAAAAAATTGTTAAGACATCATATGACTTTATCCCTACCTCTTCTGTTAGAATTTAGCTCCTTAAGGTTAGCAAATTGATTGACATACATTTTTCAATTGTTTCTTTTAACAATCCTGTGAGTTGTGTTGAAAGCATTATTATTCTCATTTTAGAGATGAGGAAACTGAGGTCTAGTGTACTTAGTGTCACCCATTGATCAAGTGTTCAAGACAGGATTCAAACTCATCCATTCCTTAATCTAAATCCAATGCTCTTTGTCAAAATGTTCATATCTCTAAAATTTGGATTATAATACTCACACTTCTTGTTTCTAGGATTATTACGTAGACCAAAAGTAATAATGTACCCTAGATGTTGTTTTTAGTGATAAAATTCTATATGCAAGTGTGAGTTATTATTAAGGCATCAAGGATAGGAGCCATAATGGTGTCATAGACAGAGAGGGAGAGAGACAGTTGACATTGGAGTCAAGAAGACTTGAGTTCAGTTTCTGCCTTGGAGGCTGATTGGTTGTATAATCCTGGTCAGATCTCTTTATCTCTCAGTATCTCTCCAATACAACTTTTAAGTTGTAGAGCAGGTTCTGACCTGCTTTGGGAAGAGTTTCCTCATTACAAGTTCCCTATACCAATGAACTGGTCTGGTCTACAAAAAGAGTGCATTCTACAATGGATGTTTCTTATGGGGGCCGATCCAGTCTTGAGAGAGGAGTCCTGGGTTTTAGGATTCTGGCACTCAATGGAGTATCTAGCTCTAGTAAGTCAGAGCTTCATTCTCCTTAGCCTAGTTGTCTTCTAAGTCAAATGAGACACAGTGTTGCTTCTTCAGGGTAGACAGAGTAGACTCAGAAGAGACCAGGGTGTATGTGACCACTTTGAAGTCTTTGGGACCATTTTTATTTGAGTTGTCTTTTGGGTTCTAAATGATTAAGGAGGCAGTAACTTGATGGTGGTTTGGGCTCCTCACAGCTTCATATTATTTGTGGTGCCATGTATTTTTGTTTAAAACAACAATAACAACAACAACAACCCACAGTACCATAGGGGGAGCAACTCCAAAGAAGGGAGCTTTAATGCTGGACTTCAGAACTGTGAGACAAACATCGAGGAGAGGTTTTTCATGCAGAGAGGCCATTCTAGTGCATCTAATGCTTTGTAGGAACCTATTTCATCTACATTTCAGACCTGTTCCATATGTCATTTATAGAAATTAGAGTGAGAAAACTTATATGCTTTAAATTTTAAGTAGAATCAGAATATTAGATCTGGAAGAGACTTAAGGGGTCATCTAGAATCTGGACTATTACCTCATTTGACAGAGAAGGGAAATGAGGACTGGAGAGGTTAAATGATGCACTCAGGGTTACGCAGATGAAGCAGATCTAGATATCATCTTTCCTAATTCCTAACAGTTATATCTAAGAAAAAGAAAAAATTATTATGTTTTTAAAATAATAGGATGAGAACAGAGAATGATAAAAGGGGAAAGAAAAAAAAGAGGTTAGAAATGAAATGGGAGGAAGCAAGCCTGGTAAAAATAAAAATGTGTCACTGAAGACATCCTGTCAGGAAGGAGAAAATCAGAATTCAGGACTGCTCTGTTTAAGTCTGGTTGTTTATTTTGACACCAACAATAAAAAAGAGTCTTGCAGAGCTGACCTGATTAGTTGAGCCTTAGGTAAAGGTGAGGTAAATCTCCTGGGACCCAGAGGTCCACCACTTGAAGTAGTTCAGCTTGAAATATCACACATACTGCATCAAATCCTGTGATTGAATATTGCTATATGCCAAAGGAACATATTCCCCACAAAATCACCTTTACTTCCTGTTGAGAAAAATAAATTGTCCTAATATTGGGTTTAGAGGAGCAACTGTGACATGAAGCTAGTCACTTTGGGGCTTAGTTATTTTGTCTGGGAATAAGAGACTCGATGATCTGCAAGGGGCAGCTAGGTGTCACAGTGAATAGGGTATGGGCCCTGGAGTCAGGAGAACCTGAGTTCAAATCTGACCTCAGACATTTACTAGCTATGTGACCTTGGACAGGTCACTGAACCCTGTTTGCCTCTGTTTGCTCATTGTAAAAGGAATTGGAGAAGGAAATGACAAGCCATTCTACTATCTTTGACAATAAAACCCCAAATAAGATGACAAAGAGTTGGACATAATTGAAATGACTGAACAACAAGATCTACACGGTCCTTTCTAGCTCTAAATTTTAAGATTTATGAACCTAATTAAAAGAAAGCTTTTGGTGGTATACAGGACTTGGGATTAGGAAGACCTGGGTTCAGATCCTAACTTAGACATTCTGTGTGACTGAACAAATCTTTTGATATCTTTGAAGCCTCAGCTTTCTCAACCATAGGATCATTGATATGAAACTCAAAGGGGCCTTAGGGGCAACTAAGTCCAACCTTCATTTTACAACTGAGGGGCCAGAAAGGAAAAGTATCTTGCACGTAGCTAGTAAGTATTAAAGGTTAGATTCAAACCCAGGTTTTCCTGACTTTAAATTCAATTGTCTATCCGCTACCCCATGTGGCCTCTGCAAAAATGGCACAGGAGGATTGGGGAATCTAACAATAGTAACTACCTTATAGCACTGTTGTGAGGATCTGATGAGATAATGTATGTGTCAGCATCTGGTACAATGGATCACTCAGAACCAGAGGGTTTAAACAAACTGTTCTTTTACTAAAATTATATTCCTATACCCTCAGGAGAAAGCAATTTTCATTGTGATTAAAAAGAGGATAAAAACGCTCAATGCCACTGACAAAGAGGTTAAAAAACAGTAAGCAAGGAGGTTTGCTGGTGTCTCAAGAGCTTGCTGGCAAAGACTTAAAATCTACTTTTATATCCTCTTGCCCAAAGAACCTATAGAAAGGTCCCAGGTAAATATATAATATATGGAGACAAAGTTACTCTCCAGTGAAAGTTATTATGAAAGCATCTCGTTATTCTCAACCATATTTATTAATCAGTGTGTGTGGGATTCTATTGGGAGAGGAGACACCAAGTTTGTAGTTTTCTGTTATCACCTGCTTTTTGTCACATACTCCTATGCAAATTGTCCTTGGAGAGGAACTGAAATGCAAAGGCCCCGTGTCTTCTCCTGAGGTGGACCTATATGAATTGTCTTAGCGTTATCTATAAAAGCTGTCCCCACCTTGAAGCCATGGCTGATCTTCAGTGATTAATCAAGTTCTTTGCAAGCAAAAACTCAGTATAAAAATATCTATCAATCATTATCATTACTATTAACAGAAACACCAATAATATAACATATTTTATCATATCTTCCTCCCAGCCCTGTCACCACACCAGGAAGTATCCTCACTAAGAACCACCTCCTAGAGCCTCTATGGGAACTACCATTTATCAGGAACTGATTGTTGTTGTGTTTGTCCTTCATTTTTGAAGAGAACCACGACATCAGGGAAATGATAATATGACTTACAGTTGACTTTGTTTTGAGTGAGGGAGGACTGTGCAGGTCACTAGCCTCACTTTCTCCTCCTGAGCCATCTGGGTCCAGTGACCAGATATTCATCAGGATGACTGGAGATGGCCCAGGATGCAATGGGAGACCCTTGCCCTTTTAGGATAAGACCTTTCCAGGTACTCAAAGTGAGGTAATGCCCATTGAAAAAATAGAACTTGCTTCTTTACTTAAAAATAAAACAAAACAAGATAAAGCAAAAAAATCAAGCTGGGAGGGGAAGATCCTCAGGGTTCCATTGACATTGACTCTAAATTCACTCAAAGCCAGAAGGGCCCAAAATAATGATAATATCTGAGAGCTCCAACCTTGTAACTCCTTTCTCATCAGAATGCTCCCTCTCCTTGAAAACCAGCACTTTCGTCAGTTAGATCATGTATTCATCTTGCCAAACATGGCCTACTTTTGGAATCCAATTAAAACATAAATGTAATGTTTTTCTGACCATTTTACATTCTGAAAATGACCATCTAGGTAATTTGATTTGGAACAGGGTCACTGGGGAGCATGCAAAGAGACATGTAGGAGTCTTGGTAATAAACTTATTTTCTTGTTCACTGTCGACCTCAGTTCAGATACTGACTCTGATTTAACCTCTGTAATTTAACTTCTTTCTGCCTCAATTTCCTCATCTGTAAAATGAGGATAATAATGGTTGTTGTCCTTTGTTTTCCGCGAGGACCAAAATGACGTTACTATGCTGCAGTCAAGTTTCAATGTGTCTAACTGTGGCTGATTAGACTAATATGAGCTCAGAATGTTCTACCACAGGTTAGGCACAAATAGTCCATGTAAACATTTAGTGTGGATTCTCTAAATTTGCATATCCTGAGTTTCTTTTGAGCTGTTTCAATTCTGCTTTGCTCAGAAAGCACAGCACCTTCTCTGATGTGGGCACTCCAGAGTCTGCCATGTTATACGATCAATTCCAAAATTCTTAAGAGAGACCTTGAGAGTGTCCTTGTATTGCTTCTTCTGACCACCATGTGAACACTTGCTGTGTGTGAGTTCTCCACAAAATAGTCTTTTTGGCAAGCATACATTTTATATTCAGACATATGGTCAGATCAACAGAACTGTGTTCTCTAAAGCAGAATTTGAATGTTTGGCAATTTAATTCAAGAAAGGACCTCAGTGTCTGGTGTCTCATTCTGCCAGGTGATCTTCAAAATCTTCCTAAGACAATTCAAATGGAAGCAATTCAGTTTGCTGGCATGGTATTGGTATACTGTCCAGCTTTCACAGGTGTACAACAATGAGGTCAGCACAATGACTCTGTAGAACTTCAGTTTGGTTGTCAGTCTAATACCCTTTCTCTCCCATACCTTCCTTCATAGCCTCCCAAACAGTGAACTAGCTTTGGCAATGCATGTGTCAACCTCATAATCAATGTATACGTTTCTAGAAAGTGCACTATCAAGGTAGGTGAACTTATCACAGCATTCAGAACTTCCTTGTTTGCTGTAACTGATGGTTCCACATATGGATGATGTGGTTCTGGCTGGTGAACAACCTGTGTTTTCTTGGTGTTGTTAGACCAAAATTAGCACAAGAAGCAGAA
The DNA here is from genome assembly GCF_028372415.1 of Notamacropus eugenii. Classification (NCBI taxonomy): domain Eukaryota; kingdom Metazoa; phylum Chordata; class Mammalia; order Diprotodontia; family Macropodidae; genus Notamacropus; species Notamacropus eugenii. Next base: position 128,995,499 of record NC_092873.1, on the reverse strand, counting down.
AATTGATCCATACTTTGTTGCATCTCATCTTCAGAGGTTGCATTGACTGATCAATCATCAGCAAACAGAAAATCATGCACCAGCACTCCCTTCACTTTGACTTTGGCTTATAGCCTTTTCAAGTTGGAGAATTTGCCATCAATGAGGTAGCTGACTTTGATGCTGTGTTCATCATCCTCACTGAAAACATTTGACAACATGGCTGAAAACATCATGCTCAAAAGCATGGGAGCAATTCACACAGCCTTGTTTCACTCCACTGGAGATTGGGAAAGCATTGAGCATTGTCTATTATTCAGAACCTGGTCAAACTTGCCATCATGAAATTGACATATAATCCTGATGAACATTTTGGGGCAACCAAATTTTGACATAATTTTCCATAAGCCTTCATGACTGACAGATCAAAGGCCTTGGTCAGATCCTATGAGAACAAAATGAGACAATATACGTAAAGCACTTTGAAAACCTTAAAGAGCTATATAAACTCTGGTTATTATGAGTTATTTTTTTTAAAATTTTAATTGTGCTTGACTTTGGATTAGGAAATAGTTCATTTGACCCAACCAAGTCACCCAAATGATTACTCTAGCATAGGTAAAATGATGTGCCCCACTCCGTATCCAATGAAAATCTAATAGAAAGTACCAGCAGCTTTTAGTTTGGGTAACCCCTTATTCTGCAGTGTAGGGTCCAGGAAAACCATGAAAAAAACTAACCTCAATAAGTGGGCAGGTTTTGGTTAGATACAGCTATCTGACTACAATCTGGATTTTTATCTTTCTTAGGGTTTTTAAACAATTTCTGTAAAACTGCTTTTTAGAATTTGAACAAAAATTATCATCATATGGCCCCCTCCTCATTGAAAGCTTAAATAGAATTTTTCCCTCTCTAAGTATGTTAACTCATTCCCATAGAATGTAAGCTTTTTGAGGGCAGAAACTGTATTTTTATTTAAATTGGTCAAGCCAAAAAACATTTATTAAGTCCATACTATGTGCCAAGTACTATTCTATGCCTGGATGAGATGATTCAGTCTGATAGTGAGGTAATAGCTTTACTGACCCTAGGCCAAGGGACAATTCATGGTGCTACCAAGCTGTCTAAATATACATACATACATACATACATATATGTATATGTATATATACCAACAAACACACACACATACACTCACATATACAAAACATATACACATGTATATATAGAGCATTGTAGGATGTTTTGAGAATAGGTTTGCACAACATGAATGGTCATGTAAGAACTTATACTATCTCCTCCATGTGTCTCATTTTTCTATTCCCCTTGATTCCAAAACTGACACCAAGATGAGATTTCCTTTCTTCTCTAATCACTTTTTAAAAATCATGTATCAGGTTAAGATTTTATTTCCTTACTTATTACACAGGATCATAAATTTATAACTGCAAAGTCATCTAGTCTAAGACCCTCATTTTACAGATGAAGAAACTAAGTCCCAGAAAGAGAAGGTGATTTTGAATCATTAAATCTCATGGTTGGTGCATGGAAGACTTCAGAGGCCATCTGATACCTTCCCCACATCAACAAGAATATCCTCTCCAACATTTTGACAAGTGGTCGTCTAGTCTCTGCTTGAATAATTTTGATTATAAGGAACTCATTACCTCCTGATAATATTCATTTTATTTTTGTGTCTACCTTCTGGAGACACAAAGATTTAGACTAACCTCTTTGTCCATATGGGCAGCTAGGTGACAAAATAGAGTTAGGGCCAGGAGTTAGGAAGACACATCTTCCTATGTTCATTTCTGATCTCAGACATTTACTAGTTATGTGACCCTGGGCAAATCACTTAAGCCTGTTTGCCTCAGAGAATGAAATGACAAACCACTCCAGTATCTTTGCCCAGAAAACCCCAAATGGGGTCAAAGTCAGACATGACTAAAAACATTTAAGCAACAACAACAACTTTTTCCATGTACTAATCCTTTAAGTTTTTAGAATCGTGGACTATAAAATTTAAAGCAATTTATAAGGCAATGAATGTATTGATATTAAAATATTCCTGCTCAACAAAATCTGAGTAAGAGTCAAGTTACAGTGCCCTATTACAAAATCTGTCCTTAATCTTCTCTTCTCCAGATTAGACACCCTTAGTTCTTTCCATTGTTCTTAGAACACTATCAACAATTTTCTGGTTTTCTGTCTTTGTTCTTCATTTTCAAAGAGGACTGTGACATCAGCAAAATGATGACATGACTTGCACTTGACTTTGATTTGAGTGAGGGAAGGCTGTGCAAGGTCACCAGCCTCACTTTCTCCTCCTGAGCCATTTGGATCCAGTGACCAGATATTCATCAGGATGACTGGAGATGGCCCAGGATACTTTAATTCACTATCCCCACATAGTCTAACTCATAATCAGCCAGAAGAAAAGTGACACAGTATGTGAACTTAGATACTCTGATCCAAAATCTAACATTCTTTTTACCTTGTACAATGCTGACTCCCTAAGGGCTTATACATTTTCTTGAGCTGATAAAAAGGTCTGGGATAGTGGTATGCTTTCAAATAAAAATAATAATCTTCAATCAGTGAGAAAAATCTAGCTTTAACGATTTCATGTTTTACTTTATACTAAGGAACATCGTTTACTCCTTTAAATCATTGTCATAGTGAAAATTTGGCTCAGAAGAAGATATAGCAACAGAACTTTTAAAAAGTTAATATTTGGGGAAATTGCTTTTCCAAAAAGTTTATTAGTAATTATCAGGGCCTTACTTTTTTGAGAAGTTTATGCTAGCAAATTGCTAGTCTAAGCAATAAGTCATGGTTAATCAGGGTAGCTGACCTAACATTTTTGAATAATGTACCCGAAGTGCAAAAAATGTGGGCGGCAGATTATGCACCAGATGCTTACAGATGAAGAGAAGTGTGGTAAGTATTTGAAAACACACAGATGATTAATTTAGCATGTTGAAGAGGGTTCCATGCAGAACACACTTTTAAACAGTCATTCAGAAGACAGCTTCTGATATAGATGGTGATTGTGTGGCCTGAACCCAACTGCGTAAAAGTAGATATTTCAACCAGGTATTTGGACAGTTAGTTTTGTCAGTGCTAAACATTTGACTGTTAAGCAAAGGGGAAAATCTTATCTCTCACTCAGATATTTTGTTTAAATTCATGGAAACAGCTGGGTGTTTGGCATCTGATAGATAAAGCAGCCAAAATGACAGATTAAATGTCACTATTTTCCCTCAGATGCTTTAGCATCTTGCTAGACATGGTCTCAAACTCCTCAAAGCGCAGTCAGCTCCTTAGTAAATTAGAGACTGTCATCAAATTGTCCATGGCACCCTTGATACAGTATTGTGACCTTTTTTCTCCCCTAGTAATTGTGTAGCAATTGACCGGCTCAGCTGTGCAGCGATCTTATTTGATTGTTGAGATGGCCAAAACAATCAGATCAATAGTGCCATGGTCTCATTAATTCAGCTCTATAGATTGAGCCGTACTAATTAGAGAAAGTTGTAATAGGTTTTAAACATAGACAATGTGATGATCTTTTAACAACCAGCCTGATTTGAAGTAGACTGGGCTCGCTAGCACGGAGAATGGCAAGAGAGATTTAAAGGAATTTTCTGAATGCCAGACATTTTATTTTTCCTTTTGTCTTCAGAGGGCTGAGCCAGGGACAACAGGTGGAAATTGCAGAGGCAAATTTTGATTTGATATGAAGCAGAATCAAACAAACAAACAAACAAAAAATGAAAAGAAAAAGAAAAAAACCCTTCAAATCATTGTCAGAGCTATCCAAAAGCAGAATAGCCCCCTCTGTGTTATCTTTCCTTGGAGGTCTTCAAACAGAGGCTGAAAATCTACTTGTCAGATATGTGACACTGGGATTTCTTTATATATATATATACATATATGTATATATATATATATATATATGTGTGTGTGTATATGTATATATGCATATATATATATATATAAAAATACGTGTGTGTATATGTATATATGCATATATATATATATATACGTGTGTGTATATGTATATATGTATATATATATATATACGTGTGTATATGTATATATGCATATATATATAAATACGTGTGTGTATATGTATATATGCATATATATATATATACGTGTGTGTATATGTATATATGTATATATATATATATATATATATATACGTGTGTGTGTGTGTGTATGTATATATATACATATATGGGATAAGACGGATACAGAGGTCCATTCAGAATATCATAGTTTAGGATGCCTTGAAGACTTCAAGGTAGTAAGAGAGTTTCTGCCTGTACAGGACCTTAAAAAACTACATCAAAGATGGTTTACACTGACCTATTGATAAAATAATAATAATAATAGCTAGTGTTGCTATGTAGCTGGTTCTTTATGAATATTATCCCATTTAATTGAATTGGGAAGTAATATAATACAGCAGAAAGGGAGCAGAATTTGAGGGCAAATGATTAAATCTGATTCCTGGTTCTTCCACGTAATACCTATGTGACCTTGGGTAAATCATGCCAGCTTTCTGGGCCTCAACTTACTTATCTCTAAAATAATGATAGCATATACAGTGACCTTTAAGATCACATCCAAATCTAAAACTCTGACCCTATCAATTGGAAAAGAAATTTTAAATTTGTTATCACTTGACATTTTAAAGGATCAACCTAACATGATTTAGGATTTTTTTCTGGATTATAAGTAATAGAATAAAAATGTTTGGTCTATTTCTAGCTAAACAAATATTTTAGTTTATACTATTAGCAAAAATGACCCAATATTTAAATGCAAATAAAATACCCAGCATAATTATGAGATTGAAAAGAGAAATTCAATAAATAAATAACAAATTCCAATGCATTAACATAATAAGTTTTGCATCAAAAGACAGAATTTTGGTCTGCCTACTTATTGCTTCTTGGGTGGTCTTGAAAAGTCACTTAATCTCCCACCTGTGAAATGATGACTATAGACCAGATGGACTCTGATGTGCCTTCCAGTTCTTCACCTATGATCTTATAATATTAAATATTTTTGGACAACTTTATGGGAATACAAGGAAGTATGTTCATCTGTGAGGAGTGTACTAATAGTTGTCATAAAAAGAGAAACCATGATATAAAGCTCTCTAAATCATTTAATCTAGACCCTATACCTAATCCAATTCAGTGAATGGTTGAGATAAATACTTTAATCAAAATATCAGTTTTAGAACCTGGGTCAACCACCATAGGGAACAAGAGACTGAAAATATTCTCATGAACTATTTAACTCATGACATGAAAATAATAGTCTGTAATGAATCATTTGAATAGGAGGAGGTTTTGAGGAGGAGACTGAATCTCAGAGTTGGGAAGGGATCTTGACTGGTTATGTGGCTTAACCCATGGGCTAATGATATTGATGTGGTTTTACTGTTTCTTTAATTTGGAAACCATTCTTGGTTTGCTATAGGAAAGATGACAGTGGTTTTTTAGATTAGACAGAATCATAATGGACTGAAACATTGTCCCTGAAAAATGTCACGTTTTACATTAATTGTGTAATTCCCATCACAATTGTGTTGATGTTTTAAAGATAATAGCTTTTCATATGGACATGAAATAATTTAGCATTTTCACTATAATCGTCTATGTAAACATTTACAGTACATGAATAAGTCATAAATGCAGAACTGAATCAAAGGCTTTACAGTAATCAATAAAAGAAATATACACATTATGATTATTTTGATCAACTTCATTAAATAATGAATCTACAGTAAGTTTCTCTGTATACTTCTGGGATTTTCTATACAATTAAAATTTTTTCAAAAACTTTTTTTTGCTCATCAGCTAATATATTGTTTTACTGTTTTGTAGATTTTTTTTCACTTACTCTTTTCCGTAAAGTTTATAAACATGTGATTGGCCTATATTTGGAGAAGTCACTGATGTTATCGATCTTTTGGTAATAGATATATGATAATTTCTATAAATAAATGTGTGTGGGCTCAGGCTAATATCTGAAAGGAAACTGTAATGCAAATATGGTGGTAGAGATGGCAGAGGGTATCCTGTATTTTCTTTTTCTTATAATGCATAACTCTATTTTAGAACGAGCTTTGATGTGTAAACAGTCAGTCACATTTAACTCCTATGCTTTGTTTTTCATTATCTAAGACCTTACACAAGTACAGGCAACAGAGCTTTCCCTGACTCTGATCTTTAAGTATAGGGGCAGATTAGCAGATCAGGGACACTTTGTCCTCTCCCCTGAAACACAACAAACTACTCCCAGGGTCGGTGGCCGAGTAGTTGTGAACCCAACATGACTACCTCTATACTGTAAGCACCTGTGAGAAATGATTTGTGGTTATAAGCACCTTTGTCCCACAGAAATTTCTCTCTCCATGGCCCAACAATTATTTATAACAATGAATGAGACAAAGTTTTTTGCTGAACTATACTTCAAAGCAGAAGTAGTGTTTTCTTTTTTCATGGCATTAGTAATTCCTGGGTCACTGTAAGGTGCTTGAGACAATAATTATGGATCTTACCTGGTCCTACTGTTTTCTAGTTTTGCAGCAAAATTAATTTTAGTTACCTTTTTCAACATGACTGTTCAGTCAGTTATTTTATTAATAGCATGACAGCTTTTGGTTTCTTGCTTCTTCTGACTTTCACTTTCATTGTTTTGAAATTCTTTCAACTATATACAGGACCAGTAATTTTCCATATCTTCTTTCTTTGAATGTTCTCTCTCATCTCAGATTTTTTTTTTCCATAATAAGCTTCTTTAAGTTTTGAGTGATATTGAATTCTTTCTTTCTTTTGTATTTTGGTCTGTTCTGTGAATCTTCAAAAGACAAATATTGAAAGCTTCAAACTTGAACCCAGAGCCTGCACTGAGTCAACAGAAGAAGGAGATAACTACAAATACCTTGGCCTCACCCAGGAAAGATACATCATGCTGAAAGATATCAAGGACAATATTGAGACTGAATATGTTAAGAAATTTATTGGCATATCAAATCAAAGTTGAATGGGAAGAACATGTTTGAAGCAATTAGCACTTTAAACAATGTCAATTTTAATGAGTATTTTCAGAACTGTAAAAAAAATGAACCAAAAGAGATTTGGAAAGTATCTTAGCAAAACCCAATAATCTTATTGAGTCATTATCCCAAGGCATTAATGAGGTCCATCATTCTAATATAGTTATAGAAAATCCATTGTTCCCCACCAAAGAGGAAGATGAGGGAGAATTGATACATATTTTATCAGCACATGATAAATAGGTCAATTATCACTGGCTAATTGGCTAATTAATTGACTAGTTATATGTCATTACATTTTCTAATGTAACTCCAAATGATTTACCTCTTAATGGAGTCTATCAAATACCTAAGATTCAAGAACCAAATCAAAAGTTCCCCATGAGAGTCTTTGAATGAACTTGATCAACAATGCTAACAAGGAGGCACCTAACAAATGACTGACTTATCCATTTTTGGAAACGTGAGGGTTTATGATGGTAATTCTGGACTAGCTAATTGTCCCCAGAGATTACAGAAAGCTTATCTTTATGGAAGACAGATAATATCCATATCAATAATGCACAAGGATGGTAGAAATTGTGCAACACATGACTACAGGCTGCAATACTTTTAGCAACCATTGAATATCCTTAGAAAGACATGATCTTCAATTACATATGTAATATTTGGTGTTTTTCATGAACTGACAAAAGACAGATACCTATGCCATAAAAACATTTCTCAGAACATCCTGGAGAATTCAAGAAATAAATGATGTTAGAACCAAGGCATTTTCTCAGACCAAACTATTGTCTATAATCACCTGGATAACATTAATCATTAAAAACTTGAGATCACCTTTTATTTTTTAAATAATGCTATCTTTTTACCAATTACACGTAAAAACAATTTTTAACATTCTTTTTGTGTTTTTACCTTTGAATTTCAATTTCTATTCCCTCCCTCCTTCCCTTCCCACCTCCTTGAGATGGTAAGCAATCTTATATATATTATACATGTGCAAGCATGTAAAACATATCTTCACATCAGTCATTTTGTGGAAGAAAATTCAAACTTCCCTACCAAAAAAGAGGAAGAAAGAGTAAAGATTATGCTTTGGTCTGTATTCAGATATCATTAATTCTCTCTCTGGAGGCAAATAACATTTTTCATCATGTGTCCTTTGGGGATTGTCTTGAATCTTTGAATTGTGAGAATAGCCAAGTCATTCACAGCTGCTCACTGGACAATATGGCTATTACTGTGTATAATATTCTCCTGGTTCTGTTTACTTCACTCTGAATCAGTTCATGTAAATCTTTCCAGGTTTTTCTGAAATCATCCTGCTTGTCAATTCTTATAACTGTAATGGCAGTTAAAAATCTTCTCTGCCCATTAATAGGCCTCAGGTGGGGCTATTAAGCGAAGCTTGATTAGGGGAGACTTGTTTTGTATGAAGGCCCACACCTTTTGTTAATTACTGAGGCACTGGTTCATGAGTGTTGTGCCCCCAGTTCTGAAAAGTGTATATGTACTCTGAGGATAGGTTTTGCTTTGGGGCTCAAATCACTGGAAGAGTGTTTGCATGGTTAGGCCAGATGAGACTCTGGGTAGCCATTAAAAACCCCTTGGCTTTGAAAACCCAGATGGTGGTGCTTCTCTCTCTGGTAATGATGTATACATTGTCTATAGTCAGAGAGATGGAAGACCTGTCTGTTGGCCTTTCTGTTTGTAATTTCTGTTTGTATTTTTGCTGACTTTTTCTCCTGAACTAAGAGAATGATATATGTGCTTGATTAAAGTAAGATTGTTTACCCCTTTTAAGGTTGCTTTCCTTAGAAAGGCAGAATCAAGAAGCTGTGCAGCAGGCCCTCCTGTGTATGCTGGGGTACTTGCTGTTACAACAACACAATAATATTCCATTACAATTGTATAACACAAGTTGTTCAGCCATTCTCCAACTGATGGGCTTCTCCTCAATTTCCACTTCTTAACCACCATAAAATGAGCTTCCACAAATATATTTTTTACAAATAGATCATTTTTCTCTTAAAAAAATTTCTTTGGATACAGACTGAATTGTTGGGTTATCATTGCTGAATTAAAAGTTATGTGTGGTTTTATAGCCCTTTGGCCATAGCTCCAAATAAGAGTACCTTTTAAAATATATGCTACCATACTTAATACTGGTAATCTAGATATATGGGACAAAAAGCTTTCAAAACAGAGAGTTAACAGAAGACGCTTGTGTTGACTTGAGGATATCTTCAGTGAGCCAATATAATGTTAATGAAAGGTCTTCTGCTCCATTAATAGGCCTCAGGTGGAGTCCATTAAGTGAAGATTGATTAGGGGAGGCTTGTTTTGTAGGAAGGCCCACACCTTTTGTTAATTGCTAATAAGGCACTGGGTGATGATTGTGATGCCTTCCATGTCTGAAAAGTGTATCTATGCTGTGAGATGAGGTTTTGCTTTGGAGGCTTACTCTTTAGAAGAAGGCTCATGTGCCAGATGAGATTCTGGGTAGCCATTAAGGAGCCCCTGGCTTTGAAAACCAACATGTTGGTGCTTCTCTCTGGTAACTGTGCATGTATTGCTTATGGTCAAACAGAAGCCCTGTCTGTTGGACTTTATTTCTCCAATTGTATTTTCTCTGTTGGTGAATGAAATTAAAGAAGATTGTTGATCCTTCAAAAGTTGCTTTCCTTTCAGAAAAGCAGGACATCCTGGGTGTGTCAGGGTGCTTGCTGCTACAGCCTACAGAGGATGAGCTCACATACCAATACTATTGGCCAATGATAAAAGACCATGATTTCATCTTCCCTGGGAATAGTCTGTAGAACTTTAAATAGAAAACAATAATAGCAGAATAGGGCTAGTTTTCAGACTAGATCTTCTTCTGTTTGTGCCTCTTCAAGAAAGGTTAGAGGAACATATTGATAATGGTAATAATGAAAAGGAGGAGAAAGCGAAAATGATGATTAAGAATTCAAAAAGGCAGGAACAGATTAGAAAGATAGGAAGAAAGATGCTGTATACAACCTTATCATTTATATAGCTCCATGTAATTTTCAAAGAGCTCCCCCATATATGAGCAAAGAATGTTTAGGAGACCGAGAACAGTTTGAATATGATGTGTGTGTATTTGTGTGTAAAGGGGGTTATCAAGAAAAAAGTTTGGTTGGGGACAGATTGTTGTTGGTGTGTTTGTCCTTCATTTTTGAAGAGGACCATGGCATCAGTGAAATGATGACTTGACTTGCCCTTGACTTTGATTTGAGTGAGGGAGGGCTGTGCAAGGTTACCAGCCTCACTTTTCCTCCAGATCTGGATCCAATGGCCAGATATCCATTAGGATGACTGGAGAGAGCTCAGGATGTAATAGGAGATCTTGGGTTTTCACTTTGAGTGAAGTAACACCCATTCAGTGAATAGGCCTTTTAAAGAAGTAAGTCAAGAGATGGCCCCTTCAATTAAAAAAAAAATCAAGCTGGGAAGGGAAGACCCTCAGGGTTGCTGGTCAAAAGAGAAATAGTTACTATTGACATTTACTCTGAGCCAGGAGAGCCCAAATATCACATTAAGGATCTTGGATATCCATCTGGGTATCTCCTGTGATGTATTCAAAGGAAAACCATTTTACTCTCTTTTTATGTTCACTGATACATTGGTTTTCATTTAGGAAAGAAAGCTAAAAAAAAATCAGCTTATGCATTTTTTGTTCTGATTCAGAGCTATTTCATCAAAGGAAAATAATTTTGAGTGGTTCAGAGGGAACAGGTCCAATGGGGGCATTTTGAGATCATTTTTTGGCACATTGTTCCACTATTTTTAGCGTAACATTAGTGTGAAAAAAGTAGTATCCCTTTAACCTTCAATAGTTTTAAACTTCCATCTATTTTTGATATGGTACTCAGCAGGCACAACAAATTGGAATTTTAAAAAGTAGACCCACACTATCCTTGTGAAATTTTTCTTTGAGCATATGCGTTTTTCACTGCATTTGGCAAAGTTCATACTTTCCTTTTAGCTATTTGGAAAATTCTGGACACAAGGGTAAATTAGTATAATGCCAATCTGTGCTACAGATGAGCTGCAGGAATAATGTCTATGTTTGCAAGTAGTTTGTTTGGGTCTGCAATTAACATTAACAACAGTGATAACAATTTGGAAAGTGCTTAGTTGTTTTCTTCCTCTCCTTTGTCACCAAGAAATCAAGAACACAATCAATGATGCCGAGGGTGAGGACACATCTGTGAATTAGTCAACAGGGAGCATCCAAGCCTTAGGTGGGATGATCTCCAGGCAACGACTAGAAAAGGAAAAATGATTGATGACCACCAACAGTCTCCCTCCAGGTTACACTAAGCTGTCACTGGGCTTCTCTCCAATGTGAAAGAGGGTCAAGTATTTTATGAGAAGGTGTGGGATATGGGGTCCCTATTAGGAACACATATGATTACTTTTTTCAACTGTGATATCAGAGGCAGATACATAGCAGTTAATGATGAACTTGGACATTTCTAGCATGGGAAAATCCAGGCATGAGGAGTTTCAGAGAAGGGTGAGAACAGGGAATACCAGAGAGGAGAGTTTACGTTCCAAGCAGAGATATCTGGTTGCAGGAAAGGCCAGAGCAACAAACAAGAAATTTTTCTCCACTACCTTACTCACACCTCCTTAATTAGATCTGAACAGCATTCTAGTCTCATTATGAATGAAAGAATGAATAAAGCAGTGATTAAGCATGTACTACACTAAGCACTTGGGATCCAGATACAAAAGTGAGCTAGTCTTTGCCCTCAAGGAGCTTACCTTATAATAGGTAGACATAACACATAAGGGAAGTGTCAGCCAGGGAAAGGAATCACAGAGGAATCACAAGGATGGTATATTGGGACAAAGGACTATAGGTTATCAAGTCTTTTCCAGGAGCAATCAGATTGTTAATTTGGTTACTGTTCCCAGAGTAAGAGCAAGATGTGGAAAGAGTATGTGGTAGAAGGTATGTATGAGGCAGCAAAGAAGATAGTGAGGTGCCCTGGTTGCCTTGGGATGGTTGGATTAGACGTGAAGCACTATATGAGACTGTTTAGAGATACCAGCTTGGTTAAGTTTTTTCTGGTCTCATTCTTGGATCACAACAACTAAGACTTAAGGCAGAGGGAAAGGGTGGTGGTTGTGGGTTTGTGGAAAGGGAAAGCTATTTATTAAGCATCATATGTGCCAGGTACTGTACAAAGCACTTTGCAATTATTTCCTTTTTTCCTCACAACAACCCTAGGAAGTAGGCGCTATTATTATCTCCATTTTACAGATGAGAAAACTAAGGCAAACAGAGGTTAAGTGATTCAACCAAGCTAATACATGTCTGAGGCTGGATTTGAACTCAGGTGTTTCCCAACTGACTCCAGACCCAGTGCACTATCTATCTCAGCTGCTTCAGAGATGCAAAGCTGGGTGGATTAATTCCCCCTAGGGTGGGGAGGATATGTATTTTGGAAGTCAGTCTAGAATGTCAGTGTTTCAGATGTGGTAAAGTGGGACAGCAACAAGGTGGATGGCAAGATGTCTGAGGAGCCTGGTTTCCTAACTGAATCACTTTTGGGACTGATCAATCCCATTCATTTATATTGATTTTTACGTGTAACTTTTTATAAGTCCGTCCCTAGATTCTGGGGTATAACCTGTTTGGGGTTTGTTTACATATATTTAAGCACAAATTAAATGACTAACTATCAAAGATCTTTTGGGAGAATTCCTGCATAGTGAGGAAGTTTAGATCAGATGAATTCTAAGTAGGGCAATTATATATTTTGGATTTTCCAATATAATTCTCATCTCAAGAATAGAAAATATTCTTTTAATTATTTACATAAGGTATATCCTTTGCCAGATCACTTTTCCTAATTTTTGGTTCAGATAATAGTCTCCTATTATCATTAATGTCCCTTTAAAAACCAAGACTCTATGAAATATTGCTTAAGGGTATGGGATTAATACTTCCCCCCCCTATTCTGTATTAGAATTGTGTGCTTAATATGGTAGAACAGATTTGATTGAATGGTTGGTAAAAGGGGAGTAGATCTAACTGATAGTCTCCATTTCCATGGCCTATTAGCTCTGGCATTCAATTTTAAGAAAAAAATTCAGCTGCTGCTACCAACACTTATTATTTTTTTTTTTCAATTTCATTTCAACAAACATTTAGTAAACACATATTTATATAGAAGTCATTCTGCTGAGTGCTGGGTACAAATGTAAAAATGACAATTCCTGTCCCCCAGGAATTTATCTTTTATTCAGCTGCAATTGGAATATGATATTATGCACAATGGGGAATCATAGGGGAAAGGTGGGAAACAGAGAGAAATTACTTCAGGGATATATGAGGAGAGGAAGACACTTTCTGTTGGAGATATCAAGGAAGGCCTACATGGACAAGGTTGCTCTCAAGGTAAGCCTAGAAAGAATGAAAGGATTCTGAAAGTCAGGGGTATGGTAAAAATGCATTTCAGGAATGAATAATAGACTGTACAGATGTATGACGGTGGTAATTACCATGTGGGGAAGAGGGAATAGGTGGTAGTCCACACACAGAAAATTAGGCTGAAAAGATAAATTGGAGTCAGATTGTAGAGGGTATTCAGTGCTAGACTTGGGAGATTAGATTTTATCCTACAGGGTATAAAGAGTCACTGAAGCTTTTTGAGAGGGGAAATGGCATCCTTTGTCAGGTCTGAGCCTTAGGAAGTTATTTTGGCATGTGTCTGAAGAATGAATTGTACAGGGAAGAGATTAGAGTTAAATGGCTTTTCAAAAGTCTAGGTGAGAGATGAAGAGGGCCTGGTCTAAGATGATGGCAAAGTTATTAGAAAAAAGAAGATGGGTAGGAGAGATGTCTAAACTTATAAAGCTTGCCAAATGTTTGACTGGGTGAGGGGGAAGAAGAGGGAAGATGCAAATGTAATTTTATAGTTTCATATGTAGGTAATTTGAAGAGGATGGTGATGCTGACATTAGAAATAGAGAAATGCCATTTCTGAGGCATTAATGGATATGTCTCCAATAAGCAGTTGGAGTATTCAACATGTAAGGCTGGAGTACGGAAAAGAAATTCTGGACAAATAGACTTGGGGCAAAAAGTTACCTATATCGAAGGACCTATGAGAACAGAGGAAATCATTAAGGAGAGAGTAGGGAGAAGAAGGTGGCGTAGGACAGAGTACTGGGGAACACTGACAGTGAAAAAGAGATGGATAATGAATTAGCAAAAGAGTCTGAGAAGAAATATTCATTAAATAAGAGAATCAGGAGTGAGCAGTGTCACGGAAGTCAAGGGATTAAAAAGTGTCTGATAGTGTCAAAAAGGTACAGAAAGGCCAAGAGGGATGAAGTCTGTGAAAAGGTCAATAAGTGCAAAAATGAGTAGATAGTTGAAAATTTCAGAGGTATTTCAATGATCTAGGTCTAGCAGAGTTGACTGTTGAATCAAGCTCAGTGACTGTTATCTATTCAAGAATAATACTGAAATGGCATGTGGACATAACCTTAATTTTATAATACAATAAAATGATACCTTATAGTTTTAGGACTATAATGAAACCTCAAGACCACATAGTCCAATCTTTTTATTTTATATATCCTTTTATTTTATGAGAAAGCTTAGTCCCAGATAGGATCTACTCATAGTATCAGGAGCAAACGGCAGATAGGTTAAATGACTTACTGAACATTGTTTTTCCTTCCTTCTTCCTTTCTTTCCTTGTTTTCTCCTTCCTTCCTTGTTTTCTCCTTCCTTCCTTTGTTCTTCCCTTTTTCCTGTTTCCCTTCTTCCTTTCCTACCCTGTTTTCTTTTTTTTGAATTCAATCTATCTATTTATATGTGTGTGGACATAGCCTGAAATTTAGGCAATTAGTGATATTCCAAGTAAAATAAATTTTAAATGTGTCAATTTCACTGAATTAAGCCATTTTATGAATTGCCAATGAAATAGCAGATATAATTAAAATAAGATATGACAACTAAAGAAGGAATATACTGATTCATAAATTTTGTACCTTATTTAATTTGGTAATGTGTTATTGTATGGCAGGAAGATATCATATATAACAGTCAGGAAAAAAAATGTATATTTTACAAGGGCCAATAGAGAGGTTCATGGTGGGTGTGAGCAGGTTGCCACATATCAGTGAGTCCCTCTGGAGAGCAGGGGCAAAAAATGTCATTAGAGAAATGTAAAAATGAAGGGAAGATGGGCTAGCATGTTTTAAGGGGGGAGGGACTTCAAGTGGACAAGCAGAGTATTCCACTGGAAGCCTTGTGATGTCAGGATAAAGTAAGGAAGACTTTCCACAAGTTGGGTGGAACCTACTGTGTTAAACAGGCTAGGTCATGGACACAATTTACATAAAATAGAAAAACATGGATGGGCTGTAGTCTGTACCACTGGAAGACCCTCTCAAATCAATGAGATTGCACACTCATTTGGGTATTTGAGTTTATATTTTTGTTTTTAAAGATAGCAGCAGAATATGTAAACACAACTGTCAGTGGAAGACAGTTGTATTCAGTTCTGTCTTGGACAATTATTCATATTAACATAATGGCTTTTGCTCTTATCGAGATAAATCTGGAAACATCTGAGAACATCTGGAGTTGGTTTATTTTTAGTATTTGAGTCAGCTCACCTATAAGCAACTGAGAAGATAAAGAAATATTTTGAACACAAACCTGTATTTTTTGCAAATAGATAAGAGAGGAAATTGAACTCAGACCTGAGTCCAGTAACAAGGAACAAATTCATGGCATCAGTAGGAAAGTGACTGCAATATGGGTAAAGCTGGAGCATTAAAAAAAAAAAAAAGGTGATGCCAATATCCCCTTTCATTCCTAGTCCTCTGCCTCCAGTTTCCCTTTAGAGTCTCCTACCACTCCCTTTGCTTGCTTTAAGGAGTCAGGAATTTCTCTGCTGAGTCCAACAGCTCTTTTTCTCAGGAAGAAACTTAATATGGTTTCTAGAAAGTCCTTCACTGTACCAATACCAGCTTGTGTCCTTGCCAATGCTAACTTAGGGAACTTCACAGTGGTCCCAAAGATGGCCATCACTTCCATTCACTTTTATGTTACTACTACCCCCCCCCACCCCAACAAACAAACAAACTTCTCCTTTTGTTCTTTCATCATGGTTCTTTTCCTTTCACAGTTACTCCAGCTCAGAGCTTTCTGCCATGTCCCCTCAAGTGATAGCTTTCCAGAAAGTACAGACTTGGCTTACAACAGACATGTTTCCTACAAAAACATTAGCAATGAATGACATCAACTGAATATTAACATTCAAAAAGCTACAATTCAGTGCGACTACTAAAATGCTCCATTATGCCAGTCTTCAGGAGCTAGTTGTAGTTTGTAGGTCTTGGCTAATTCTGCAAGTCATGACAGTTGTGCTAACCAGGATGTGAAGAATCAATTTAAGGGAGAAAGGCTATGTAGGAATACTTGCTAATCTCTTTAGAGCTGTTCCTTTTAAAATGTTAAGATATTTACAGGCAGGCATGATTACAAAATAGGAGTCTCTAGTTCTTCACAACCTTCCCTTGAACTTGAAATTGTCCATCAGTCACCTGGTTTTTACTGATGATGCTTACTTAACCCTGGCTCAAGGTTAGAAGTAGTACTGTTAAACTGAAGCAAGAGTTGGGTATTTTTTCTGACATGATTTCATTGGCTTTTATATTTTTAAAATTATATTTATTTTGTTTTGAACTTAAGTAATAAAACAAGCATTTCCATAATATAGTAGAAAAAAAGAAAAAAATGGAAAAAAGGTTGTACACGAAACTGCAGATCTATTACAGACAATTTGCTGTTCCTTTGAAATACATAATTAAGTCATCATATAACTTCCTTTTTCTTTCTTTTCCCTTTTTTTCTTCCCTCCACAGTCCCCCACCCTGTCCTCAGGAAGGCTACCTTTAGATACAACTATGTAGATATATGTAAAACATATGTAGATATATGTATGTACGTTTAATACATACTTCTATTTATCAGTTCTTTCTCTAGGTGTAGATAGTTAATCTGGGTATTCATCATAGTCAAAATGACTTAATCACTCAAAGTTCTTCTTAAAACATTATTTCTGTTACTATATACAATGCTCTCTTGACTCTGCTCCTTTCACGCTTCATTATTTCATGCAAGTCTATCCATGTTTTTCTAAGATCATTGGCTCATCATTTCTTATAGCACGGTAGTATTCCATCACAATTATATACCACAACTTGTTCAGTCATTCCTCAATTGATGTTCAGCCCCACAATTTCCAGTTCTTTGTCCCCACAAAGAGAGCTTCTATAAATATTTTAGAGAAAACAGATTTTTTTCTTTTCCCTAATCACTTTGGGAGACAGACCTAGTAGTGGTATTGCTTGTCATTTATTTTCATTTTGTTCATTTCTGAGGTAGACAGAAACTAGGGTTATCACTATTTTTCTGAAGGAGAAGATGGAGCTTAGTCAGTCAGTCAACATGTATTTATTGATCCCTTACTCTTCCTGGGGGATACAAGGAAAGACAAAAACGTTTCCAGTCCCAAAGAGCTCATATTCTAAACAGGAAGAAGACCTGCATATAACTAAGTTCATGAAAAACATTTACAGAATAGATGGAAGATAATCCCAAAGTGTAAGATACTAGGGGAACCAGAGGATAGGACTTCTTCAGAAGGTAAAACTTGACCTGAGTTTTGAAGGAAGCTAAGGAAATTAAGTGGTGGGGCTCATGACGGGGCAGATCATTCCAGTCATTTAATTCAATTCAATTAACATTTATTAAGCACCTACAGTGGAAGATGGTGCAAAGTCACAAAGTCAGAAGAGGAAGTGTCTTAATCAAGGAACAGCAAGTTGGTGACTGTAGCTAACGTACAGAGTATATGGAGGGAAGTCAAGTTTCAGACTGGAAAGTTGGGAAAGGGCCTGGTTATTGTTGTTGTTTGGTTGTTTCAGTCATGTCTGACTCTTCATGACCCTATTTGGGGTTTTCTTGCAAAGCTGATGGAGTGGTTTGTCATTTCCTTCTCTAGTCCATTTTACAGATGAGGAAACTGAGGCAAAGGTGGGAAAGTGATTTGCCTAGGGTCACATAGCTAGTAAGAATCTGAGCCTGGATTTGAACTCAGAAAGATGAGTTTTCCTGACTCCAGGCCTGGCACCCTATCTACTGTGTCACCTAGCTGCTTCTGGTAACACCTAATTATAAATAATTTTAAATGCTGAACAGAGGATTTTATATTTGGTATTGAAGGTAACAAGGAGCCAGTGGAGCTCATTGAGCAAAGTGGTACAGATGATCAGACCTATGCTTTAGGAAGTTTTGCAAAGCTTTCTGTCATAGGTGAGGAACCTGTGGCCTTGAGACCACATGTGTCTTTCTATGTCCTCAACTGCAGCCTCTTGACTTAATCCAAACTTCATAGAATTTGTTCTGTGAAGTGTTTTTTCATTCAAAGGGTCACACTTGAGGACCTAGAAAGCTACATGTGACCTCAAGGCTGCAGGTTCCCATCCTCTGCAGGTTAGGTAATATCTACATAGAGACAACCAAGTCAAACCAGTACTAGAAGTTTGATTCTATTTGGAGCATCACTTTCTTTCTGTCTGCATAGAATCACTTCCCTTTGAATCTACTCTTCTATCCCTGGGAATGGCTTGAATAATCTCAATGATCAGAAGGCTATTGTTCATGAGAAAGCCCCTTGCCAAAAGCATCAGCTGGTACTATTTCAATTGTGGTGAAAGATGTCATTCAGGCCCAAACGGTCCAAAGCAGAGAGGAGTTATGTGCAAATCCAACTAGAATTTTTGTTTCTTATGTGAGTCATTTCACCTACCTCTAGCCTATCAATTAGGAAATTTATCTAAAGGATTTGGTGGTAGTAATGTAATCCAGGGTCATTATTTGGTTACGGTTTACATATGTCCTGTGGGATACCTAGAACTATGCTTAGGCAGCAGTTTGTACATGTGTCCTTGTGCTTTGTGAGAGAACTTGAGAAGATGGGGCTGTCATCTAATGAGCCAAGTTTAAAGTCTGCTTGTGATGCGAGAAGTGATGGGTTCTGTGACACAACACCCTGGACAGGCATGAATAGCCAGAGAAGAACCAGAGGAACTGTCTGCCCTCAGTTTTCCTTGGAAAGAAAAGAAAAGCAGCTCCTTTGACATCACCTAAGGTTTCCTAGTATTCAGTCAATAAATAAACAAGCATTTATTAAACACCTGCTTTGTTCAGTCACTTTTTAGGACAGCATTAGAGAGGCTTCAATGAATTCCCTAGAATAAACCCTTCACTGAAAGAGTTTCATAATATATTAGCTGTCACTAGGATGTCACTGTTGAACGGAATGTAGTTCCCAGAAGTCAGAGACTTTCTTTTTTTGTCTTTGTATTTCCAGTTCTTAGTATACTGTCTGGTCCACGACAGACACTTAATAAAGGTTCTTTGATTGATTGATTAGAAAGCTTAGCCAGATCAAGATTGCCATGTATGTTTTGGGGCAAAGATTCTTAATCTGGAATGCATGGACCAAAAAATGGACAACTATATTTCAGGATAATTGGTTTCCTTTGTAAGCCCATGAAATTTGTTTTATGTATTTAGAAATACTATTCCGAGAAAGGATCCATAGACCAACAGACATATTTGTTCTGTGACACAGAAAAAGTTAAGAACTCTTTTCTAGAGGTACAAAGAAGCAGCAATGCAAATCACTCAATCTGACCAGTTATCTAACTGGGATATTTTCATTGGAGGGAGAGGGGACTATTTTGGAGGAGTATGGTGGGCAATGGTGGTGCAGGTAGGACTGTGGATATATTTGTGTAGGGAGAAAAAGTGGTTTAGTGTTTACCTTGAAAGTGGGATATTGGGGGGGTGAGGTAATCCCTACCAGAAGGGGCACCACAGCAATAGACTCTGTCAGTACAGGCTAACAGAGGACCATGAGGTGAGCCATGAGATAGATCTTTGCACAGTGTGTAAAGCAGCCTATCTGGATTTTAGTGCCTTGGGCAAAGCCCCATTTGTCTGTGCTAGTTATGGTTCTCCATCCAACTTCTGAAATATTGAAAAGTATAATTATCAGTACTAAGAACTGGTGTGGACAGGTACCAATGAGAGTTAGCAGTGATGGGGAGCAGTCACTGAAGTTCATGATCGTGGCAACAACTTGTGGGTCTGATACAGGAGACTGCCAACTTTTATGAGTCACCCTAAGAAATAGCATATAACATCAGGCTGAAGAAATCTCAATGTTTGAAAGTCTCCTCCTTTCTCTGCCATTACAATATGTTTTGTTTCAGTTCCAATTGGCGCAGTTCAACCCCCAAAGTATATTAAGTACCCAGAATGTAAAAGGCATTATGTTAGGAAAACAAAAATGAAACAACCACAAAAAAGGCACAGTACTTATATTCAAGCAACTTACAATTTAGCAGAAATATGAGACAGATAAAATGACTATAATACAAACTAGAAAATTATTTAACACACAGAGGAAGCGATATTCAAGGAAAGATTCAAGTACGTAGGAATAACTTCTAGCTGGTAGAATGGAGAAGGCATCATGGGGGAGGTGAGACTGAAGCTAGGTGGAAAGGGAGTGTTGTAGGGTGGTAATTGACTTTAATGTAGCATTTTCTGATAAGGAACTTGTAGCCAAGCAAATGATCAGGGTGTATATGTTGACCCAATAATGTAGAGAAGAGGCTTTTTCTGCCTGACCTTTCTACTTCCCTAATCTCTCCATCTGCCTCCACTCAGGATTAGTGAACTAACTATACCTGAACCAGAAGAGGCAACCACGACAAACACCAGTCCAGGCCTCACCATGGGCACTAGAACAGGCATAGTGGGGATACCTGTCTGGGTAATATTTTCAAGTACATCTCTCATACGCCTTTGCTTACTGTGTTCTAGTCTTGGTAAGGTCTTTTTACTTTGATGTAATTACTCTAGGGTAGGGAAAAGGAAATGGACCAGGGATTTCATTGGTTAAAGTGAACTCCCAGGTGAAGAAACTTCATCTACTAATGCAGATCAGTCCCTTCTCTGTAACTTCTTGTCTTAGAGAGCGACAAGGGATGGAGGAACTTGCCTAGTGTTCCACAGCCAGGATGTATCTGAGGTGGGACTTAAAGTCAGGTGTTCCTGATTTCAAGCCCAACTTTCTCTATCCAACACATTGTGCTGATTCTCAAAGTGGTCTGTAGTTAATGCTGTCAGTCTATTTTCTAAGGAAATAGACAAAAAACCCAGGCTAATACTTGCTCTGGTAAAACCAGACTAGGGACTTAACTGTCACTATGACATGGGGTTGGCATTTCTGAGGGTTATCATTTGTAACATTGGTGACCCTGGCTACGCAGCAGGTCAAGAATTGGACTGTTGTTGGTAGGCAACTGAGGTCAGTGTCAGAAGGTTGAATTGTGTTAGGAAGGAAATTAGCTTGAATACAGTGAGAGGGGGCCTATTCTAGGAGAATATAGGGGCTGTTCCTCTCTTGTGGAGCCCCTCAGACTCGATAGAACTACCCTGTGAGACTCCTCTAGCCAGGGTTACTAACCATTCTTTTGCAGGCTGCTATGAACAATGCTCAATATGTATTTTTATACCTTAGTAAAAGCAATTACCTGATTCAAATACTGTGGAGCTGAGTGTTGCAGTTATAAGTTCAGGTTGAATTTATACTAGGACAGAATGGAAGGATATTGATTGGCAGAGACAGGAGGAATCCATTCCCAAGCATGGGCAATTTTGCAGAATCAGGAAAGTACAGGATGAGATTAAGATGATGAAATTAATGAACAATGAGTTGTCTAGTTTGTATGGGGCAGAGAAAACTTGAGTGCCATTGAGTGGAATAGGTTTAGTGAAGACTTCTCAGATTGGAATTCTTCTCCCAGCGGTGAGGTAAGACTGAGAGGCTCAAGGTTACTATATATTTAGAACAGAATAATTCCATATAAGGATATAAAACTGTGTAGTACATTAGGGTCTCAATGATTGGATAAAGTTTACCTAATTCTTCAATGTCTTCATTTCAAAAGGGATTGGTTAGATTTCGTGTCTAGAATGTTAGATCATATTCTCAGCTAATGAGAATAATGGTCAGTGGGAGGGGAGGGACTTGCATTAGGGTCTATATAAGTCACTGCCTTTTCTTTGTCTTCAGCTTTCCTACTCCTACAGGTTAGCCCCGCTTCTCGAGAATCGAATAAATCTCTTTTCTGTCATCACTTTGAGAGGCCTCTGAGTAATTGATTTAAATAGGGATCTGAGCCATCCCACACACCATGAAATAAGTTCTTAAAGATAGTGTAGAGCCAGACCAATGAAGACCTTGAATGCCAAAATATAAATTTTACATTGTATTTAGCAAGATTTGGGATGAAGGAAGGACAAAAAAAAAAAAACCCACACAGAGACATTTATTAAGCGCCTATAATGTGCCAGGCACTGTACTAAGCACTTTACAATGTGATCCCATTTGATCCTCACAACAACCCTAGGAGGTGGGTAATATTATTATCCTCCTTTTATAGCTGAGAAAACTGAAACAGAGATTAAGTGACTTGCCTAGGGTCACACTGTTATGAAGTGCATGAGGCCAAATTTGGACTGTCTTCCTGACTTCACGCCCAACTGAGCCACCTTGGTGAAGGTTTGTGGGCAGTGCATTAAAGACTGTACTTTTGACAGAAGTTTAAAGGATAGGAGGATGGAGACACCAGAAGTATCTAATATATTTGGAGGGATTTTGATGAAGTTGACAGAACACTGGACTTAGAAAAACCTGGAATCCAGTCTGAGCTTGGCCTGTTATTAGCTGTATGAGTATGAGCAAGTCTGTGAGTCTCAGTTCCTCATCTGTAAAATCAGGGTCTCCATTTCCTCATCTATAGACTACCTCAAAAGCCCATTCCAGCTGTGACTTTGTGATTTTGGGGGTAGTTTGCTATCAAAGGGAGAAAACCACCAGCAAACACTATTCTGACTAAGGAAGTTTCATGAGGTGGATTGGTTTAAGGCCCTGATGTGATCGTCTTTGGACCTATTAGTTGAAGTTTGCTCATAGATGTAGATCTGAAAGAGCCTCTGAGGCCATTTAGACCAAGCTTCTCATCTTAAAAGATGAGAAAACTGAAACCCAGAGAACTTAAATGACTTGCCCCAGGTTGCATAAGAAGTTAAGCATCAGAGATTTTCTGACACAGAGCCAAAATTCTTTTGGTATAGATGACTGGCAGGTAGATAGAATTCATGTAGTTCAGGGGGAAAGGTGGGAACCAGAGACATATATTTGATATGCAGGAGTATAGACACTGCTATCTCTCTTCTACAAGGAAAGAGCAAACAAAACAGAACTCTAACAATTCCTGCAAGAAAATTTCATGGGGTTGATGCTCTAGAAACTCTTGAGTCAGTTACAGTATCCATAAACAAAAGTTTAGTTATTATATTCCTAGTGAGGAGGGCATAGCCTCAGGAAAAAGTATTTCACAGGGATAGATCTCAGATTGTCTAGTTCCAGATTCTCTTAATTTTGGGCCATTGAAACAGCAGACATACAAACGCACTTTTGTTGCTGTTAAATTTTTTTTTTGCAGCTGTGTCTCACTCTTTGTGACCCTATTTGGGATTTTTTTGATAAAGATGCTGAAATGGTTCACCATTTCCTTCTCCAGCTCATTTTACAGATGAGGAAACTGAGGCAAAGTCACATAGCTAGTAAATATAGGAGGCCAGATTTGAACTCAGGAAGAGGAGTCTTCCTGACTCCAAACCCGGCACTCTTACCTACTGTTCCACCTTATCCTTAGAGCATATATCTCTCATTCTTTAAATATAATCTGTTCATTTGCAATTGTATTGGGAGAAGAGGAAGGAAATAAACATTTATATGGCACCTTCTATGTGCCTAGGATTGTGCTAAGCACTTTACAAATATTATTTCAATTGATCCTTACAATAGCCCTGTGAGGTAAGTCCCTATTGTATAGTTGAGGAAACTGAGGCAAACAGTGGCTAAGTCTAGAGTCACATAGCTAATAAGTGTCTGAGACTCCAGAATGGTGTACTGCATAATGGATTAAAGTTAAGATCCTCTTTAATAGTTTACAATATGGGCAAGATCAACTAACCAATTCGAAAATTATTGTGGCATAAATGAAAAATTCTAAGAAATCCACTTGAAAGAATTCCAGTTAAATAATTGTAGTTGTGATAGATGATGGTATCTATTAATTGAACTGACCCGCAAGGGAGGCACAGTAGAAAGTAATGGGGTCTAGACTACTCAGAGGGCCTGGGTTCAAATCCTACCCTAGTTATTGCCATTGTGAATTTGGGAATGTCATGTAACTTAGGTGATAGTCCAACTGTTAAATGAGACACTTGGACTAGATGGCCTCTGATGCTCCTTCTGGCTCTGGTTCTATGACTGATTGATCGCAGAGAGAATATGATATAACTCAGATGCTTCCTTTTCTATACTTCTTTAGGGAGTTAAAGTAGTTGAGAAGAGGAAAAATGTGCTTGTAATTTGCAGTCTGCTGTTTCCACTGCTCAAATTAAACCAGGGAGTTCAACACATCGACATAAGTATGTTGTCGAATTTCTCATTAAAATGATCATAGAATTCATGCTTGCAGTTTTCATTTTTGCTTTTTTAATGTCCTTGGTTAAAAAAAAATCCTATTACTCAAGTCATTCCCAAATGTTTGAGTGTGGTTCAATGAGTCTTTATAAATATATGATATTTCATCCGTGAAGGGTGAGTATAATGCTTCTTTCACAAGTATGAAAGCAGCATTTCAGGTTTTGAAGGTCTTTTTTCTTAGGGGAGTGAAACGCACTCTGTAGAGAGGACCTAGTCTACTAGTTTTATAAGGATTTACCTCAGCTAGATAATTTGGACGGGTTCACTTTTAGTCCTTCATATTAGATTAGAGAAATTGGAAGGGAACCTAAGATATTAGAATTAAGGATTTAGAGCTGTAATATGAATCGTTGGGGTTTTTTTTGAATGACACAATTAAAAATATTGAGTTCACATACTATAAAATTAATTTTAAGTCATTCCTTCCTCTCCCCCACTGGGATAATATTAGAGCTATCTAATTTTACTTTTAGGGTATTGTTTCACAGAGTTAGAAAGTCTATCATAGGGTTCCAGGGCTCTTTCCTGAGGGGATTGGAGCTGCATTATCAAGTTATGCTTATATTTAGGGTTAGGGTAATGTGGTGTAATGGAAAGAGAACTGATTTGTAGTCAGCCCAGCTGACTAGAGGGGAGTAGTTATGCCAACATGGACAAGTCCCTTGCCTTCTCTGAGCTCTAGTTTTCTCAACTGTAAAACTGATAATACCTTTATAGGGCTGTGATAGAGAGAGTCTACAGTAAATTTTAAAACATTGTTATTATTATGATAATATAATAGGGGTATACTGGTAAGGGATTCCAGAAAAAAAAAATGTACCTTTGACACATTTTTAAGTTTAATTCTGCATCATCAACATTTCTTCCATCATCCTTTTAAGTGTAAAAGATCAACAAAACAATAAAGCCCTGATTTGTAGCTTTTGCCAATTTTTCTGATTTTCAGACTGAAAATTACAATTGGATGGGGAGAGGGCTAGACATTATCCAGCAGATTCCAGAACACCCTTGGTTATTATCACTGAGAATGAAGAGATTATAGCCTTTGGGAATGAGAGCAGGGGTGGGGTGGGCATATGAACTCTCTGTAAGGAAACTCCCTCCAAAACAGATTAGCAAGTAGTCCACAATTTACTGTGGACTGAATATTGCCTGGGGAAGTGAAAGGTTCCCTTAGGTTCCTAAGTATGGGACTGGAGCCTAAGTTTCTGCCTCCAAGGCTGGCTAACTCCCTCTCACTATTCCTGCAATTAACATTCAGAGAATTGTCAAAGTTTAGAATTCACTTTAGATTTTCGAAATTTTCACTTTACAGAAGAGAACGGAGGCCTACAGACTGAGTGATTTGCTAATGGTCATAAACCTAGGTAGCTGGCAGAGCTAGGACTAGAATTCAAATTTTGTGACTCAGTTTGCAACTTCCTTCTCTCTCTTTTTGCTGCCTCATTAACTCAAAATGAACAGCACTAGAGTTAAAAAAAAAAAAAGAGAGAGAGAGAGAGAGAGAGTTAACAGTCAACTGGTTTCCTTAGTGAAATTCTCTAAAACTGATTTATCCTGCTCTCTCAACATTGACTGGAGTTGACCCATATCTGAGTTCAAAGAGACATAAAACCCCACAATCTGTGGGAAGAAAAAAGTACTGGTTTGGATTTAGTATATTTATCGAAGAACATTCAGGCATCTAAATGGGGACTAAATTGGGGACTTGTTTCTTTGAATTTCAGCTTTTTTATTTAAAATCTGCATTGATTGGTGAAAGATTCAACATATACATATATATGTGTGTTTTTAAATGTACAGTTTATATTTGCAACAACCTATATCCACAATAATTTATATTTACAACAATAATAATTTGTATGTACAATAATTATATTTATAATTAATTCATATAAATCTGTATTTACAATAATCCTTCACTTATTCCCTAACTGGCCTGAAATTAAGTGGAGTAAGTGAAAGAGTGGGATACAGAGATAAATCTGTTCTGGTCCCTGAGTCTTCTGTCCTTTTGGCTTACTCCTACTATTTCACTCTCCTGATAGTCTCCCACAATGCAAAGGTCTGCTTTCCCTGATTCCCTCTTCTTTGGGCTGGCACTGCCTGAAAGCGCAGGAAAAAAGAAAGCCTGGCTATTAAGGAAGTGATAAGAAACTGCCTTCCTCTGAGCCTGAGGAAACATTTAAACCTTGAACACTGGGTAGCCTTGGAAGATTGGTCCTCATAGGATTATCTGAACACCTTAGGGTTTCATTTGCTCAAGAAATCCATTTAACCTCTTCAGGGCTTTCAGATGGATTCTGCTCTTTTCTTCCTCTGGAAGCAGTTGGGAGATGCTGTAGAAACTGACATATTCTTATAAAGCTGGGGATGAAAGGAGAGAAGGGAGAGCATTTCTATAGTGCAGGGATTCTTAATTTGAGGTTCACGGGTTCTCTAAGAGGTCTATGGATAGATTTCAGGGGGTCCTGAAAATTGCATCTATTTTTGCTAACTTCTAATTGAGATTTAGCATTTCCTCCAGTTATGAATGTAGAACTGTTATTCTGAAAAGAGAGAAGTCCATAGTTCACACTAGATAGCCAAAGGAGTACATGATACAAAAATTAAGAATCTCTATTTGTTGGAACTAAATAGGCCCAGCTTTTCAATTCCCCGCTCCCCCCCCCCCCCACCAGCTGGAAACAGCTGGACCCATTGCTGAACAGTGAGGCAGACAGGTTGAAGAGAAGAACTCAGAAAAAGGCCAACTCAGGGTCCAGACAGTGTAGATAACTGCCCATTAACTGTGATTTAAGTTGAACCTTGCAGATTCTCAAATTGACGGTAACCACGTCACAAATTCTTACTGCCCCTCCTTTAACCCCTTTCATCCCTACCTGACAAAAACAAATCAACACTTAGACCAAACTAATTGTTTGGCTCATGTGAACAAATTAACCAATGGAAAATTACTTTTTTTTTTTTCATATTTGAGTGCATTAGTGGATTATAAATATGTAGCTTGAGAGATAGAATTTAATTCTTGGTATCTATCCATGGAGGGGGAAAAGTATTGTAAAATAATAGCTCATCCAGAATTTATGTTTGACTTCAGAATGTGTTTATATAGTTAAATTTCAATGTGAACATGTCTGACATTCAAAAATTCACTTTAGTCAGTCAAAAAGAATAAGAAATAATAATAGCAAGCATTAACATTGCTTGCTAAAGTTTGTAAAGTGCTTTACAAAGATTATCGAATTTTTTTATCCCACAACCCTGGAAGGCAGATGCTATTATCCCCATTTTACATAAGAGGAAACTGGGACAGATAAGCAGTTGAATGATTTGCTCAAGGTGTCGCAGTTAGCGTCTGAGGCTGAATTTAAACTCATCTTCCTGACTCCAGGTCCAATGCTTTAGTCATTTAGAATCTTTTATTAATGAAATATTATTAAGAGCCTACTATGTGCCAAGCACACACACACACACACATAAATATATGTATATATAAAGCATATGTATATGCTTTACGTAGACACACAGACACAGACACAGACACACACATATAATATACACACGTACACATGCATGTGTGTGTATGAGAGAGAGGTAGTTGATGGAAGGAAAGTAATTATTATATCAGAGGGGGAACTAGCAAATGGGGAGACTCAGAAAAGCCTTCTGAAGAAGAGATTTAATCTGAATCTTGAAGGAATATCCAGGATCAAAGAAATGGAGATGAAGAGGGAGAACATTCTAGGCATAGGACATATCCAAAGCAAAGGCACAGAGAGAGAAGATGGATGTGAAACCAGCTTGATCTGAGAGAATATAGAGAGAAGCCATTACTGTGGAGAGCTAAATAAATTAGGAGCAACTAGAAAACTGTCCTCTTTTCCATATTCTCTTTCCTTTTTCAGCGTCACCAGTCATTCACTCCATGATGGAAATGAACATTTTTCTCACAGCTTCACCATAAGGCTCTAAGCTTTTCTTGGAGGAGAACAGGGTTAGGAATTCAAAGAGAACTTGTGAAGTTAATAGAGGGAAGGAGATGAGATGTTAACAAAACTGTAAGTAAGTAGATTAAATAGAATAGGTGTGATAGTGAGGAAGAGCCAAAGAAAGTGCTATCCATAAATAGAGCCATTTTAAATAATTATAGATGATAACTTGATTATAAAAATGACTAATGAGGATTTTGTTAAGGTTGTGATAGGTAACATAAAACAAAAATATGAAAAGAGCTTGAAAAACTTTGAATTTCAAATTGTCCACTCACTAAAAAAGTGTGTAGGAGAGAAAATAATATGATTTTTCCTATATATATGCATGTATAAATGTTTGACATCACTAGCCTTTTACACAGAAGTTGCCACTACATGAAATGAGCCCCAACTCAACTGTGTGATTCCAATTTTGATTTAACTGAGTTAGAATGAACTGTGATTTATATTCACAAAGAGTGAAGCTATCTGTTGCCAATCATATGACAGGACATATTACAGGATCAGTGGCAAGGACATAAAGAACTCATCTTTAGAAATCACTTCACATCACATAAAACTCGACTTCAATAAATGCAATTGAAAGTTCAAAACTATGGGGTTTTTTTTGAAACATTTACATCAACCTCTTCTCCCAAATAAGGAAAATGTCTGCTTTTATTTTGTAAGTCATTTTTCTACTGTCAATCACAGTATAGGAATAAATTCTGTGGGTTGAGATTTTGTTTCCTGTCATTTTTAGATCCGTTGCAGTTTATGAATACAGATAAAGAATCAACTCAATGCCAAATATTATCTCCAAACTTAATCTCTGCCTGTTTGCATAGGAACAAAACAACAGAGAGCCTACCTCCCTGATCTAATTTTTTCAGCTGTTGTGTCAGTGGCAATCTATTTTCCATTTTTTATCTGATGTTTGGCATTTTCTAACTCTGACTTTAATCTAGGATCGATATTCAGTGTTCCATAGCACTTTGCACAACAGGCTAAACTTTCTGTGTTCTGGTTTCAATATTTCTAGCTTTTAGTAGACAAAAGCAAAAATGATGACAAATTCTTTAAATGAGATTACAATGTATGTGTAAACATATGTATGTGTAGATATGCTTTCTATGCTGCAATGTGTTTATTTTAGAATGAACAAGGTTTCTAGGAAGATGTTATTTGACTAAATGAATTCAGTTACATATTTGTAAGTCAAACATGAAGCTTTCAAAGGCATCATTAAGATAAAGAAAAGGAAGAAAATTGGTCATTCATAGAGTGAGCTAGAATGTTTCATTTATATTCCTTAACATTACAAAAAGACTTACAGCACATGGAGTAGATTTTTTTATGGAGTATTTGTGGAACAAATCACACGGGATGAGAAAATATGAAGAGTCTGGTTATCGGTTCATATAAGTACATATTGTCGGAAAACTATCAGATAAACAAAACAAAACAAATATTTTCAAAACAAAAGCCAAAGAATAAAATTTGCAATTTTAAAACCAACATATTTTGCTACATTTTCAGATTTGAAATGCCTTGGAAATAAAATTTAAAGTGCATTGTTTTTGCTAATAGGTAGATTTATTGGGGTCTGTTTTCCACATTGTTCCTTTATGAACTCATAGAGCGCAATTGTATGCATGTATGACCTGAACGTTCTCTCCAACACTACCAGTAACTCCACCATTAATTTAGCTAGTGATACGTCTGAATAATCACAGCTTCACCTTTGTTAGTTTGAGATATGCTAGAACTTGAATATGTTCCTGCCATAGAGATGAGTTTCTTCGAAGGAAGGTCCATCTTTGATATCCTCCAAAAATTTTACGTAAGTGTGAGAAATACTTTGAATACCCAAGTTAGAGATATAAAATAATTCCAGCATCAAAAGACCACAGATTTGGAGCCAGAAGGGACCTTGGAGGTTACTTGGTTCAACTCTCATTTTACAAATGAGGCAGCTGGAGTTCAGAGAGATTAACTTACCTAGGGTCACACAACTAATGAAAATCTGAAACTAAGGGAGAAGAAATGGCGAGTGTTCCTCTAAGTAATATTAATAATTAGCATCTATATAGTGCTTTACGTGGATTACCTCACTGGATGCTCACAACAGCCCTCTGAAGTATTATTATGATCCCCATTTTCAAATAAAGAGACGGAAGCTCAGAGAGGTTCAGGAGTGTGCCCAATGTTACAGAATTAGCAAATGTTTAAAGAGCTTTCCTGACTCCAGTTTAGCACTATTTGAAGTACCCGCTAGGAAACTTCCAAGTATCTCTGATTTAGTTAAAACTCTAAAGGGCATTTCATGTTCCTGTTTTTGAAGCCAGTGTATGTGGAAAACATCAAACTTTATGTTATAACCGAACTTATAGGACAACGTTCAAGGATATTTGAGAAAGATTTGTGTTCTTTAGTTACGTTACAGATAAAGAGAGGGAAATACAAAATTTGTTAAGTCCTTCAATCTAACTCTGGAGCTTTAACTCAGGTGGGGCAAGTGGCTTTTTGTGTCCTAGGGATGGCTGAATTAAATGGAGGCAGAGGGGAATCTTCAACAATCTGGGTTCCTTTGGGGGAATGTTTTTGTTCTCTACCATTAATCAAGCACAGATTGGTAAATGAAAGCCAGGTTTCTCGAGAGTCATCTCCGTTGGAGCATTGTTGGTGCCTACCATCTAAGTTGAGGCTAAGACAGTCTAGTGTGGAGAGGAACTCCACATCCCAATCTAACTCCCACTCTTTAAACCATTGTGTACAGATAACTTGCCCAGGGACTTGAGAAAGGTGGGAGGAAAGCATCAGGTTGTTTTGCATTCAAAAACTGGTTCTTAGTTGGGCCTCAACTGTCTACTCAGGCTCCTTTGGTGGATGAGAGGAACAGTAAGGGAGACATCCTATTAGATAAAGGAATGCTGTAATCATAAGTACTTACCTTTCCCATCTTACTGGGATCCAGGCCCCTTTCCCCTTCAGCTCAGCTGTCTCAACAAGAATGTTTCTAGGGACACCAAACACATACCACATGGCCTGCAATGATACATTTCCTTTCACCTATACCTTCTCTTCACACATACAGTTTGAATGGGGGCAGTTAGGTGGTGCAGTGGATAGAGCAGGAGTCAGGAGGACCTGAGTTCAAATCTCACCTCAGACACTTGACACTCACTAGCCGTGTGACCTTGGGCAAGTCACTTAATCCCAATTGCCTCATCTTGGGTCATCTCCAGTCATTCTGATGAATATATTGACACTTCAGATGGCTCTGGAGGAGAAGTGAGGCTGGTGAGCTGCATAGCTCTCCTTTACTCAAAACAAAGTCAAGTGCAAGTCATGTCATCATTTCTCTGATGGCATGGTCTTCTTCGGCAACAAAGGACAAACACACAGTTTGAATGAAAGCAGTATGACTCTCAACTATCATCCAGTTGTAAGAATATCTAGTCAAAATGGGAAGCTATTATCTTTTTTGCTGTTCTTAGCAAAAGGCATTTATTACCATAACGTAATAAGGATAATACTTACAGAACATTTACTTTTTTTCCACATAAACCTGAGGTGCAATCTCCTGCAAATATATACAGAGTTTATGAGAAGGGTGGCTACAAGCAGAGAACACACTAGGATTGAGGCACAAATGTAAGACACACATGTGGCCAGCTACTCACAGTTCAGGTACATCACAGCCTAGATTTCCTTTCTCTCCATCTGGAGCCCTCGCAAAGCTTCCTTTTGTGCATGACATCTCTGCTAAGTGACTCCCAGAATCTTTGCCTCTCTACAGCTTGGCTCGATTTCCCAGGCTAGCACTCTTTTCTATTGCCAGAAAGCCTACTCCCTGAAGCTGCTTAAATGTTACAGTTAGTGACTTTGTCTCATTAATTATGCTTATCTGGAATGTGTGTCAGGAGCTGTCATTTTATATCTCTGTTCCCTTTCTTAGGTAGATTCCTAGAGAGAAAAAGTCTGTATTCTTTACCTGTAATTCCTCTTCTCTCAGTTGCTTCTCAGTTCCTTGCCATCTGGTTTCTGATTTGAGATATTTTGGTAAATAGTTAATAACTGACTTTCTAAAAAAAAAAATACATACACCACACACTTTATCTGCATTATTAACATTTTATCCATAAATTTCTTAAGTCTAGACAATCAGTAAAACAATAAATTAAGCCCTGATTTAACGATTGGCTCTCTTCTAGGAGGAAGGTGTGAGCTGGCTCCAGCACAATACTACTTTTGACTCCAGCCCTCAATTGAAACTATTCCCTTTGACATTAGCATCAATCTCTCAGTTGCTCAGTCTGGTCACCTTTTGTCCGTTCTGATGTTTGTTGACTTCTCTCAACTTTTTACCACTACTGATGGGCCTTACCTTTGCTATATTACTTCCTCCTTCAGGTTTTGTTCTCTCTTGTTTTTTCCTCTCATCTCCTTCCTTCTTTCCCCATCTCCTTTACTGTTTCATCGTTCATGTCCCTCTCCTCAGGCATGGATATTCCCTAAGCTTTGTCCTGGGTCATATTTTATTTTCTTCATATATCCTCTTTATTGGTGATTCCAGCAACAACCAAGGATTCAATTGATTTCTTGTAGAGCATTTCTCTAAACCTTTTCCAGCACCATTCAAGGCCTAAATCACATTGTTTTTTTTGTTTTTTTGCTTTTTGTTTTTTCTTTTTCTTTTTTAAATTTATTTATTTAACATTCATTTTAACAAAATTTTGGGTTGCAAATTTTCTCCCTTTTTATCCCCTCCCCTCCAAACACCTAGCATTCTAATTGTCCCTATCACCAATCTGCCCTCTCTTCTATCATCCCTCTCTGCCCTTGTCTCCATCTTCTCTTTTGTCCTGTAGGGCCAGATAACTTTCTGTATCCCTTTACCTGTATTTCTTATTTCCTAGTGGCAAGAACATTACTCGACAGTTGTTCCTAACACTTTGAGTTCCAACTTCTTTACCTCCCTCCCTCCCCACCCCTTCCCTTTGGAAGGCAAGCAATTCAATATAGGCCAAATCTGTGTAGTTTTGCAAATGATTTCCATAATAGTTGTGTTGTATAAGACTAACTATATTTCCCTCCATCCTATCCTGTCCCCCATTACTTCTATTCTCTTTTGATCCTGTCCCTCCCCATGAATGTTGACCTCAAATTGCTCCCTCCTCCCCATGCCTTCCCTTCCATCATCCCCCCCACCCTGCTTATCCCCTTATCCCCCACTTTCCTGTATTGCAAGATAGGTTTTCATACCAAAATGAGTGTCCATTTTATTCCTTCCTTTAGTGGAATGTGATGAGAGTAAACTTCATGTTTTTCTCTCACCTCCCCTCTTTATCCCTCCACTAATGAGTCTTTTGCTTGCCTCTTTTATGAGAGATAATTTGCCCCATTCAATTTCTCCCTTTCTCCTCCCAATATATTTCTCTCTCACTGCTTGATTTCATTTTTTTTTAAGATATGATCCCATCCTCTTCAATTTACTCTGTGTACTCTGTCTCTATGTGTGTGTGTGTGTGTGTGTGCATGTGTGTGTGTGTAATCCCACCCAGTACCCAGATACTGAAACGTTTCAAGAGTTACAAATATTGTCTTTCCATGTAGGAGTGTAAACAGTTCAGCTTTAGTAAGTCCCTTATGACTTCTCTTTGCTGTTCACCTTTTCATGCTTCTCTTCAATCTTGTGTTTGAAAGTCAAATTTTCTTTTCAGCTCTGGTCTTTTCATCAAGAATGCTTGAAAATCCTCAATTTCATTGAAAGACCAATTTTTCCCCTGAAGTATTATACTCAGTTTTGCTGGGTAGGTGATTCTTGGTTTTAGTCCTAGTTCCTTTGACTTCTGGAATATCCTATTCCATGCCCTTCGATCCCTTAATGTAGAAGCTGCTAGATCTTGTGTTATCCTGATTGTATTTCCACAATACTTGAATTGTTTCTTTCTAGCTGCTTGCAATATTTTCTCCTTGACCTGGGAACTCTGGAATTTGGCCACAATGTTCCTAGGAGTTTCTCTTTTTGGATCTCTTTCAGGCGGTGTTCTGTGGATTCCTTGAATATTTATTTTGCCCTCTGGTTCTAGAATCTCCAGGCAGTTTTCCTTGATAATTTCATGAAAGATGATGTCTAGGCTCTTTTTTTGATCATGGTTTTCAGGTAGTCCCATAATTTTTAAATTGTCTCTCCTGGATCTATTTTCCAGGTCAGTTGTTTTTCCCATGAGATATTTCACATTATCTTCCATTTTTTCTTTCTTTTTGTTTTGTTTTGTGATTTCTTGGTTTCTCATAAAGTCATTAGCCTCCACCTGTTCCATTCTAATTTTGAAAGAACTATTTTCTTCAGTGAGCTTTTGAATCTCCTTTTCCATTTGGCTAATTCTGCTTTTGAAAGCATTCTTCTCCTCATTGGCTTTTTGACCCTCTTTTGCCAATTGAGTTAGCCTATTTTTCAAGGTGTTATTTTCTTCAGCATTTTTTGAGGTCTCCTTTAGCAGGGTGCTGACCTGCTGTTCATGCTTTGACTGCATGTCTCTCATTTCTCTTCCCAGCTTTTCCTCCACCTCTCTAACTTGATTTTCAAAATTCTTTTTGAGCTCTTCCATGGCCTGAGCCCACTGGGTGGGCTGGGATACAGAAGCCTTGACTTCTAAGTCTTTGCCTGATGGTAAGCATTGTTCTTCTTCATCAGAAAGGCAGGGAGGAAATGCCTGTTCACCAAGAAAGTAACCTTCTATAGTCTTATTTCTTTTCCCTTTTCTGGGCATTTTCCCAGCCAGTGACTTGACCTCTGAATATTCTCCTCACACCCACCTCGCCTCCTGGTCCTCCCAGCCAGCCCTTGGGATCTGAGATTCAAATGCTGCTTCCAGCCTCAGGGCTTTGGGTGGGGGCAGGGCTACTATTCAGTGTGAGATTAAGTTCAGGTGCTCAGGTGGGGGCAGGGCCGCCTCACAGGCTCAGTTCCCTCAGGGGCTTTATGCAGAGGCCTTCAACAATGGATCCAGGCTCCTGCCTGCTTGGGGAGCCCTGGTCTGCAGTTGCCTCAGCTGCTGCCTCCCGAGGGGGCCTGAGTTATGGGGGCATCCCACTCCCCTCTCGACCCGCCAAAGAGACCCTCTCACCAACCCCCATCACTTGTGGGTGGAGGGACCCAATGCGGCCACTGGAGATTCCGTCCCTGAAGCCTGCTCGGATCTGCTCCTCTTGGTGCCACGGGTGCAGCAGTGCTGTGCTGGGCTCCCAGTCCACGGCACCCAGTCCGCGGCGTGAAGGACCTTTTGTGAGAGGTTTGCAGGTCCCTCTGGAACAGAAATCTCCTTCGCTCCACTGTTTTATGGCCTCTGTTGCTCCAGAATTCACCATGAGTTCCTTTTTACAGATGTTCTATGGGTTGTGGGTTCAGGGCTATGTGTATGTGCATCTTTCTACTCCGCCATCTTGGCTCCGCTGTTTTTTTTCTTTTTTGAGGCAATCAGGGTTAAATGACCAGCCCAGGGCCACATATCTAGTAAGTGTCTAAGGCTGTATTTGAACTTAGATCTTCCTGACTCCAGGGTCAATACTCTATCCACCGTGTCACCTAGTTTTCCCCAAGACTCACTTATTCTAAAGAACCTTCCTGGATTTGGCTAGTCTCCCCTAATTTCTCCAATCTTCAGATTTCTCCCATACACTCTCATTTAGAGTTGCAGTCCATTCTTTCTTATTTCCTGGGAAAATTAAATATCTGAGGAAGATATACTCTCATTTGGCTTTTTTAATCTCTATAATACCTAGTATCACAGGAATTCAGTAAAGAAATATTGAATAATTGTCAGAGGTATGGTTAGAGGTGATTTGGAATAGTATCTACAGAAAATCGAAGAAGTTTTTATAGAAAATTATACTGACAATTGATGGGAAAATGATGTCAACTGGGGCCACATGTGAACAAAAGAATGTTTGAAAAATCATACAGCAGTAATAATTCTTTTACGTTTCAATGGACACATGACCTCACTGGTGTGAATATGGTATCCCATTCATGGGTGAAAATTGCAGCAGTTCATTTAGCTCTTCATTTTTTATCCATTCAAAGTCCACTTCTGAAAAGTTACTGACCCTATTCAACCCTCAATGTCCACCTGCAAAATTTAACTTTATAAAATTGTTATAGAGCTCGAATAAGATACTTCAAGTCAAAGTGTTTTGTAAACCTTAAAACTCTATATTGACCACAGTGCAAATATTGACAGATCTGTTACTTTTTGTGTCATTTCCCTCTCTTCCTCCAGTTTCTTTTACAAATGATTTCAGGATGGTATGGCTTAACTGTGCATGATGCTAAGTATTTTGTAGGCTGATTTTCCTCTAAATTGTTTTTTTTTTTTTAATGAGGCAGTCTTGCTCATTTTCTTCTGTCAGTTTCCCTATAATGTTTTTCAAATGAGCTTATTCTTGGCTGCTTTTAGTCTGGACAAAGATCAAAACCACCTGGTTGAGGTAACTTCTGAGTTCTTTTAGATTTTTTATTGTGGTGATTGTACTAAAAAACTGGAATAGTCAAATTTTTCTTCTGCTGGTTTCCCATTTTTTTCAGACCACAACTTATCTAAATGGATCAGGTTGGAGTCACTGTACTCATTGACTTAGTATTTTCTTTTAATTTAATATTCATTTGGTCATAACTCTAACTACTTGTTGACCTAACTATTCTTAGAAAACTAATTATGAAATTACTGCAGTCAATAAACCTCATTTTCTGCTGGTTAAGATATAGTCAACTTTGTTTTTTTCCTTGATTGTTAATGTCATCATATTCTGTGCCTTCTTAGACTTTCTTGAAGTATTTATGATGATCATAGGGTAGGGTAAGTATTTATGATGATCATAAGGTAGGGTAACCTACAAGCTTTTGACTTCTTTTATGTCTTGATCCAAAATGATATTTTTCATCTTCTTTTCCTTATGTCCCCATACACACTGAAGTCACTAAAAATCATTGTATGTGTAGACAACTTGTAGTATCTTGTCATTGTCTTCATATAACTTTTCTGTGTCTTCATTCTCTGAAGCAGATATTGACACAGAAGCTGCAATTGTTTCTTTTTAAGTCAAAATCAGCAAGCATCATTTATTTATTTATTCATTCATTTATCTATCTAATAATTAATTTATTTTTCAACAAGTATTTATTAAACATCCACTATGTTCAAGGTTCTGTACTAAGTGATAGAGATACAAAGAAAGACAAAGAAGAGTCCTGCCTTCAAAGTACTTACAATCTAATGGGAAGAATGCATGCAAACAACTATATAAAACATGATAAGTTGGGGGCAATCTCAGAGAAAAGATAACATTGAGGAGGACAGGAAAAGGC
Organism: Notamacropus eugenii; assembly: GCF_028372415.1. NCBI lineage: Eukaryota > Metazoa > Chordata > Mammalia > Diprotodontia > Macropodidae > Notamacropus > Notamacropus eugenii. The sequence continues at coordinate 128,957,387 of NC_092873.1, read as the reverse complement.
TTCTTGTAGAAAGTATGACTTTAGTTGAAACTTAAAAGAAGTCAAGGAAACCAGAAAGTGGAGGTGAGGAGGATTCTTCCCAGTTCTAAATTCCTATGCTCCTTTAATTTGTATGATTCTTTTTTCTGCTTATACTCATTAGGAGCACTGCAAAATGATGTGGCCAAATGTCTATAAAATGATAGTGCTTTTTTTGCCTTTGAGCCATAGTGAAACAGATTAACTTAACTCCCTTATTTAGGGGCCATGAAGAGTCTATGAGTTGTCTTGCTATTTAGCTGAAACTTTTAATTATGTCTTTGACTTTTGTCTGTGACAAGAATGTTAGCATTAATTGTGATTTAGTTTCTCCAATAGTGGTATATCAACTTATAGGTGATTGGATAAAGATTTAAGATTTATTAAGAGTACCAAGAATTAAGTTAAATTAATTGTCTAAAAATGGTGTGATTCTTGGCCCTCTTTTCTTCCATTCAGTTACCAGTTGAATGAGAAAGTAAAAGGAATCCCCCAGGCATTGGGAACATTTTGAATTTTTGTTTATTTCCTGTGTCATCATGGCAAAAAGAATTAATCATTTAGTAGTCAGCCTTTTTGTGATAAACTTCTCTATATATGGACAATACACACACATATGTGCGTACACACACATGCACACAACTGGGCTAAGTCTCCAAAGATTAGAGAGGACCTTAGAGATCATATAACTCAGACTATTACTTTCAAATAAATTAACTGACGTTAAGAGTTTAGGTGATTTTTTTCAGTCAAATAAGTAGTATCAGGAGTAAGATTGGAACCCAAGTCTTCTGACTCCAGATCAAATTTGCTTTTTACTTTGTCACATTATTAAAGCCTTTCTAGACTGGAAGAATCTGCCAGAAATCATCCTATATCATCCTATACTAGCAGTGTTAAAGAAATTTTTATGAATTCACAGCCGCATTCAAAGCATTACAAGGTATCAGTCTAATTAATATTTCTGTGGGATGGCATTATGTTTTATTTTGGGGGGGGAGGTAAAGAAGAAAAAAATGAAGGAAAAAGATTAAAAAGATGACTTTTAAAGACTTTAATAGCAGTGAAATTTGGTTATGTTTTTAAAGCTTTTTGATAATATTTGTCTCTTGCATTTTTGGTACATTTGAATGAAAATTGAAGTATTTTTGTAAAAAAATCACAAATCTATAACAAATTTATAAAAAATAACACATTTATTAAAAATATAGCAGTTTCTATTAGCCAACATCTTATACTACCTGGAACAAGGGAATTTCCAAAATAGTCCCACTTGTAAATTTGTCTTTCTCAAAACACTGTTGCATTTGTGGCTATGTATTGTTTATCAGAGAACTGTGGAATTGAATTTTGAGAGGTTAGGTAATCTGGACTCGTAAGCTTATCAAAAGGGAGGCATTAAAACTGTCCTAGACAGGTGAGGGTAGAGCAATGAACAGAAGCTGACCTTTCCATTCTGAAAGTCAAATTTTTCCCAGTTTATTTTTTATAATTTTAATCTTTCTATTTTTTTGGTATGGATTCTGTTCTTTTTCAGAATGGGTAAGAAATATTTAACCTCTGGTTCCCTTGGCAAGGGGGGCGAAGACCACATGACACACTTGTAAGTTTCATTTGCATATTTAACATTTCCTGCATCACTTTCTTAAGTCTATAAAGTCCACAAAACAATTATTTAGGTATAAATATTCACACTGAAAAACTTAACAATTGGCTCTTGTGAGGCAGTGAGTTGGCTCCAGCATACCCCTGAAATAGTTGGTATTTATAATATAATTTAAGAATTGTAAAGCACTTTAATACATTATCTCATTTGGTCTTTACAAATCTGTGAGGTACATACTACAGGTGATAGTACTCTCATTTTACACCTACAAAAAATTGAGGCTTAGAGAGATTAAGTAATCTGTAGATTGTCATATATTTGATAAGTCTTAGGAATTGAATTGAAACTCATTTCTCCCTTGATTCCAATGTTGTTATCCTTTTCCCCATCACCCAACCTTTGAAACTTCAATTAGTTGATTCATATTATCCTAGAAGCCAAGCTTCTTTTTTATTTTTTTTGTCTTTCATCTCTTTAAAAAGTCTAAATCTTTTTCATATATCTTCATTTTTGCAAGATTAAATTAATCATTTTAATTTTACAAGATTTTTGA